>NC_060286.1:26521017-27121017 GCF_021613505.1 Equus quagga | reverse complement strand
GCAAAAGACTGTAGACCTAAGAAGCACAGGAAAGCTGGCATAAAATACTAAAAAGGCACATATTGACATGCACAACTTTTCTCTTTGGTGAATTTCATTTACACTTTTTTAAAAAATGTTTTTCCTGGCCTGTTTTCTCCTTTTCTGTCACAGTAGTACAGATAAGTAAGTGAACAGCACCTAAAGGCAGCTGTGACATGGTGTCCTCACCGTGAAATTCTTGTTTTCCACATCTCCCTCCATTTCTTTGCGCTCAGTAACTTAAATCTAGTTCCTTCTTCTTGGAATCCTTTTCCTCCACGCTGTGCTCCGCCTCCTTCCCCCAAGTGGATTATTTATAGTCCCCTAAAGGGTTTTCCAGGCTTTGAAAAGTATAGGCAGTACTCTATTTAGAGTCACTAATATTTTATCTTTTCACTCAGACATTCAGTTCAGTTTCACTGGGGACGTGCTTTATATCTTAACAACATCCTAAACACATGTAATCTAATAAGGCTGTTAGCACTTTTTATCTTGCATTAATTAAAGCTCAGTATTGAAAAGAAAAGCTTTTAAATATGGTTGTGTGGCAGGCTGAATAATGACCCCTCCCCGTCTCCAGTGCCCCACCAAAGATGTCCATTTGGTGATCCCTGGAACCTATGAATATGTGGCCTTACATGGTAAAAGGGACTTTGCAGATGTGACTACGTTAACCATCTTAAGATAGGAAGATGATCCTGGATTATGTGGATGGACCAATGTAATCACAAGGATCCTCATAAGAAGGAAACAGACGGGTCAGTCATAGAGAGAAGATGGAAGCAGGCTAGCAGAGAGGAGAAAAGATGTTGTGCTGAGGGCTTTGAGGCTAGAGAAGAGGGAGGCATGAGTCAAGGGGTGTAGGAATGCTCTAGAAGCTGGAAAAGGCAAGGAAAACGATTCTCCTCTACAGCCTCTAAAAGAGAAGCAGCCATGTGGACTTTTGACCTCCAGAGCTATAAGAGAATAAATATGTGTTGTTTTAAGCCACTAAATCTGCTGATATGTTACAGCAATGATAGTAAACTGATGCAGTGTATAAAGGTATGCTAAAAATAGTTGATAAATTTTAGAAACTAACAGATCTATGGACTTTCTAAGTCTGAGAAACCCAATGTGACTAAATAATTCTTTTGTGAAGAGGGTTTATATTTTTGTCTTTATATATGGTTAATATAATCTGTTTTCTTTCCTAGAATGAAAGCATCCAGCTTAGGAGTTAACACAGGCCATGCTGGGAAGGCACCCTATCGCCTCACTTAAATTTAAGGCTTGCAGCCTTCTGCCAAGAACAAGTCTCTTTAAGTCTGAACAGTTCTGAACAGGTTTGGATAAAGTAGACATTGAAGATTTTGCCAGAAGCCTGGATCAAAACCCTGTGGGCACTGTCATTTTGGGTTTGTGTGGAGACCTCCCAACTATGAATTATGTATCATTAGGGAAAAGCTTATAGCATCAGGTCACATCCAATCAGAACTCTCTTCCCTGATTCAGCACACTGAGGAACATTTCTCCCCGTGATTAAAAGCAACAGTAAGAGCAACAACAAAATTTGAGTTTGAATTCTAACCAAAAAGGCTAATTCATAGAAAGTTTGCAGATATTTCACAACTAACTACACTTCTTACTTAGCTAAGGGGATGAAGATACTGTGCTTTGCTTAAGTGCAACAGACAATAGTTTCTTAATCCAATCTGTTTCTCATGAGAAAGGAAAATAAATTGCAGGAAGAAGTCAAAGGGTCTCAGAATTTCCCTTTAAGTACTTGATTTCCCTCATCAACAATTCTGGCAAATATGTGAATTTTCCAGCCCCTGCTTGAACATCTCCATGTATGGAGATGTATTCACAGACAACCCTCCCTTAGACAGAAAGCTAGAAAGTTCCCAGTCAGAGCTGAAACCTTCATTCCTATAACCCACAACATACACTTACCTTATTAAAAATGCTGCTCTTGGCAATGTGACCACAATAATTCACAAATGTAAAAATCTCCATGCTTATGGTAAATATCACGGCATAGCTCTCCCTCATAGTCCTACTAGCCCAGTTTTGGGTTGATTTTTATGTCTATCATAATTGAAGTTGGGCTCAAATGTTAAAAACTCAGTTATATGTTGCCTTTTCCATTGTTTTTATGGGGAGAGAATCTAAGAATAGAATAAACGAATTAAGTGACAGAATCCTATTTCAAGCATAAATACATTTTATGAAGACAAGACTCCATGGTCACGGTAATCCAAAATTGTTATGTTTCTCAAGTCACTGTGAAAAATTGCATAGCAGGGAGTAATTTTTCCTTCCCTTTCAAGTATGTTTTTGAAGGATTTTCATGTAAAGTTTGATTTAAAAACATGTTTTTTTCTTTCATTAGGAAGCAAAAAATCATGACCTACAATATTAAGAAATAATAGGTTTATTATATGGATGCTTAACACAGGGAAAATAGGAAGGTTGATACCTCAAGGCCACAATCTTTGGAGTATTTTGGCTGTTGACTCATAAATAGAAGGTGTAGGAGGAACTTTTCTGATGCCAGCTCTGTCACTATCATCGCTGAGAGAACTTGATCAAATACTTTAATGTATGCAACCCTCTTTTTCTCCACATTGGCCTTGGCTTTTTTCAGTAAAGACACAGGTGCTTATTTTCCCAAGGCAAGTAGAACAGATAAAGGCAGGAGGAAAGTTCAAACCACTCCATTACAGGTCCCATCCTACCCGAGTCACAGCAACCAGACACATCACTTCAGAAGAGCCTTCCGTCATCCCAGTTATTTATTTATTTTTGGATTTTATTTTCTTTCCCTAATTTCTTTGGTGTTGATCTTTTGGGAGAGAAACACCAACCCACATCAACTTACAATACATATTTAATTATTTGTGAAATGCTATTAATTTAAACCCAGCTTCTTTATTACTCAATAAATGAAAACACTAAAGTTCAAAGAAGTTAAATAATTTACTCCATGTCACAGAATTCCCAGTGTAGGCTTAGCCTTAAAACTCCCACATTTCCTGGACTCTAAGAGCCATGGATTTTATAACTGATTTTCAGGAAGAAAGAAAAAGAAAAGAAGAAGGACCAGATTTTATTATTTCTAAGATGCACATTGATTCATATATTTACATTTCTGAAATGGGAATGGGCCCCTACATTCAGTCGTATGTCAAAATTTAATCATCAGCCTTTTCTCTTTCTTAATCGTCTATGATGGACAGAAACTTGGAATTGAGGAGATAGGCTATAGCTATTATAATTGTACTTTTTTATTATTAAGGCCTACGTAGATGTTGTTATAAGAAAATGTGAAAATCGGAAGTTTTAAGTCAGAGGAAATTTGATGTATCTTCTACTTCCAAATATTTTTGGAAAGCAATGCTGGATATTTTTAAACCCATTGGCATATATATAAAGAAATAAACAATCTGTAAAATCATAACATTCACAATAATGTTTCACAATATGCCAATCACTGTATTTCCTTGCCTCATGGCTTAATTAATTATTTTTGTATAAAATAAATTCATTTGAAGCAATCTAGGAACTGTTTTCATAAAGGCAGGGTATTTTCATGTTGCAGTAAACGATTCTAGTTCATATCCTAAAGAGTAATTAGGAGTGTCCACATGCACAACAATGCATGTTTTTAATGATAGCCAGAAGTATTATTATATGAATTTATCAAGTATAGCAGACATCATATTTTAAATGGGATACACCTATTTCTTTGTCTCTTTCCCTGATTGTGGTGAATTGATTTACTTTTTCTTCTTATGCCAGCCTATCCTCTTGATATATGTGATTATAGTTTAATTTCATTCGTAGCTTTCAACCCTGGCATAGTTACTGATGCTTGGTTGGTACACAATAATCATTTTATGGCAGAATGAATAAATTCAAATTTCTAAAATCAATTTTATAATAATGCTTTATTTATAATATAAATGTTTTAGAGACAGTAAGTACATAGTACTGAATTCCGAGAGCCAAGTACAGTGCCTTTCATATAGTGAAAAGGAGTGATAACAACGGTACATTTAAAAATAAGCATTTGACTACTTATGATGCACATACTGCAGAAAATTAAGTAAATGGCCCCTGTTCTTACTGACTTATAATAATAGGAAATAACCAACATAACTAGGTTGGCAATACAACATATACATAAGGGAAGTGAATGTTACCTATACTGAGTATCACGATTCACCTTAAAGAGGCAGATTCCAGCTTGGAGGACTTCCTATCTTAGCCTACAGTAATGCCTTACTTGTACGTAAAGTCTCACTCAATATTCCACTGTTCTGATCGCAGGGCCTTAAATTGAGTCTCAAGATCCAGCCCTTCCAATGGATATAGGGATAATGTTCCAAAACAATGTCTCCATCCCTTTACCTGCTAACACTCAGATAAGCAACTACAAATATGCCCCACTTCCTGCCAGTTACTAGTAGGTTGTGAAGTAATATGGAAATTTATCTATTCATAATGACGTACTAATGCCAGTTAAAGACTTAGTATACACTATAACTTCGATTATAATTTTGATCTAGAGGCAAGAGAGAAGGGGAGGGGTGTGCTATTTCTTGCCTCTTGAATAGTAGAAGTTCTAGCATTCTGAAATGTCAGTGGAAGATCTTCTGGGATGGGGTGGCTGCTCCTTTGTCTTTCAAATTATGGGTCAATGTCTTTCAAAAACATTTGCTTACTTACCCTCTACATTAATTTTGAAAATTATGCACCTCTTCACATTATTTTAAACCGTTTTAGTTTGTAAGTTGACGTCTACAATTATTTAATTTCATTAAGTTATTCAATTAAAACACTACAAGAGATGTAATTTCTTGGGTATTAAAATGGTGACATTTAAAATGTAACTGTTACACCAATGTTTAAATTGTAACCAAATGACATTTGATAAGCTACCAACTGAAGAGCTACTGTTATGTTTTCTTTATTAAAAAAACTTCCAATAAAAGATTGGAATCCAGGGGCTGGCCCCGTGGCCGAGTGGTTAAGTTCGCGTGCTCTGCTGCAGGCGGCCCAGTGTTTTGTTGGTTCGAATCCTGGGTGCGGACATGGCACTGCTCATCAAACCATGCTGAGGCAGCGTCCCACATGCCACAACTAGAGGGACCCACAACGAAGAACATACAACTATGTACTGGGGGGCTTTGGGGAGAAAAAGGAAAAAAAAATAAAATCTTAAAAAAAAAAGATTGGAATCCAAAATATACAAAAAATTCCTTAAACTCAACAATAAGGAAGCAGAAAATAAAATTAAAAATGGGCAAAAGGTCTGAACAGACACGTCACAAAAGAAGAAATAAAGAAGTTATAAAAGCATATGAAAAGATATTCAACATCATTTATCATTAGGGAAACCCAAATTAACTAGAATGAATTCCACCATATACGTATAAGAATAACTAAAGTCCAAAATAACCTGACAATAGAAATGCTGGTGAGAATTCAAAGCAACAGGAACTCAAGTTCATATCTGTTGGGAATGCAAAATGGTACAGCCACATTGGAAGATAATTTAGCAATTTCTTATAAAGCTAAACATAGTCTTACTGTAACATCCAGAAATTCAGCTGTTAGTTAGTTATATAACTCATTTAACGTTTTACGTCCTTACAGGAACCTGCATGCAAATGTTTACATCATCTTTATTCCTAACTGTCAAAAATCGAAAACAACTAAGATATTCATCAGGAGGTTAATGGATAAACACCATGGTACATCCATACAATGGAGTATTACACAGCAATTTCAAAAAGACTGTGTGAAAAAAATTCGTGTTATGAAAAAATAACATGAACAAATCTTGAAGAGATATTACTAAGTGAAAAAAGCCAGTGAAAATACTACAAATTGTACAATTCAAATCATATGACATTCTGAAACAGATAAAACAATAGTGACTACAAAAAGATCAGTGTTTGCCAGAGTTTCTAGGGAAAGGGGAAAGGTTTAAAAGCTGAGGCAAATAGGATTTTTTAGGGTGGAGAAACTATTCTGAATGTTACTTTAATGGTGGATGTATGACATGACACATTTGTCAAAACCTACAGAACTTCATAGCACAAAGAGTAAAGCACAACGTGGGCAAATAAAATTTTTTTTCAGGACAATGTAGGATAGCAGGATGGGATGCAGACTGTGACAAAAGAATCTAACTTTACTATAAAGAATTGAAATAACCTCATCAAAGGGGTCCAGAGAATAGATGCTGACCTAAATAAACTTAGAAATGAATGGAGTCTATAAAACTAAACACAAAAATAACTGCATGTAAGCACTCTCCTGTAGCTAATAAAGTTGCTTTTGATGGGGGTGTGATCTAACAATTCTGATACTGCTTTATATCTGTATACTGGAAGAGAATTGGGTGTAAATATGTGGCAGATGGTGGGAGCCAGACTTCTCACTGTTGGAGAAGGAGTTTTCGTATAAGAAAGGAGAAGAGATAGAATGACTGTTGTGGTAACTGGTTATAGTTAGAGACAACAGTATGAACTACTATTTAGCTTAATATAGATACAGATCATTATATAGAGAAATACTTGTAGATTTGTGTATATATATAAATGTTAGTACTCATACGTATTTCCTTTCTCTGGCAACTGAAGGTGACTAGAAGCACAAGCACCCCACTATCAAGGAGAACGCCTAGCACCCAGACCTTAATTTCTAGTACCATTCTCCAATAGAATGGATTAGACCTCCTTGTAGAAATGTGTTACTCTAAGACAGAGGTATAAAATACTCAAGATGAGCTTGAAGCATCTTATAGAGCTAAAGAGTGAGGTCATGCTCAGAGTACAGACACACATGCACACACACATACATGCGTCTTTTCTACATTGATGGGGATATGTCAAAGGGACACAGGAGCCAACTGAGAGACTCCCAATGGCCAATCTGGAATAATTTAAGCTACAAAATAAACAAAGAAGTATTGGATTTTGACCCAAAGTATAAAGTAAATATCCATGAGTCAATTTTGGTATAAATACATGATTGAATAAACAAATGAGAGGGAAGAAAATCTCCTATATAGAAGAAATTAAAATAATTTATATAGACACTCTACCCTCAAGGAGGTGAGACATAATTCCGCACCCCTTAGGTATGGGGTATACACAGTAACATTCCGCTTAAGAGTAAAACATGGAAACGAGGATAAAAGAGAAATTATATAGTGGAGAAATTTGATAAGCACTATGACAGCCAAGTGAACATGGTCAACATTAACAGTGATAAATCATGTTTATGGTATTTACCCCTGACAGGATATGATGAAAATGGCACTTCACCAACTGTCACCATCAAGAGGAGCCTAAGAAGACAGGACAACTAAATATAATGTGGTAGCCTGAGTGGACTCCTTGGACAAAAAAGGCATTAATAAAATTAAATAATTCTGAATGAACTATGGACTTTAGTTAACGATATTGCGTCAATGTTGGTTCATTAATTGTAACAAATGTACCATACTGATGTAAGATGTTAACAATAGTAGAAATTCAGTATAGGGTATATGAGACTCTGTTCTATATTCTCAATTTTTCTGTCAAAACTATTCTAAACATAATCTATTTAAAAACAAAGTAGGCAAAAGAGTCTTGCCTGTATACCAGATAAATTCTACATTTAGTGTTCTCATTAAACCAGTGAAATAGAAAAAAAAGCCAAACAATACATAGACAAGAATTTTTTAAGAACATTAAGTAAGAACATTTATAATCTATTTTCTTGAACTAATGTTACTTTACATATTCCTACATGATTTTCCATTATGATACATATTAAATATGGAAGGACTGTACGTGATCACTTTATCATATCTTTGTGAAGTAAAAATATTTATAAATTAATTTGCAAGTTTTTTGTGAAATGATGCTAAATTTGAAATTTTTGATAAGTATAATTTCACTAGAACACAATTGATGGAAAACATGTTACAAATATGGAAAATTATGTTTAAATATAAAGAAGAAGACTATTTGTCAAATGCATCTCTTAAGAAGTTTGGGCTGTTTTGTGTATATGTGTGAGGTTGATTTCATTTACTGATATGTCCAATGGTGCCTATTGTTTATTTTTAGAATGTTTTTATAGATGTAAACACTAAGAAAACTTATTGATGTAAATTAATAGATCAAAATTGAATGAGCTTTGGTATTGCAATGCCAATCAAGTTTTTGAATTTTTCCCAAGTTATAAGCCAAAATGATGGGCGTGATTTATCATAAAAAACTATTTACAATGATCTATCAACAGATAATAGATGTGATTCTCTTTTAATAATGTTGAAAGCACATTGAAAACTGTATTATTTGCAGGATGATTTGTTACTAAATCAGTAATGGCCTTTTTTTCTTTCAGATTCTGAAAATTCCATCAAAAATGTTTAACAAGATCTTATCAAAGGCTGTTTAATTATGTCTGTGACTTTTTCACTTTGAGGCACCTCATTTAATCTGATACAGACTGAAGAGTTTTAAAAAGTCTAAACATTAATTGCAATATACTTTTATCATCATGATATATTTTGACAAAATACTTTTGTCAAATCACAAGATTTAAATACATTTTTGTCAATACTTTGAAGTTCCAGATTTAGGTTATTTAACGTTTGAGGAATAATTGTTATACTAACTATATGTCTAAGGGAGACTTTATTGTTAAACTGATCAGATGAACGAGACTAACTTTCTATTAGCGAACAACCTATCACACTTTTCAATTGAAATAAACATATTGATAAGCATTGTTGAAAATATATAGAATATATTTTAAGTAGGATTATTGAAAGTATCAAATTCAAGTTATGGAGGTAACAAAATTAATTTTACATTTTATAACAGGTTAACGAACACATGTTTGTTTTTGATTATCTGATTTGGAATAAATCAATGCAAATGTGACTTTAATTGTAAGTTATTTATAAAGTGAATGGTGTGATGCAAAGCTCAATGTTCCTTCAATGAATGTGTAGTTTGAATGAATAGAGAATTTGGGGATTAATTACACACATACTTGCATACGAGTGTGTACACATATAAGTGTATACAAACGCATACATACATATGTGTATATATGTTTGTGTGAAAATATGTATGCATATGCATGCATACAAACACACATTTAAATGTACATATCTTCACATGCATACATGTATATACACATGCCTGTGTGTATTATATGTGTAAATAGACATACATATGCTATTAATATCATCAGGTTTCATAATCAAAGTTTTCCATTTATTTAATGAAAGATGAAAGCGTATATTGCTATAAATAACTGGTCTATAACTAGCATATATAGAATATAGTGGTAATTTTTTAAAGTGAAGGTTGAAAGTATAAAATATTTTATAAGATGGAAGATGATGATTGACAGTCATTGGAATAAATAAATCATGGTATGCTTAGAAAAGATAGAACTTAGTAGGCTTATTTATTCTCACACATACACATATAAGAGATCATATAATGTTTTTTGTCCATGAATTTTATCCAATAAATCTTGAAATTCTTGGTAATCCAAAAAAAATACAAGGTATACCTTTAGGATTCAACTTCATGATCTGATTCTGCTTTTTAGAAGCACTTTTCTTCTCATGATGATTCCTAGTGACAAGTATTGTGGAAAGCATTTTAAAAAGCACTAAAGGACCTGGAACAAAAAAATTATTTTTAGCCTTTATAGATTAATTTAGAATTTAGTTTATTTTAGGAGAGTAAATAGTTAATTTCTACCTCTTAGAAGCTAAAACCAAAATCTGCATCTTATAAAACTGCTGTGAAATTTAGGATAAATCCCAGTATCAACTGGGGCAATATTTTTTGCTAAGACTACTGAATTTAACAGAAACTATAGTTAAGATTAATGCGTATTGGTTGGATCAAGACTTTTGGGTTAGGTCTGGAGACTTCTGCTCTCCTAATTTCCTTTGAAGTTAATTATTTCAGTGTAGGCAAAACTAGACTGCCAAGAATAGCACTGAGCAAAGCGATGGGCTTATATGTAGGATTTCATTTTCTTGAAGATCCTTATACAAATGAAGTGCCTTCGCATCATCCTGGGGGAAAGGGTGAAATCAATACCCCTACTGTATGTTTCTTTCATTTTCAATTGATATTGGTAATAATAACTTTCATGTAGGACCTTTCATAGAAATTGATGACTGGTTGGAGTTAACGGACTAAAGAGCAACCCCTCCCAGGCAGCCATTAATCTCCAGGAATGCCTTGCACTGCAATTGCAATTGCTTAAATAAAAGCTTGCAAGAGAATTCAAAGAGAAATGCTAGACCTGTACTTGTCACAGCAGAACAAATGGCAGTTTCGATCCCAAATAAATCTCCAGGGGAACAAATAATTTGTGTTTCAATTGTTCTGTTTCCTAAAATGCTGTGCAGCATTTACAACTTTTCAAAATGCCAATGCAGATTGTATTTCTTCAGGATTCAATGCTGGATGGAATGGTCCTAAAGTGAAATTTCACCGTAAGTAGAAGAAAGTAGACAGCAATTCAAGGAACTAATTTGCAATATTAGGTTTTTGTACCTATAAATAACTTCAGAGGGTCCTTAGGCCCAAAGAGCTGTAGCATAAGAAACATTTGCACTAATAAAGTGTATCTAAAATGTCTTTATTGATAAAACAATGGATTCTGCATTAGTTATCTTACTTATTTCTCAGTCATAGTAAACAATTTTGTCGTTTGCTCTTCAAAACGCTATCATCCATTGGTTTCATATTGTATAGATTTCTTCTTCTTCTTCCCTCTGACTGACACTTCCTACCCGCTTTTTAGACCTTGTTCTCTTCACTTATTTAAAAGCTAGTGTTAGTCTGGAAATGTGATCCTTTTTCTCTTCTTACTTTACAGTCCTAAGCCTTCAGTTACCTTCTATAGGGTGAAGTCTTGCCCCAATCTGAAGTAACCAACCCTACAATGAACCTACTCCTCTTTTAGTGATTTCAATCTCAGTAAACGAGCATCATCAACTTCTACTCCAGGGAAGTCATTTCCAAAATTCCTTTTTCTTCACTAACTCCTGTCAATTCTATTTTCAGGATAGTATCTCAACTTCAGCCACTGCTTGTCAGTTATGTAACCTCTCCCTAATATGATGTGACATTGCCTTTTACATGGATTAGTGGGCAGTATAATTGATTTTTCTATCGCCAGGCTTGTTCCCCTCCAATTACCTTCTCCAGGTAGGAACCAGTGATCCTCCCCCAATGCAGACTTATGTTGTTTATCCTGCTACTTAAGAGGTTCAATGGCATGCCATTGTCTTTTTAATATAGTTCATGCTATTTCATATGATTTACAAGGTTATCAATAATCTGGCCTTCACTGATCAGTGATAAAGAAATATGGTGAATAATCTTTAACTGTTCAGAGGTCTTACTTTTATTTACTGTGATGGACAGACTCCTGCTGGTATTCTTGTATAATCCCTTCCCTTTGAGTGTGGGCGAGTCCTGTGACTTGCTTCTTACCAATAGAATATGGCAAAAGTGACTGGATGGATATGATTAGGTGTAAGAGACTGTGTTACATAAGATCGTAATATCTGTCTCGCCAGGAGATACTCTTCTTTCCTGGCTTTAAAGAAGCCAGCTTCCACGTAATGAGCTACCCTGTGGATAGGGCCAGGTGGCAAGGGGCTGAGGGTGGCCTCTGGTCTACAGCCAGGAAGAAACTCAGGCCCTCAATCCAGAGGCCTTCAAGGAACTGAATTCTGCCAACAACCACATGAACTTGGAAGCAGATTGTTCTCAAATGACCAAGGAAAGCTTCAGATGAGAATCCAGTCTTGGCAGACACCTCGCTTGCAGCCTTGCAGGGAACCCAGCCAAGCTATGCCTGGATTCCTGACTCATAGAGACTGTGAGATAATAGATATGATTTGTTTTATGCTACTAAATCTTTCGTAGTTTGAAATGCATCAACAGAAAACTAATACACTCACCACTTAGTAATGAATCTAAAACTTCTTTAAGAGTTTGAAAGAAATATTTTGAGTAAATATGTATGATTGGGTGTCAAAAATATAAGCAGAAGGCCCTTTCTTATAGTCAAACACACAGATACACAAACACACTTATAGAGAGCAAGTATATGATTTTTAATTTTAAACTGCTTTAGATAATGACACAGAGAAGCATTAACCAAAAATATTAAGCATAAATGTGAAGATAAAATAGTGCCCCCAAAAGAAAACGGATAATTAGAATTAAAAGGAAAAGGAAAGAAAATTTGTCAAGTAGGAGCAGTAGAGAGAGGATAGATGGGGATCCCCAAGGGACACTTGAAGTAGAAGGAGCACTCACTCTAAGTGGGATTGAAATAACACACTGATAGTTCAGAGGCCTGAATATTAATTCATATGTCAAACTATTGGCAGTTGAGGGTATAGAAAACCTCCCCTATTTTAGCCTGGGAATTTAGAGCTGAATTCTAATAGTTAACTGCGTTGCATTTTATAGATAAGGAAACTGAGGACCCAAAAGTTTAAGTTAATTTCCCCAAAACCATGCAGCTGACAGTTGGCAGGTCCAGAAATCAAAATCAGTATTGATTTGTTTCATAGGTTATCTGTCCAGTACCCTGATTTATTTTGAATTTTAGAGTAACTGATTACATGGTTTGATTGATAGATTAAAACAACTACTCATCATAGTCAAAATGCTTCTATGTTCATAAAATAGTTTCTGCTTTATAAATAAAATGGAATCCTTGTATTTGTAGCTTTTGTTTAGTGTTTCAAATCCTTCTAATCTTTCAAAGTAAATTCTTAAAGATTTGCAAAGCGTTAAACCTCAAACTGATAAGAACATTAATTTCCAAGTTCCTATACATCCTATATCAAGGCTTCTGTCTAGAAGTTGGCAGCGTTTTACCTTAGACACCAGGTTAACATGGAATTATCTCTTCATTGTGAAGAATGGGAAAGTTATCATGACAAGTGATGGAAGAAGTCAACTAAAAGAATACATCCTGTGAAATTCAACAATTAGAGGAGACATTCAACACTTTCCAGGGACTGAGACAGTTCAAAAGCTAATTTAGACAATCACCTAAACTATTTAAGTCCTGAGTGTCAGCAGAGAGTTAACTAGCTCACATTAGTGGCATTGGAAAACCCAAGATATAAACAATGACAAGGGGGAAAAAATTGGAAATTTCAAAATAAAAATAATACATTGGAATTTTTTTTGCTTGAGGAAGATTAGTTCTGAGCTAACAACTGTGTGGATCTTCCTCTACTTTATACGTGGGTCACTGCCACAGCATGGCTGATAAGCGGTGTAGGTCCAGGCACAGGATCCAAACCCGTGAACCTGGGCTGCTGAAGTAGAGCACACTAAACTTAACCACTATGCCATGGGGCTGGCTCCAATACATTGGATTTTTATAGCATCCATTGATTATTAACAGTGAGATGTGTCTTATCACTAACATCATATTCCAGCTAAGGATACTGAGACTATCCAGATGACACTATCATAAGCTAATTGATTTGTTAAAGGTCAAGTATATAGTTAATAATTAGAATCCTGCTTTTGTCCTCATCTGCATTATTTTGTGGGTAAAGGGAAAAGAAAGAGACATATTGAATAAAAAGAGGACAATAGGAAAATAGGAAGATGTCTACCATGGTGGCTGATTTTGTGCTAGACAAACTCCACTGTACCCTGAGACCTCCACTGAATTATTTAAGCTTAATCTGAACATAGCTGGGAAGTAACTGTGATAAATCAAAATGTTATCAGAAATCAGAGGTGTTGATTACTACTTCTGACACTGGCACTCAATAATAGCATGATCACTTAAGGATTATTTTAACTTCACATTCATTTTCACCTCTTAAAAATTGTACTTCCAGGAAAATAAACAGAATTAAATGACATAACGAATATAACAATGCCCGGTATATTGACATCAGCAGAAGATTTTGGAATGTTAATTAATCTGATCTTGACTCAAATTCATGGAAGCAAGGCCTTGATTATAACATATTTAATATAAATGACTTGAGGTGATAAAAAGAAAACTTGTAATTGTTTGGCCACAGCTGTCATTTCCTTTAGAGGCCATTAACAAGCACTCATATCCACTAAAGGAGTAAATTTTACTGAAGAATGAAAATAGATATATGACTTATGTTCTGTGCCTTCCAGAAGCTTATGTTCTAACTGGGAAGAGCACAATGATATTGTTAAAGGTATTGTTCTAAGTGCAACAAATCTTCAGAGAAACGAAAGATTAAAGTTCAGCAGTGTAAGCTCCATGGTGTTGGCAGAACCAGGTTGAAAGATGTGAGATAAGCAGAGAGAAGAAAGTAATGCATTGTAGAAGCCCTGAAATTGTACAGCAAAAGCTTCAAGGTAGAAAATCGAGATGCTAGGGAGGACTTTACCATTTATTGTGGACCTGACGTGTACCAAAGGAACTACCTACATAAAGTACAGGAACTACTTTCCAAGTAACCCCTTCAAAACTGTAAAAACCTTGCATATTTTTATTATTCAAAATATCTTTTCTGATAGGTAGTACCTTCAATATTTTGTATGTAATTCAAATGTGGGCTGGCACCTCTCTGATCCTCTGGATATCGATAGGGTGAGTACTTCTCTCAAAGTCCCCTCTGCTCCTCTATCCTGTGCTCTCACATGCTGGCCCTGTAGTACACTACCACAACACAAATGTGAACTCTTCTTTTTACCAGTTTTCACTAAAAATCCAATTACACAAAGTGTTCAATCATTTTAGTTGCTTTATTGAAGCTCAGACTTCGGAAAAGTTGGTGAGGTGTGCACACTGAACATTACAATTTCCCCCATTCACCTGCCCCCATTTTTTCTACCTCACACATTCCATTTCAGAAGCCATATACCGTCCTTCCCTTGTCTTATGAAAAATAGCCTCATTTCACCTCTGGAAACTTGATACCATCTGACAGCCCACATCCCACAGAGACTCAAATACCAACAAACTGTTTATCAGAGAACTTTTCCAAGATCTGCTCTTCAAGCATCAGGACATATTGTAAAAGGTTTTGAAATGGGAAAAACAGTCCATGGAATGTCCTCTCCTGTCAAGCTTACCCTTTATGCCACATTTCATATTTCATTGAGCTACTTGCAACTCTGCAAGTTGTAGAAATCTGATAATAATGCAAATAATTCTAGTCCATGGGAATGCAAGAGTTTTGCCTGGTGGAATGTAGCTTAATCTTGTCCTACAGCTATTGACTAATTGTACATCGACTCTTGAATTCATTGTCATAATTCCTGATTGCCTATGTATGTATGTTCTTTGGGATCTCCTCTGAAACAGCTATGACGTCTTAATGTTTCCCTCATCAACTAATGAATTAATAAAATCTTGGGTCCATGTTTTTAAAATATTTTTATGAAAGTCATGATGCTAGTTTTTAAAAATTCTGCTCAATAAAAATCCAACTTCTCATAAAATATTTTATACTCATCTATAACAAGTGTTCAAATATTATGTTTACCTTCTGGGAAAATATCTGGAAAGGTCAAAAATCAAGTTTAGACATTTTTGAAGAACTTTTCTGCTACTTAGCACATTCAGGAAAACCCTAACTGCCTTCCAAAGTCATAGAATAAAAGCATAGTAGGTTTTAAACGCACTGCAAAGACACAAGGTAAGTGACATATTACTTAAATTTTGGTAGCATAAACTAACATACATGCTCTTAGATACAATAATTTTATATTCACTATGCACTTGGACTTCTGACAGCACACACGACTTCAGATGTTAAAGCCTAAATTTATTATGTTTGAAAGAATATTTATTCATGTCATCATAATCAAGTTTTAATGTCTTTTTCTCAGGAGGCTGGACATGACATGATATTAAACTTGTGAGGGTTTGTCCGTACAGGATTGCAAAATAGGCAAAAAAAGAAAGCCACTTTATTGTAAATGATTATGATGCACATTAGTCAATTAATTCTGCTAATTACTTGCCAAAAGTTTTAGGTGAGTTGTTAAGGGTTTTATAAATGTTAATTATATGTGCCTAAATGTATATGTATTTTGCAGAAGAGTAAAGCACACTGTTGGGTATCTCCTAACTATTGTATTGCAGAGAATGTATTCTTTTAGTTGACTTTTTTCAGCAAATGTCATGATAATCTTGCCATATTTTACAAGAAGAAGATAATTACGCATTAACCTGCATCAAAGGGAAAAAGCGGCTAATCTCTAGAGGAAACCTTGATGTGGAGTGGATAGCGGAACTGGAAATAAATGTTCTTATCTATTTATGATTTAATTAACACTTTGTAAATCTCTGGGAATTTATTGTGACTTGAATTTAGGAAAAAAATACTTTACCTGTTCATTCATTTATTCATTCCTCCATTCATTCAATCACACTAGATTCATTAAGTAACTATTATGTGCCATGGGCTGCACTTGGAGTTGGGGAGAAACAAATGAATAAAACATAGTTTATTTAGTTCTGCTAGAGCTCTACATGGATGAATAAATATAAACAGCAAGCTAGTAAGGGTTTAAATCCTGTGTTTACATGTTACAAATTGCAGGGCCTTAGGTCCTGTACATAATTTAACACTCAGTTCTTAACGGGTAAAATGAGGATCTTTATCTCAAATTCTTAGGACTTTTGTGAAGATTAAATGTTGAGCAAGTGCCTGACACGTAGAAGATGCCAAACATATCATAGCTTTTCCCAATAAGATACTACATTTCAGGGGACAAAATGTCAGGGAAACTGAGTAGGAAGAGATTTAGTAGTAAGTAGAATCATGAGTGTCATGAAGGTCATGACATTTGATGTAGTTTTTCAAGCATAAGTAGGCATTTTCTAAGCAACGAGATTGCAGGGGCCAAGACTTGAGTCTGCAATTTGGCACAGGTAAATTAATTTATTCAGCCTTCAAAAACAAAGCAAATAAATAAGCAAAGAAATTGTACTTTAAATTTAGGGTAATTAAAAATGTTAAATTCTGGAAAGTTGAAATCTAGTATTGAATTTCTTAAGCTTAGAATAAATTATGACTATAATCTCCAGACTTTACATGAATTTATTAATATGTACCTTTTCCCCCAGAAAATGTCAGCATGGTAAAATAGACTTTGATTTTTCTTTTTTGGTTGTATCTACTCACGTCTTTAAACTAAAGAACAACAGCAAATATATAATTTCTAAATGTTAGAAAGGAGTCTCTGAGTTTCTTTTATAAGAAGGAAGCTGGTAGACATGAGTCATCCAACCAAGATTGCTAGAAACTTTACTCAAGAGAGTATTCTTTAAACTTTTAATAGGCTCCCAGTGAATAGATGCAACTATTTCTCCATAATGTCTAAATTACACTTATTTTTGCTATTCCCACAGAGTTTATGGTTGTAAATTTTGAAGAAAGCAGTAGAGGTGGAGGGACAATTGAGATAAGTGGCAGGCAGCAATAGGAAGAGTGGGTTCCAGGAAAGCCAAGAATTTTAGATGTGAAGATCATTTCTATATACATGAGTCTGTGCAAACACCAAAAGTACTTTAGGAAACGTTTCACTTTTAAGTTTGCCTTAAGTCAGCATAGTTTGAAGTAATTTTCTTCATAATTTATATGGAAAAAGCCCAGTAATTTAGGCCTCTATTGTTGTGGTCTTAAATAGTCAACATGAATTTCTCCTTAAATCTGAAGAGTCAAGTCTTAATTGTCTTTCTAACAGAGAAGCAGCACAGATAATACTTCATCCCTTGAAGTTTACCCAAAAATAAATGATGAGTTGAATTTTACAGTTTACCAAGTATTTTTACATATTGAGATATTTAGACATCCTTGCTCTGTCCCTATCGAGACCCCTTATATACAGGTAGGCTTCAGAGTGGAAATTAAACAAGCTCTTCTCTTCATTCAAAGATTGGTGCAAATTAATAAAGAAAGGAATCCCACTGATGGAGATGACAACATCAGCTAAATTTAGATTGGGAAACATTGCTTAACTTAGATAATTTTCAACTTGGTACTTTCTAAACAGACCTGACTGTCAAGTTATGAAGACTGTTGAATGAAACGCATGTTTAGGAATCACAAATAAACCAGTGTATGATGGTGAATATTATGTGTCAACTTGGCTAGGCTATCATATCAAGTTGTTTTCTCAAATACCAGTCTAGATGTTGTGATGATTGTTAACTTTAAGTAACTTTGAGTAAAACAGATTATCCTCTAAAATGTGGGTGGGTCTCCTCCAGTCAACTGAAGGTTTTAAAGGTAAAAACTGAGGTTTCCAGATGAAGAAGCAATTCTGCTTCAAGACTGCAGCATGTAAACTCTGCCTGAGTTTCTAGGCTGAGGGCTTGCCCTACAGATTTTGGACTCCAGACTGCAATATCAACTCTTAATTGAATTTCCAGCCTTCTGGTCTGCCCTACAGATTTCAGACTTGCCAGCCACCACAATCATGTGGGCCAATACCTTAAAATAAATTTCTCTCTGTATAGACACCTATATCTATGTATATGTATAATATTGGTTCTATTTCTCTGGGAAACAGAACGCTAATACACAATGTAATATATGTAACATATAGATGAATTTTCAATGTCCAGAGCTTGAAACAAGGTAGACTTGATAGGCATCTTTTAGAATAAGCAGATTCCTTAAGAAGCTATGTTGAGTAAGAAAAAGTATAGCATACAGGGAATCACAATTCAGCACTCTTATCTCACCTGTGTCGCTAACCAGCTGTGTGACTTTCACCCGTCTCCACTTAAATGTATTCATCTGTAAAATGAAAAGATTAGATTAGCTCAACTCCAGACTCTTCATGCTCTAACATTACATAATCTCTGTGATCCATGATTTGTAGTTACCATCTCCAGAAGGACCAAGATATACGAAGACTCCCTTCCAGTATCATATGGCTAGCATAGGCAGAAAGCTGATTTGGTAAAGAAATTTCCAAGATAAAGGAAGAAATGAGCTGGTCAGGAATTTGAAGTCCATATACATGAGGAATGCCTAAGTACCTGAAACAGATTTGATTGGTTCATTAAAGTGAAATAAGCTGTAGAAACCCTGGCACACATTTGCCCTAGATGAAGGGTTTGTTCTTGTTCTGTTTGTTAACTTGCTTATTTAATGTGTCAGCTCTGGCTTCCTCAATGATCCTACTGCTGTCAGGAATATAAGGACTTGTGGCTATGCATTCCTGCTCCGATTCCTTTCAGGCCCTGGCCTTTCTGACCCTTTGTACTTCTAGCTCCACAAGGACTTTGCTCAGGAATCTGAGGTTTCTCCCCAATGTGAGCTTAAGAACTGTGATGACAGTTTGCTATGCCCGACACTGGGGTTATCAATACCATCTTCAGGGTTAGACGATGTTTCTTTCATGACCCAGTGACCCTGGGATTTGAGAATTTAGGAGAAGATGCGTGAAAACGAACGCTAAGCTTACCTTCTAGAACCTTGTAAAAATAATGTTCCCTTAGTTGTTCCTCATGAAGCTGTAGATATAATAATAGTAATAATGACAAAAGCAAAGTGGGAGCATATAGTATATAGATACCATAAATTCAGTTTCATTGAAATTTAGACAAAAGGTTACAAGTTGGGTGCTCTCACAGAATACATTCTTATGTGTTGAACTGGTTCATGGGAATGTTCCAAAATCCGAGGTCCCTGATGAAGGAAGCCATAAATATGCTTCTTCTTCCTATGGAATCATATTCTTAGAGTGAATCAAATAAGACTTAAGGCCCTGACAAAATTGGCCATGTCTTTCTGTTTTATACTACTCACTGTCCCTATTTTATTAGTGCTAATAGATCTGTGGTTCAAAGCATGGTCCCCAGTCCAGCACAACAGTATCACCTAGGAACTTGTTAGCAATGTAAATTCTTTGGTCTCTCCCCAGGCCTACTGAATCTGAAACTGTGGGGATGGAGCCCAGCAATCTGTGTTTTCACAAACCCTCCAGGAAATTCTGATCATGCCAGAGTTTGAGAACCACCGCAGTAGACTAAATTTACACCTAAATCTACTTGGCTGACAAAAACACATGTATTAAACGTCCATGGAGAAACATCCTTTACTATACTTCATATGCATCTAAAGATAGAACCTGATATAACAGAACAAAGCTAACAACCAAACAAAAAATTAGTAAGTGGAAGGATTCCAAAATGTGCATTCAGAAAGCCAGGGTTCTTATACTTCTGTTGGTTGGAAATTGTGTTTACAGTAAGAGACCTGTGGCTAAATTGAGGCTCCTTTCCCCTGTGATCTTAGACTACGATTTAAGTTGTTTGATAGTTTTTCATCTTAGACTTCCAGAGGCAGCTAGAGGAAAATCAAAGCATTACAGTCATCTTCAGACACAGAAGACCTAATATATGTAATTCCAATGTTCCTCTGTCCTCTTTATCTTTATATATCTTCATTACCAGCCTACCAGTTCAAACGCTTAGCTGTAGGGTTTGAGAAGAAGGCATTTATTAAATCCAAATTCAAACAAATGTTAGGTAGTTAGAATCAGTGCTGGAAAAAAATAGAGATAAAAGACCGTTTGATATCTTGATTAAAATTAACCAGAAATAATGGAATGTTAGAGGAAGAAATAATATAAACCCATAACACTAATCTCCTATATCCAAATTACATCATAATTTGACTCCACTTCTCATTGATTTGCTATTTTAGGCACAAGAGACAATTTTGAAAAGATCAAAACTATTACCACATACCAACGATAATGCTTCAAACCCTTGATTCAAAATGTTTAATGTTTTCAAACAATTCATAATTAAAAGTCCACATACCTTCAATTCTAGAAATCATTTCATAATGCAAACTTAACTGGCTGTTATTAGCATGACCAGATTAAGTAGCTTGTTGGGGCCATGATGAGTTTATCTATTATGTTTATAATTAGGACTCCCACAGACCACAGACCCAGAGGGGCTCAAAGCTCACAGCCAACCCGTTGCCAAGAGCCACTTACACATTCTTAAATCATCAAGTTGCTATTCCTGCCACCACTAAGAGTCAGCACCCCCAACCTTCCTCTTTATATTTCTAATCTACCATGTGGATTAATTTGCTCTCTGGGAGCCACAAGGGGCTAAAGGCTTTATGCATGAGTGTGTTTGCTTTTCTCAGAAGAATGCCAGTTGCTATGAGAATTTGAAGCTAGGGAATTAGGGGCCAGGGATGGGAATTACTGCATTATTATCCTCAGACGTCGAGAAGCCAGGTAATCTTCTGAAAGGTCGGTCTTTGAGGATATGTCTTCCAACTTTATTATTATTATTGTTGTTGCTGTTGTTATTATGATTGTGATTTTAAGCAACTTTGTATGTACCTCCATATATTTTACGACTTCCCGCTTCTTCTGACTTTCTTCTGGGAATAGATGAAACCTACTCTTCTAGCTCTGTATCCCAGTGAGAAGCTGAGATATATGTCTGTCCACAGTAATGTATTTTAGAAATAATTCATTTATACTCACTAGAAAGCTGCCAGGATCACTTCGAATGTCATTCAGATGCCTTCAAAGTGCTGTAAACAGTGGCATTAAGGTTTATCACTTGCTTAGCCTATTTAAACACTGCATGTAGTGACAGTGTTACTTTTTTTCCCCAGCAATTAGGGAACTTTAAAAAATCTAAATACCCAGGCCTTAACCCATGTCAATTAAATCATGATCTCCAGCATGAGACCAGAGCATCAATATTTTTAAAAGCTTCCCAGGAATTTCCAAAGACAGCCAAGATTTTGAGAACCACTATAGACAGATTCCACATTAATTCTTAAAAGACAAACAGAGCAGAAGAGCTGGTTGGATGAGTTTAGCTTCTATAATCTATTTTATTTCCATAGGACAATTTCTTGGATTGTGATAAAAACTAATTATTTTTGTGTACTTATTGGGATTGGGACTAATCAATTAAAAGATGAGAAAGAAGCGTGTCAGCTTAATTCAGAGTCCTTCTGTATATTGTGTCCCTCTGGTCCCATTTTATGGGCATCAGATTGTTTTCCTTATCTAGGAAAATATCTCATAGAAGTTCTGCCACTTATTAACTTTATGACTTTAGGTAAGTATCCTAGTCAGTAAAATGGGGATGATATTACCACCTGCTTCGTGGTTTTGGTGGGTTTAAGAGGATAACTCTTGCAAAGCAGTTAGCACAGAAATAGCTGGCACAAAAGAAGAACTCAACAAATATTAGCTATTATTATCAGCATGAGCCCAAGCTAGGAATTTTGGTTGTTGAAACAAATACAAAATGTGTTTTTATGTTTTGATTCTAGCTACTGAATTACTATTACTTTCCGTTTAACTTGTCAGAAAAATGCATCAGAACATTTTATCATTAGATATACAGAGGATAAAATACATGTTTCTTTTTCTCACACGGCAATTGCACTGGACACCTAGTCGCTTGTTCTGTGTTCCAGATATTGATATTTCAATAAGGTCTTTTTTGGTTGATTCCTTTTACTCTTACAGTAAATAATCTTACGAAGAATAGATTTGGGGTTTTCTAAGCAGAATTCGCTCTGAGGGACAAGATGGAGACTTTGATTTGCTTCTTGTTCATTTCAACTTAATAAGATTTGAGTAGGAAGGCTGATGTCTCCGCATACACCCTTTGAACAGTCAAGCAAAGCGCAGTACAACAGTTCCTCATCTTAAGGCAATTCTAAAATTTACGCATCCTAGATTTAATTATTCATCAGAGTACTTCCCTTTCGTAAACATGAAATAAAAACGTCCCAGTGTCACTACATTAAATATGATAATCCAGAAGGAAAAAAGGGTAAAGTTGTTTAAAAAAAAAACATGAAAAAAGAGCTTATCGGGAAGCATTTGAGCAGCTAATTAAACTGGAGTCTGAAAAGGGTTAGTCCACAATAAAAATGTTTACCCACTGTATTTTTAATTTTATCAAAGGCCAATTTTATTACTTGAGAAGACTCACATTTGACATATCTATCTTCAAAAGCTTTCTGAATCATTTGATTTCTTCGGGTGCTTTTATTATGGCCGCCAAGGATAATATAAAATGTTTAGTTCAGTTTGGATTTTGGATAAGCAACGAACAATTTTTCAGTATAATTATGTCCCCATAAATAGTGCATATGCACTTATACTGAAAAAAATTCATCATTTATCTAAAATTAAAACTTAACTGTGTGTCCTGTATTTTATTTCCTAATCTGGCAACTGTAACATAAATGACATTTCGTGTTTTTGATAAAAACATTGTAAGGGTTTTTAGCACTTAAAAGGTAATGCCTTTCATTTGGCCTAAAAATATGAAATAGAGTGAAATCTTCTGAGACTGAAAATGCATCCATTGAGATGAGTAGACATTTTCTATGCTAAAAACTATTTCTTGTAATGAAGAATCAAGGATGAAAGTTAGCATTGAAGTATTCCAAATGATGCTCTATTTTCCTTGAATTGTTTACCAAAATTAGAGAGGATGAATGTACATAAAAAGGGTTTTTTTGAAATTTGAGTATAATCTGTTTTTTTTAATTTTTTGATTTACTGTGAGTAATCTATATTTAAGAAAAAAATCTACAGATGATACCGAACATAGATGTTCTAGAATTATTTTATATTATGAATACGTGTCTATTTTGTGAAAGCTATCAAGGAAAACTAACAAAAAAAATTAGGAAAGCAACTTATCCACTGAACTAAATGTTGCTGTCCCTTTAAGCACTGTCTGCTGTGTGTGTTTTAGAGACTCAGCACTTTTTCTTGCAGCATTGTGACCTCAGGCAATTTATTTAATCTATGTTTGCCTCAGTTTCTTCATCAATAATAAAGGGATAATAAAAACACAGAAATCATAGGATGTTTGCCAGAATTAAATACTAATAATTCATATGAAGCATGCAGTTTGGCACAAAGCATATCTCAGAAAATATTAGGTGCTATTTTGACTATTAACATTAGTTACCAATGTTTATTCTGAGTTTGAAGCCAGGATATATTTCCCAGCATCTGCAAGCCCAATTCTTGATATTATGACTATTTCTATGCAGTGAGCTTGGAGAGCTGCAGCGAAAAGGGCAAGCTAATTGTGGTCAACATTTGAAAGTCTCCAGGGGGAGCATAATTTGTAGTAAAAAAAAAAGTCAGAAATAAGCCTAAAACAGTATTATCTAAGGATTGTTTCTAGTAGATTCTATCTTCTCTAGAGATTGTATCTCTCTAGAGCTCACTCTTGTCTGTAATAGTCAGACAAGACCTACCCCATCAAGATAGACATGTATGAAATTGCTTGGAAGCTTTCTTTAATACAGAATGGCTCATGTAACTAAAATTTAGTAAAGAATGGATGAATCCACATCAAGGAATGAGTACCGTAGAGTTAGTTTATAATTTTTACACGCTATCATAATCATACTTTTATATAAAACCCAGGCATGTCAAACTATTCTGGCAATAATTTCAAATTTATTTCTCATGAAATAATTGATTTTTTAAACTGCTGGTTTTAGTCCAGTGTCTGATATCCTTTTCCCTTTCCTATTTTATTTCAGTCTCATATTCTTCTATTCTGGAATGTCACCTCTTTCTATCAGAGCCCTGATTATTTTTCTTCAGGAAAACATTTAAGCCTTTGCTTACATATTTAATTAGAAGTTTCCTCTAAATATGATGTTTTTATCAATAGTACTATAAAGGAGGGGTTTGCTTCTCTCTTATACACTCTGAAAACTGCCTGGCACTATTTATTTTCAGGCCAGAATTTTTATTTTTCCTTCCTCCCTTCCTTCTTCCTTCCTTTCTCTCTTCCCCCATGCTTCCTTTTTCTGACCGATTGCTCATTCTAGAAGCTCTATCTTTCATATGACCCTGGGTTCACTGTAGGTATCAAGTTTCTCCCACTTTTTGACATGCATTTTCTCTTTAAACTGAACACTGTATTCTCTGATCATGACTTCTGTTTTCTGACCCCTTATTCTTAGCCAAAACACAATAATCTATTCTATTTTTGTGTGTATTGAGGAGGAAATTTTTGATTACTGGGAAAAAAACTTTATTACTCTTCAAAGTCACAGGTTTTAGCATTGCTGGAGTTTTAACTCCTTAAATATTTCATGCTCACTGTCATGTGCGCAACACAATCTGGCCAAGGTGTCTCTTTCTCGTAAACCTTCCCCTCTTATCTCTGGCTAACCATTGAAACATTAAGTAAAAGAAAAACAAAAGTATTTGTCATCTCTCTCAGACAAGTGCATCATTTTAAAATTACATGGTAACATAAAGCCTTTAATAATGACAATATTAATGCTAATACTGAATTAAGTGAACGAGCGCTTACCAAGTTGTACATCAATGTATGTGTATCCACTAGCTTATTTAATCTAAAAAACAAGTCCATGGGATGGGGACAATTTTTGCGGCCCTTTAGTAGATGTATTGAGGTTAATACATTGTCTAACAAATAGTATAGGTAAGATTTGAACAAAGCAGCATGACACCATCCCTGAGCTCTTTTCAACGATAATATGTCATCTCCCCATTTGAACATTTAAGCTGTTTCTACACCTGAACTCCTTGTTAAAGTCCTCTTTCTCCCAATCAATGGGGAAAATAAAAGCAGTAATCCTTCTCGAATAATCGGGACAAAGTCTCATTCCTCCATACTGTGCTTTGTATTTGACAAAGCTTAATTTGCACATGTTGCCATTCGTTCATTCCTTCATATATTCAATAAAGATTTATTTTGAGCTTCTTATAGGAGTAATGCTTTGTTACTTCAGCCATCTTAAAGATTTCAGATGTTATTTCTTTTTCTGCTGAAATTAAACTCTGCAGCTGCTGATGGAGTAAACAATTTCTACAAGGAACATGCTAAAAGGTATTGAGTGTCATGACTGTAGGTCTTCCCCTTGGTTTCAGCTATGCTGAACGTACTTGCTGGCCATCAGATCCCTTTTCCTGGATCGTTCCAGTCTTTTGCTTTATGGAAGACATCATCTCTTTATTTTACTCCTGGTATACTTTCCTGGTCGATTCTCTTCTCTCTCCATTGCTTTTTTTATATGGCCACAGGTATAGTAAAGCTTCTATAATAAGTGCCAAGGGGAAGTCTTTCTGGAATCATGAGTTTTCCTTATGTAATAGGAGAGTGAGTATTGTTATAACAGTAGGGTCTTTTCTTTGCTGGGTCCTGCACAGGGGCAAGAGAGTTGGCAGTGTTATACAGTCTGTAGTGTGATCTTGGGCGTCATAAAGAAAAACGGACTTTCACCCATTTGGGGACCAGAAAACTTCAGCAAGTTCACAGCAGAAGCACCAGCCTTCAAAGTGCCATGCGGGGCAAGGTGCACTGTGAGGATGCAAACTTGTATTGTTTGTCAAGCTTTTATTAGCAGGATTTTCCATCTTTGTTGGTTCTTCTGGAGTCAGGGTGAAGACTGAACTCTAGTGACACCACTGCTGTTACAAGAAAAACAAAAAGTAACACAAAATGGACAAGCACCATGATCTACTTTTGTTTAGATTTGGCCAAAATGTATTTCACCACAACAAGGAATGTATTATAAATTTTCTCCGGTGGTCGCTTCTACACACACAAAGAAACTCCATCTTCCAGCAGAACTTTCTGTTATTCCCTGTAGCCTATATATTTGTGTGTTCTACTTATTTCCAACTGTCACCAAATGTCTTAGAGCAGTGCTTCTCAACTTGTGTATTCACAAGGATCTCCAGGAGAGCTTGTTAAAACTGATTCCTCCCTCCCACTCCCAGAGATCCTGATTTAGTAAGTCAGAAATGGAGTCTAAAAATTTGCGTTTCTAACTAGCTCCCAGATAATGTTGATGCTGCTGGTTCTGGAGCCACACATCAAATAGCATTGTTTTATAGTCATTGGAAATTTAAAATCGGAGAGGATCTTATGGGTCATAGACCAGAGATATAAAGTGATTTGTCAAAGGTCACATAGCTACTCCATTTAAGTTTGGTAATGTTTTCTATTATGTGACTCAGACTTTTTAATAGATTTAGCTTCATTACTCTAGAATCAGCAGAAGTGTAAGAAGTATATGCTCTCTAAATGGCTTCCTTCGCACATAAAAACCATTACCAAGATAGACAGGGTCAGGATGAAGTAGGCCTTTGTCCAATTCACACTACTCTATGTTATTTTGGCCTTCTTAAGTTTAAAACTGTCTTTACAATCAGCAGGAAAAAATAGATTGAGGGTGTATGTGCTTTATCCCTCCTAACATTGTCTTCAACTTGCGTGTGAGTTACAGCATCATCAGAGCTTTAAATAAGCCTATTACTCTTGACTATCTTGTATCTTTCTTTTTTCTTGCGTAAAATGATTAAAGCTGATTCCAACTGCCTAATAATGTTCCTCTTTGGTGAAATAAGAGAAATTTCCACCAGAAAACTTTCTGTGAACATTAGACCAGTTGAAAAGTGGCTATACTTCCAATTTGCACAAAGTTACTGTACAAGAGTGAAAAATCATGTATAGTTCCTGTCTAATGCATGATTCTACACTAGAATGAGGAGAATGATCACTCCTTGGAGGGAGTAGGTCCAGATACCATATTTTATGAAGTCTTCTCTGGCAAAGTCTCCAAGCTGTGACAGGTACATTGTCTCTGCCTCTTTCTCTTGAAACTGATTGAGTGTTCTTGCCTGGATGATGCAAGTTAAGTTTTCATGAAAATTTATGCTTTTTCTCCTCCTGAGTTGATAAATGTTAGATTTTTACTGTTAAAGATTTTTTTTTTAGGAAGATCATGGAAGGAGAAGCCTTACTTATAAAATCATTGTATTGAGAAATATCAAAGGATGACAATGCCTTCTACAGAATCACATATATTAACTATACTAGTGGTGAAGAAAGTAACCAGAGAACTTCTACTCATCTTCGAGAAAGCTAAATAAGTATGGAAAGAGAAGGATGGGGCTAACTTGAACATATCCATGAGGAATAAGCTAAAATATTGTTCAAACTTAAGAAAAATCTAATTAAAGGAAAAATATAGGTATGAGGACAGATGAAAGGAATTTTAAAGCAGGAAACACTGAAATTCTGAAACACAAATTACTGTCAAGGAAGGATAATTCTGCCTGAAAGGTAATAGAAAAACAGAGCAAAACACTGTGATATGGTATTATCTTATGGAAAGCCTGTCAACACAAACATGGTAAGTCACAAAACTCCTGAGGCAGAGATAACCTACCTGCCCCCGAGAATACACCAGTTTGCCTGGAATTAGTATCACTGGATAGAAACATTATAGCATACACATTTTCTGGAGAAGAGCATGTAACTTTGTCCATACTAGGTATGGTTTGCATTTACATTTCTTGCTACATCAAGAAACTATATCAGAAGGGGGGGGAATCAATTGAAACTCTTGCATATGCTACAAAGTAGATCCCAAGTATAAAAATCTGTAATAAATGACAAAAAAAACACCCCATAATTTAATGCATTGTTTGAGAACTCGAAAAGGGATAAAAAAGGGAGGTAAAATTAAACATAGAATGTAAGTTCAGTGAAGATACATTTAAGAGGACAGCCCGAAGTTTCATCATAAATTCCAATGTCTTCAGATTAAACCGTAATGTCTCACTTTTGGAAACACAAGGCAAATCATACCCACTTGAGTGTATCAATGCAACATGCCTATTGACTCAAAAATATCAAACACACTAGTAGGTCATGGAAGAAGCTGAGAAAATGTTTAAAATGCTACCTAACCAGCCTTTAAGAAGGTTCCCCAGATGAATTTTTTCAAACTTTTCAAGAATAGATATTTCCAATGCTTTTTACAAAACTATTTCCACGCATTGTGAAAGAATTGCTATAATATTGATAAAAACATAAAAATATACACAAAAATAAAATTAAAATATAATCTTATAAAATAAATACCCATGAGTCCATCATAATATATAAGTTACTGATAATTAAATAAATTGGAGAGAAAGAATAAATTATCCTTACAAAAGAATTCCAAATAATATATATAAATAATCTCCCCTTAACGAAGCGAGCTGATTCCACTGTTCTTGAGTGTGAGCCAACTTATTGATTTGTTTCTAAAGAATGGAAAGAAAAAATCATAACTCTACAATGGAGAAATTGAAATGTTGATATATCTTGTACCCCCTAATATAATGGAATGAAAAGGGTATTTAATCTTTGTGATATTCTTCCCCAAAACTCCAACCCCAGTTTAATCATGAGAAAGCATCAGATAAACTCAAAGGGAGGAATATTCTACAAAACACCTGACCAGTGTTCTTCAAAGCTGTTAAAGTCAAGAAAAACAAGAAATAATTGAGAAAGATTGGAAGAGAGGATACTAGGAAAACATAATGAATACGTACGATGTGGTATCTCAACTTGGATCCTGGAATAGAAAAAGGACAATTATGGACATACGATGTCAGTGAGACAATAAAACTTTGTTGTCTTCAGTCATAGTGATTTTCAACTGTTAGTTATTCAGCATAAGTTAGCCTAACTTCCCAGGTATAGTGGGAAAAGAGCAATTGTTCATTAAATTGTGTAGGAATAAATGGCTATCCCTTTTATAACACTAACTATTCATTTGAAAAAAGTATTATTTGATTCTTCCCTCAGTCTCCATATAAAAATAAATGATGGATCAAATATTTAATCACTCAAAAAAAGAGAAAACCCTACAAGCCCTAAAAACAAATATATGACTATGAAGGAAAAATATAAACCAAAGAAAAATATGATGAACTTAAATACATAAAATGTTAAACATATTTTTTCTTTGCAAGATAGCCCATCAATAGCAACAACAGCATTAATAGTAAAACACCGAGAATACTGGGAAAATTATGAAACATAGGCAATGAGCTCTTTCACATAAACAAGAATGACTCATGAGAAAACAAATTTAGCACAGATTATTAAAAACGTTTCACTGAAGAAGGTAAAAAAGATAAATACTTGAAATGCCACTAATTTCACTCTCCATTTAAAAAATACAAATTAAAATGACATATTTTCTCATTAATTCTACTTCTTGTTTATTCCACAAGAAAAAATTTCTTTTGCGTGTTTTTTTAAATCAAATCTTTAGGGAATGATAACCCCAAAGACCATTGAGGAGAATAGAAAAAGTGAAACAGACCAATTCAATTTATCAAGCTTGAGGAACACTGATTCCAAAACTGGACAAGTACTATATGAAAATGGAAATTTAAAGCCCAATTTCACCTAAGGATATGTTTGCCAAAAATTATATCCATAATTTGAATCCAGCAATGTTTCAAAAATAATTATACATTCTAAGTTAGAATTATCCCAGAATGTAATATATAAGCATGGCTTAAAATAAGGAAATCTATTAACTAAATTGTTTATATTAGCAATACAAAGGATAAAAACATATGATTATAAATAGGAAAATAACTGTTAAAATTCAATTCACAATTATCATAAAGCAAACATTTAGAACAAACTAATAACAAAGCTTTGTTTATTTAACACATGCATCTATCAAAAATTTGCATATCACCTTTAACGATTAGAAGGTTAGAGTCATTCTCTTTCAAGTAGAACAAGATAAGAATCCCTGAAATAGTCATCTTTTAGAATATTTGTATTGGATGTCCTAGCCATGAAAAAAGAGGAAAATGCAGATTGACAAGAAAAAAAAATATTTATAATGGATGTGAAGAACTCACTCTCATTCACTTACTCTATAGCACCAGCAAAGGTTTAGTGGATAAGGAAAACAAGTTCTGTCCTCCATTTCCCCTCTCAGAAACAGCTACACATCCTATACCTCCCACACAAACACAATCAATAGCACACTTATAATTTAATAATTACCAATTCGAAGAATAAAAATAAATCATTTCAGAAAAAATGCAAAATATTACAAGTTCTTTTTGTATTTAGTGAAAGGTGTAATGGAAGACCAAAATAAATATTTTACTTAAGTGTGGAAATATGTTATTTCTGTCCAAATAAATTTTAAAAATAAATGCAATTTTAGTGAAAATGATATATTTTCACAACATTTTTGACAAGTTTTTCTTCAAATTTGTATGACAAAATAAAGAATTAAGGAAAGAAAAAAGCTAGTTAAAGGAATTGGATTGAGTGTGAGATTTTTCCTTCCAGCTTTCAAGACATTATAAATATATACTGATTAAAAAGAGCTGTATTGGAGCACAAATACACAAATAAAATAGTTGAACAAGACTGAGAAATAGAGCCACATATAGAGAAATTTTGAATATTTAACAATTGATATAATGAATTACTGAGGAAGAGTAGATCTTTAAAATAAATGATGTTGAGACAGTTGACTCTCCATATGGAAAAGGAATAAATCTGATCATCTCACACCATATGCAAAATGAGTTTTAGCTGTACTAATGATATAAATGTAGGAAGTAAAACTTTAAATGTGTTAGAAGAAAATATAGAGTAATATCTTTATGATTTGTGAGCAGGGAAGAAAAATTTAGGATGTAGAAATGCAAAAATAATGTCTGATAAATTTGAGTCAAAGAATAATAAAAGTTTGGCATAATATGCTTGAAATATCTCTCTCCACATTTATATATACAAAATATAAAGAGCTGCTAAAATACATGAACAAGAAAACAAGCACCATGGGAAAAAGATATGGGCGGTCAATTCACAGAAGTATAAAACCAAGTCATCAGTCAAACAAGAAAAGATTCTGATCACCTATAATTAGGAAAGTGAAACAAAGTAAAATGAGATAAAATTCATAAACTTCAAGTGGAAAAGAAGCAATCAAGAAGCTGGTGGTGCTTACTGCTTCTATCACCAACACTGTGGCTATGTACTCATGACATTGACAGTTAGATTTAGATTGTTGGGTCCTGTTGCAACAACTGCCTTCAAACACTCAGGTCTCAAAGCCCTGCTTACAAGCTGAGATAGCAACAGGAAGAGGATTTCCAAACTCACTTCCATATTTAAATTTCTTATACCTGCATTTAATTGGAGAAACCTGACTTGAATGCTAAAATGTAGGTTCGAGGGACTGTGCAGAATGTAGACTTTAGCTTTTCAAATTCTCCAATTGGGAAAGTGAAAAAAAAAATCCAAAATATGTATCGCTGTATATATGGTGTGTTCTATGATTCTAATTTTTGCTAAAAAAATAAATAAATAAATAAATATTTACACACGCACTCCTGAAGATATGATTGAACATATATTGATTGATGATTAAATACACCAAATATGTAATCTCATTGTCAAAGGTAGAAATCTAAGATAATCACTTATGATGCAATTGCTGGAAGTACTACTTCGCCAAAGTCAACCAAGGGAGGTGTATAACGAAAAAGAGAAAAATAAACATTCTAACCTTGAGTGGTCTTGGGAATAAGGAATAGCTCCAAGAACATTGCCATTCCCATTTCCCCCCTGTAATGTTCAATTTAGCGTTTCTAATCCTCTTTCTTCTAACGCAGAATGGAAATGATCTCTAAATGACAACATGACAGTGATAGAGAATAGATTAGTTGTTGCCAGGGGTTATGGCTTTGGGAAGAACATGATTATAAAGGGGTAACAGGAGAGAGTTTCTTTGGGGTATTGGAACAGTTCTACTTCCTGATTGTGATGGTGTTTATACAACACTATACATATAATAGAAATTTATGGAAAGTATATACCAAAAAAACGAGTGCATGTTAAAACTAGCAAAATCCAAAGAAGATAAATAGTTTATTTAGTAGTATTACACCAATGTCAACCTCCTGCTTTTGATCATTGCACTGTGATCATGTAAGATGCTGTCACTGGGGGAATCTACGTGAGGACTACCCACATCTTCTCTGTGCTACTTTTGTAAGTTAATGTGAGTCTAAAATATTTCAAAATAAAAAGGTAAAAAAGAATGTTGTATTTTTTTAACTTTAAACATCATTTCTTGCTAACTGTACTGAAAAATGATATTTGTCTTTGGTTCTAGGAATTACTTGGAGAATAGTAAGTGATGACCACGTTATTACAGGCTCTAAATGTCTGCCAGACTGAGACAAGATGACAAGGAAACCATCATATTTTTCTTCAAATCAGCTTTTTTTGCAACATTATTGTTCAAGAATCCAGAAGAAAATATATAAAAATAGATACAGCATTAAAACTATATTACATTTTTTCTCACTCATTTCCCTCACACACTATATTCGTTTAAAGGAATGACCTAAAAAGCTGGTTAGTGGAAGTGTCCTCACTGTTACCATCCTAGTTTAGGTTCTCATACACCCCTTGGATGAATTACTTTAAGAGTTTTTTGATTTATCTATCTGGTTTAGTCTCTTTCCCTTCTAAGCCAGCTTGTTGGCTGCTCCAAGATTTTCCTTCTTTCCTTCTTTTTCTCCTTCCTTCTTTTCTTCTTTCTTTCTTCTTTCCTCCCTTCCTTCCCATTTCCACCCCCCCTTTCCTCCTTCCCTTTCTTCCTTCCTTCCTGTATAATTAGGCACACACTATAAATATATATAGACTTCACATATGTATACCTAATTCTGTATACCATGCATATAGTATATGTATGTATAGGACACACGCATATTTACATGTATGTATATAGTACATATATATCTTACACACACATGTGTGCATATACTTTTTTCAACATTGCTATCTTGCTCAAGAATGTAAAACGATTCTTCACTATCAAGGATTATAGATTACTTAGTCTGGCTTTCAAAATCCTGCAAAACAGAAAGTCCAGCTGCTCAAGTTCACTCTTCACCTCTCTGAGCTAACCGTTCCTTCATGTACCTTCTTCCTTCCACGCCTTCCCCCTTGCTCTCACATCTCCTTAAAACACTGCTGGCCTAACTCTTTTGGGCCAATCAAATTTTATTTATCCTTTAAAGTTCCCCTGATGTCTTAAGACTCCTCCTCCATATCTAAATCTATAAGAACCCTTCTTTCACTCATGTTTTGCTGCACCTGTAACATGCAATGTACAACGTAGTATTTTATTATTTTTCTGTTATTTGTTAATCTATTTCATGTGTTGTCTCCTCACAAAAATGATAGTCTTGGTGACAAGGAACAGGTTTATATTCCTTTACAGAGCTCATTGTACCTGACAGAATAGCTCTTAATAGATATTTTCAAATTGTGCATCAGTTCTCCATTGAAAAACAGATACCTATAATTGCTGAGGTCCTCTTAGGCTCCTGAGTCATGAGAATGCTAGTTTCTATCCAATTACCATTTTCCCAAACACTATGAATAGCAGACTCAAGAAGCTTGTATTTTAACACAGGTTTCCAGTCACTGACAGGACAATAAACCATATTTACCTCCCACTAAGATATGATACGTTAGAAATCTCCTAGGCAAATAAGTACCCAATTCCAAGAACAAATATCCCCAGTACAAACAATTCAAACTTCTATTGACTTAAATATGAGTTTATGTAGCCACTCAAGGGTGGCCCATTGGGGGAACAAGACCTGCCTGAATTAAGCCAATCCATCATAACACTGGCTAAAGCTCTTAATCATGTTCTACAGAAGCAGAAAAGGAGTTTCAAGGAAGATTTTAGGCAAAGGTGTCTTCATATTTTATTTGAAATTATTTTGTTTCCCTGTTCCCAGAGAGAACATAATTCTCTAGCATTTATTTTAGTGCTGTAGGTGATTGAAAAAAAAAAGTCAAAGGAGGGCTTTGGAGATTTCCAGCTGTTGGTTGCTAAGATGTATTATTTAGGATTTGATGTTCAAGTGTTCCCATATCCAGTGTCAGACATTGGAAATTGTCCTAGGTGGAATTATCCACATACTACGTAGTTTTCTTTTTATTCTCTATGGCCCATTGAGTTCACTTTGAACTTAATGGAGGTTTGGAAGTTGTTTCCATCCTGTGGCTGTCGAAGCTAACCCAGACATGAGTCCGAGAGAGAAAGGTCATCGTTGTGTTTCTTGGGTATTGGGCGTTTGGTTACCAGATGCTTCAGGAGAAAGAATTAAGGATACTTTGAATTTGTTTCAAATTCAGTAAGTGGATTTGGTTTCATAATGAAATTATTAGACGGAAAAGTGAAATTGGACTTATTTTTATTCCCAGCGAAACCAAAAACTTTCAAGGCTATTATTATTTAGCAGAGTTACTGACTACTTTGGTGAAGTCTTTCAACAAAGAACCTTGGGGAATAGAGGAATAGATAAACACAAAAAGAAAAGAAAACCAAATATGCATGAAATAACCAGGGGAAGAAGTTTTAGGGCATCATTTGCTAAGATACTATGCATTTTTTCTTATGTAGATGGCAGCTCTTCTTTCAAAACATTTTTCTTTCAGGGCCAGCCTTGTGACACAGTGGTTAAGTTTGCAAATTGTGCTTTAGTGGTCCCAGGTTTGCTGGCTCGGATCCCGAGTGAGGACCTGCACACTGTTTAGCAGGCCATGCTGTGGCAATCCTCCCACATATAGAGTGGAGGAAGATGGGCACAGATGTTAGCTCATGGCCAATCTTCCTCAGCAAAAAGAGGAGAATTGGCAATGGATGTTAGCTCAGGGCTAATCTTCCTCAAAAAGAAAAAAAAGGATAAAAAAATTTTTTTCTTTCCATAGTAAAAGCATCACTATCCATTATTACTAGAGCCATATGCACAAATCAGATCAAGTAGCGGGTATTGGATCTCAGACTTTGGACCAATTAGAATATGACTGGACCGTGAACAGAGGAATTCTCTGCGTTTGTTTTCCATCCCCCAGCCTGATGCAAGTTGTTGTGAAGAAATGGGGAGGAGGAAATATCTATAGCATTTAGAAATATGGCTTCTGTGGATGGCCTTCTTTTCCTCCACCACAACTCCAATGTGGAGAAACAAAAATAAAGTTAAGAAAGTAGAAAAAAGCTATGCTCTAAGAGGTTGAGGTGGCAAAATTTCTACTCAAGTTACCTGATTCTCCTAATATTTCCTCTGACCCACCAGAGTTCACTAATAAACCTTTCAAGGAAGCCTAGGTTCCTTGTCCAATAAAGAACCCTTGACTTGTACTCAGATGGCTGTCTCCTGCACTGGCTTTGCCATGTAGTCGTTTATGATCAGTCTGACTTTGTATAAGTCATTTGGTATCTTGAATTTCACTTTCATCACCTGGAAAACGGGATAATAATGCTATTTTGGTCCACCACGTAATATGTTTTGATGTCATTCCATCCTGTGCGTATCTCTATCATGATCCTTAGCCTATTATAGTAAATCAAAATAATATGCCTCTGTATCTCTCTCACACTTTAAGGTCTCTCAGGGCAAATACCATAATTTACTCTTAAAACAAAATCTATAGTACCTAACCTAGCACAGTGCCTGAGACAGAGTGATCATGGAATACAGTCCAATTCAATTCAACCAATTATAAATGTTAGTTAAACTGAATCAAACTAATGATAAAATAGACAATGCATGTGAAAAAGATTTTTCTACATCAAGCGCAGGTCATCTCCCTTTTTATTTCTCATTCAGTCTTATTAGAAATAAGATATTTATAGTAATGTTCTCTCAGGTCAATATATTTGAGTGAAGAAAATTATTTTATTTTAAGGACATGAAGATTTTTCATAATATAAATCATATACATATCAGCAAATGTAGAAATGAAACCAATGTTTAATCTAACTATGCAGCATTTAAAAGATATCTTAGAGATCCCTCAGCTTCAGGATCTGATTGACAGAGAATATTCACATGGTATCTGCTGAATTAATGTCTATTGAGTCAATAAATGAATTAAGAAATTAAATAATACTCCTGCTTAATTCATGTAAGAGCTCTATTATCCATCTCACAATCTCTTTACTTCAATGACAATAAAGTTCTGTTTTTCTTTTAAGTTGCCTCTTGCTTTGGCCCATAATTCAATCTTTTTTCTTCTTTGTTTGCTTTCTGAGTCAGGAGGCTCATTTTGTCTGTTTTATTTATTGCTATCCTGGGTTTGAGTCGAGTAAACTCCCACCCATATTCCAATTTACAAATCTAACTACAGGTTTCCTACTTACAAAGAGAACGCCAAACTTACTGCCTATATTTACTGTCAAATCTAATTTCTCCCACCTCTTTAATTTGGTTCATGCACTTGCCCTCACTTTCCAGTCTAAGAATCTCCTACTCATTTTCCAAATACCCCAAGGATCATCTTCACTGTTTAGCATCTCTCACTTCATTAGTCCTAGTTAAGCACATCTTAGACGTTATGAGACACTGAACAATATCGATTCCCAATAGCCTCTTAAGAACTCAAACACCTTTTGATAACATTTTGCTGGTAGTGCCATTGAGTGGATTCTGACTCCTAGTGATCCTAGGCGGGTCAGTAGAGTGGAACACTGCTGAGTCTTCTTTTGCCCCATCCTCTCACCTTCCGGTGCTATGCATAGGATTTTCGTGGCTAATTTTTTCAAAAGTAGGTGGCCAGGTCCTTCTTCCTAGTCTATCTTCATCTAGAAGCTCTGCTGAAACCTGTCCACCATGGGTAACCCTGCTAGTATTTGAAATACCGGTGGCATAGCTTTCAGCATCACACCAACAAGCAGCCACCACAACATGACAACTGACAGATGGGCGATGTGGCTCCCTGACAAGGAAACAAGTCTGGGCCTCAGTGGTGAGAGTGCTAAATTTTAACCACTAAGCCACCAAAGTTGGCTTTGATAACTTATAATTAAGAGAAAATATATGCATGTGAATTGCATTAATTTAGTGGATTGCTTACAATCAGAATCTCACAATAGACCAATCTAAGGAAATCTTTATAACAGGAGGTTTCTCCATCTTGCAGACAGAACTCTAGACAAGGAGGTCTCCTATTGCTCTCTGCCCTTGTTCTCCCCCTGGCTCTGTTCTCCTAGGCATCTTCATCGTAAACGTTTTGTCCTAAATTGTCTTTGAATGTTTCAGATACCCAGGGCAAAAGTCTCTGCATTTCTTTACAGTATTGTCACCATTATCTCCGTCCTCTTGCTATGTTCCTGGAGCATCAAACTTACTCATTTCTTATTTTTACAGTTTGCTTGGCTCTTATAGGAAACCAGAACAATTCTTTTAGTAGAAATATGTGGCACAAAACTTGGGTTAAGTTTCCATCTAGCTTTAGGTCCAAAGAATATGCTATATATATAATATTATACATATATATATAATATAGTATCATGAGATATACTATCTACATAACATTTCCACTCAACTATCAAATGTGTTTTCAAAGCTACTTATAGAACATCCTCATTTGGCAATAAGTAGAGGAAGCGATGCTTTCAAGTATGGGGCAGTATTAAAGACAATTTTTCTGTGGTCAAGATTTTTCCTGCTAGATAGTGGCCAAAGACTATGAATTTGCTGTAAATTAATTATCCTATCATCTATTATGACGTTTTAACAACATTTTTTATCAGTTTGGATTAGTTAAGAAGAAACATAAGACAATCTATTAAACTTCTCATCTTGTCCACAGATACAAGATCATTTTATTTTATTTCTTTCCACTGAGGAATTTGGAAAGTTAGATACGTAAATAGCTGATAAGAAAACCAAAAATAAAGATAAAAGGCTTAGAATACTAAAATTCCTCTGTATCTTTTTTGTCCCTGGGGTTTCCATGGAAACCACTCTTCTTTCTCCTGTAATTGAAACATGCATGATTGAAAGCACACAGACAACTGGATTTGGAATCAGAAAACTTAGCTAAATGACTATAGCTTTACCACAGCCAGTGTAGCTCTGCATCTTTCCACCCACCGCCAAGTTCACCAGCAGCAGGGGAGAATTTGTAGAAATGTAAGAGTTTCTTATTTTTCACTACCTATGCCTTCTTGTCTCCCTGCCTGAGCACTTTCTCTGGTGCTCTTGGAGCTTGCTAAACATATGAGAAAGGAGCCCTACAGAAGCTGGGATTTAATGCTACTGTGGTCAACCCTGACCTAATGAGAAACGGGAAATGGTGTCAAGGTCAACATGTCAGGCTCGCTGTTCCTGTTTCTTAGTGGGATAATTGCTGAAGTTCGTGCTACTGAGGGTGCAGAGGATCTCCAGTGGATCTGAGCCCACAGCAGTACATCACATATTAATGAACACTTTATTGGTATATTTTAGCTTTGTTGATTCCTGCTCCCCTCACTTGTGCATCTGAGATGTCTCCAAAATACACTACCAACACTCAAATCCTTATTTCACAGTCTATTTTGGATACTGTTCAGGATACTGAACTAAGTCCTTGAGTAAAAGGTTTTTACACATGTTAATCTTCAGTTTGCACACTTAAAACATTTATTTAACAGGGTATTAAATGAAACTTGCCCTCTTGCCTTAGAGATCGAAGATGAGGACCAATGGTGGTGACAGGTAGAACTAAATACACATTTTTTAAAGGAATCTGACATTTGGGATCATATTTTTACTCCTATGACTTAATATCAACCAACCACCACCGCAACTACCTCTCCCCCTCTTACACTGCCAACCTGCACAGTCCTACCTGAGTTGATATGAGAAAGACCTCAGCAAGTGGAGGAGAAGTAAAGCGTTGTCCAATACTTGGCTCTATGGGGAGCACAATGTCAATTTGAGAGATTTTCCCTCTCCTCTGCACAGGTAAGGGGAGGGGAAAACTTTCACTGGATCTCAAAACCAAACACCAAATATGTTGATCAAAGGGTACAAAGTTTCAGTTATGTAGTATGAATAAGTTCTAGAGACCTAATGTACATTATGGTGACTTTAATTAATAATGCTGTGTTGTCTATTTGAAATTTGCTGAGAGTAGATCTTAAGTGTTCTCACCACACACACGCAAAAGATGACTATGTGAAGTGATAAGTGTGTTAATTAGCTTCTTTGTAGCAATCATTTCACAATGTATATGTATATCAGAACATCACACTGTATACCTTAAATATATACAGTTTCTACTAAACAAGTTTGGTATAGAAGTATATATAAAAAAATTGGTATAGAAGGAAAGTACCTCAAGGTAATAAAGCCCATATATGGCAAACCCATAGCTAATGTCATACTTAATGGAGAAAAACTGAAACTTCTCCTAAGAACAGGAACCAGACAAAGATGCCCACTTTCACCACTCTTATTTAACAGAGAATTGGAAGTCCTAGCCCAAGCAATCAGGCAAGAAAAAGAAATAAAATGATCCAAATTGGAAAGGAAGAAGTCAAACTGTCATTATTTGCAGATGACATGATTTTATATAGAGAAAATCCTACAGAATCCACTAAAAAAGTTTTAGAAATAATGAATGACTACAGTAAAGTTGCAGGATATAAAATCAACATGCAAAAATGAGTTGTGTTTCTATATACTAACAATTAAGTAGCAGAAAGAGAAATTAAGATTATAATCCCATTAACAATTGCAACAAAAATAATAAAATACTTACAAATAAATTTAGCCAAAGAGGGGAAAAACCTGTACACTGAAAACTGTAAAACATTGTTGAAAGAAATTGAAGAAGACACAAAGAAACAGAAAGATATTCTGTGTTCTTGGATTGGAAGAATTAACATAGTTAAAATGCCTACACTTTCTAAAGCAATCTACAGATTCAGTGAAATCCCTATCAAGGTTCTGATGACATTTTTCACAGAAGTAGAACAAAGAATCTTAAAACTTATTTGGCACAACATAAGACACCAAATAGCTAAAGGAATCCTGAGAAAAAGGAACAAAGCTGGAGGTGCCACACTCCTTGATTTCAAAATATACTGCAAAGCTATAGTAAGCAAAATAGCATGGTTCTGGCAGAAAAATAGACACACAGATCGATGGAGCAGAATCAAGAGACCCGAAATAAACCCATACATCTATGGATAGCTAATTTTCGACAAGGGAGCCAAGAACATACAATGGAGAAATTCTCTTCAATAAATTGTGTTGAGAAAACTGGACATCCGTGTTCAAAAGAATGCAAGTAGTCCATTATCTTACACCATATGCAAAAATTAACTCAAAATAGTTTAAAGACTTGAATGTAGAACCTGCAACCATAAAATTTCTGGAAGAAAACACAGCAAGACACTTTTTGACATCAGTCTTAGCAGCATGTTTTCAAGTACCATGTCTGACCAGGCAAGGGAAACAGCAGAAAAAATAAACAAACAGGACTATATCAGACTAAAATGCTTCTGCTCAACAAAGGAAACCATCAACAAAAGGAAAAGGCAACCAAATTATTGAGAGAAGATATTTGCAAATCATTTATCTGATAAGGGGTTAATATCCAAGGTATATAAAGAACTCATATACATGAACAACAACAAAAAAATTAACAACTCAGTTAAAAAATGGGCAAATATCTGAACAGACTTTTCTGCAAAGAAGATATACAGGTGGCCAACAGGCATATGAAAAGATAGTCAACAATACTAACTATTAGGGAAGTGCAAATCAAATACTAACTATTAGGGAAGTGCAAATCAAACTACTATGAGGTATCACCTCACACACATCATAAAATTAACAAGACGGGAAATAGCAAGTGTTGGAGAGGATGTAGAGAAAAGGGAACTCTCATACACTGCTGGTGGGAGTGCAAACTGGTGCAGCCACTATGGAAAACAGTATGGAGATTCCTCAGAAAATTAAGAATAGAACTACCAGATGATCCAGCTACCCCACTGCTGGGTTTTTATCCAGTGAACATGTAAAACATGGGTGCTTAAGATACATGCACCCCAGTGTTCCTTGCAGCATTATTCACAATAGCCAAGCCTGAGAAGCAACCTAGATGCCCATTAAGGGGTGAATGGATAAAGAAGATGTGGTGTATAAATACAATGGAATACTACTCAGCCATAAAAAAAAGATGAAATCTTGCCATTTGGGACAACATGGATGGACCTTGAGGGTGTTATGCTAAGCAAAATAAATCAGAGGGATAAAGTCAAATACCATATGAGATCACTCATAAGTGGAAGATAACAACAACTACAAAGAAACACATAGAGCCAGAGATTGGATTGGTGGTTACCAGCAAGGAAAGGGGGAAGGTGGAGGGCGAAAGGGGTGATTCGACACATGTGTGTGGTGATAGATTTTAATTAGTCTTTGGGTGGTGAAGATAATATAATCTACATAGAAATCAAAATATATAATGACGTACAGCAGAAATTTATATAATGTGATAAACCAATGTTACCTCAATAACAAAAAAAAAAAGAAAAAAGAAAAAACTTCAGTACTATCTTTTTTTCCTGTACTATATGAAGAACTCTCTCATATGCTTCTTTCCGTGGGTTATTAATTTGTACATTTGTATCTTTATTTGCATTCATTGCATAAAACTGTGTAAGATGTTTACTTTTAAAGGTTTTTCTTCTGGGCATTTTAGTAATGTTTTTAATACAATTTGCACATATTTAAGAAAGTCAATTAATATTAAAAATTTTATAGCACATCAGTAGAGCCTGTCTGTCTCCTCATCACCACCTACTTGCATTCCCCAGAGGCATCCACTTTCATCTTTGTTTCTTCTGTTATTTACCTTAGCATTGTCAATTTGAGGTTTATATTGTTCTATATGGATTGGTCAGCTTTGGATATTACGGAGTGACTTTCTGTCAATAGACAATAGATGTGGATTTAACTCTCTTATTTCATCCCCACCTCCAATATCTCTTTTCTTATCTTCCATTGTATTTCTATCAAATTATTTTTTTCAGTTAGCAGTCAGTATTCACAACAGGATAATACATAAATATTTCTTTACATGCACTTATCACTAGTTATTCCCAAATAGCCCAACTAATCTGTCATAAACCTATCAGTATTCTTTTCTAAAAGCTCAGATGTGTCAGGTTATCTGCTAGTTCTTTTTCCTTGTCTGTAGATCTCATTCCTGATGCCTTTCATTTTCTGCTTCAATTTGCATCGGTGATACCCTTGGTCGGCTACAGTGTTTTGGTGTTTGAACTACTTTTATGTAGCATCCTGGTTGTTTTCTATTTTTCCTGAATCTCATATTTACTTCTTTCATTGATTACGGCTATGTTTGAGAAGTGAATATTTCAAGGCTCTGTATGTCTAACACAGGTTTTGCATTTTTTTTAAGCTTCACATTTATTAATAGTGTGATATAAAATTCTAAGATAAACATAATTTTTCCTTAGACTTTTGAAGATCTGACTCCATTATCTTTTTGGTTTTAGAGTTGCCTTTGATAAATCTACTGCTATTCTGATTTCCAACAGTCTCAATGCTTTTTTCTGTCCTGTGTTTGCTTCTTCTCTGTTTTCTTCTTTCATTCATTGTTTTTCTCAAAATATTTAGTGCATTCTGGCATTCCAACCGTATATTGCTGCAACAGGCAACCATCCTGTGTTAATGTGATTTATAATAGGAAATATATTTTTGGTCTTCCTCTCCATTTCTGGCGCAGAGCTCCTAAAATCCTTGGAATTTCTTAAGTGAGGAGAGTGGTGAAGAGGTCTTTTGTTATGTTAATGAAGGACTTTGGGGATGCCTCTAGCTTATCTAAGAATGGGGGCTGGTTGCCAGAGGAACCAGTCCTGTGATTAGCAAGTTGGAACTTTCAGTCTCAGCATCTGACTCCGGGGAGAAGAGATGGTCTGGAGGTTGACCCGATATTCAATAGCCAGTGATTTAATCAATTATGAATATGTAATGAAGTCTTGATAAAAAACCCAAAAGGACTGGGTTAGGAGTGCTTCCAGGTTGGTGAATAGGTGGAAATTCGGGCCAAGAGGTGTTCCTGGAGGGGGTGTGGAAGCTCTGTGCTCCTCCCACATACGTTGCCCTATGTATCTCTTCCATCTGGCTGTTCCTGAATTATATCCTTTTGTAATAAACTGGTGATTTAGTAGTTAAAATGTTTCTTTGAGTCTGTGAGGTGCTCTGGCAAATTAATCAAACCCAAGAAGGAGGTCCTTGGAACCTCCAACAACCTGGATTTGCAGTTGGCATCCTGAATTTGAGGAAGTCCTTGGAACCTCCAATATGTACTGGGTTGGTCAGAAGCACAAGTAACAATCTGGACTTGCCATTGGTGTCTGAAGTGGAGGAAGGGGTTGGTCTTGTAGGACTAAACCCTCAATGTGTGAGAACTGACACTATCTCGGGGTAGTTTCAGAACTGAGTTGAATTCTCAGACATCCTGCTGGTGTCTGAGAATTGCTTGGTGTTATGGAGGAAGCCCCGTAAAGCACACACATTAGAACTGACACAGAAACCCAAAATACATCCCAAAATTCTGTGTCTTAAGACAGCAATTTATTGTTATCCTTTGTGGTTCTGTGGATTGACTGAACTCACCTGGGGTCCCTCATGAGGTTGCTGTCAGAGAGTGATTGGAGATAAGGCCACCTGAATGTTTGATTCTAAAGGATGTCCAAGATAGCTCATTTGCATGAGTTACAGTTGATGCTGGTTATCAGCTGGAGGATCAGCTGGGACCTCTTGTGGCCTAGCCTTGTTAGCCTCTCAACATCATTTTTGCCACATTGCATTTGTTATGCAGTTAGTCCAGATTGAAGTGTAGGATATGACTTCCAGTGTGAGTACTGGTAGGTTTGGTTCATTGGAGGACTGTGTCTGGAGACTAGCTAACACATCTGATAGTCTGATATTTGTCAGTGATTTATATTTCTGGGTGTTTGTGTGTGTGCTTATGTTTTATTCACTGTGCTGTGCAAAATAATGACTCTTATAATCTGGAAAACCAAGCCCTCAGTTCTAGGAAATGTTTATGTATTATTTTTTAATATTTTCTTTTATTTCATTTTCTTCACTGTCTTCAAAAAAATCATTTTAGTTAGTTATAGAGACAGCTGAATTATTCTTTAATTGTCTTCTCACTTTTCTCCAAACTGTTTGTTTTTTCCTCTACCACCCTGGAGATTTTCTACATTGTCTTCCAATACATCAATAGAATTTTTATTTATTTGTGCTATCACAAGAAAATCCACAGCCATTTTCATTTTCTCTGAACATTTTGCATGATATTCTCTGAAAATGATATTCTTTTATGTATTTTTACATAATATTCTTTTAAAAAGGAGTGAAATATATTTTTGTTAGTCTCTGGAAATATTAATTACAATTGTGCTGAATGTTTGTATATTTCCTTCTTTTGTATTTTGTTTCTTCTAAATTCCTTCTGTCTGTTAATTTTATCTGTTTCATGATGAAGAATTTCCTCAAATGTTGTGACATCTAATATTCATAATCAGAATAAAGCAGTATAAATGGATTGGAAACTCAGTGGGCACAGGGCATAGGTTTATGTGGAATGTTATGCAATGAATAGTATTTTTTATTGGCAACCACAAAAAATGATAATACTTATAGATGGATGCTTTCCCTTGGGTTTTTCAGATTCTCAAATAAATAATCTGCAGTCTTCTAGGCTGCTTGTTCCAGATGCAGGATGGGGTAAAAGCTGTGTTTCTACCTTTCGGATTGCTGATTTTCACTAAGTCCAATGTTTTCAGCTCCACCCTTTACCCTTCTCTCAGCTGTGCCAGGGTTCGGAGCACTAAGCATTGTCAATCTGTAACTGTAACAGTCAATCTGTCCATCCATCTGTAACTAGAAAGAAGTCTGTGATTCCTCATGCCAAACCATTAATAATTATTCCCCTTAGGAAAGAATTAAGACAAGATTTTCACCTTTAATTTTATCCTTAAAAGTGTTTCTCACAATGTTCCTTTAGCCATTTTTTGAATACTTGGCAGCAATCATATCTAAGCTGAATGTAGAAACAATTTGGAATTAGAAAACAATCTGGTTCTCCAGGAGGTAGAGAGAGAAGCCCATGGCACTGAATTTTTATCTACACTGCACACCTGTAATTTTCTCACTGCATAGTTGGTTCCCTGGAAATCCGTGGGCTGTGGTTAATGGCTGGCTGCATACAGCCTTGCAGTTGGCTTATCTCAGAGGGAGTTAATAGATAGAACTGTATTGTCATAGACCTAGAAGCAAGAAGACACATTAGATCCTAAAGGTTTGGAATAAAGAAAAAAAACGTTCAATGGTGAATAGAGAGAATCTCCTCTTTGAGGCAAGACATTTTTAATTTTTTTCTGAATAAGGCTGACAATATAAATGAGTCGCTTCCCACTGTAAAGACTCCAGACACTACTCTTGAGAATTTTGCTAAGAACAGAAGTACAAGGAAATGCTATTTTGAATTTTGACCCATATCATTAAACTCCATGAAAGACATAAGTGTTCAGCAAAGTAATCCTGAGGGGGAAAGGAGAGCAATTTTCTTATGATTTTTAAACTTCAGTCATCACAAAATTTGTTCTTTAAGTGAAATAAAATGAAAACACGCAGCAAGCACTGTGTGTGTGTGTGTTTAAAGGCAAAGAGGTTAATCTGAAGAGTGCTTTTGTCCAAAATAAGAAATTATCTGTTTTTAATAACGTCTGAAGAAAGAAATACTCAGAAAGTTAGTTTTCTTCTTTTGAAGGAAAAGATAATAAGAAAATAAACATTAAAAATATCACTAAAATATCCCCCTAATAAAAAATCTGGTTTAACATCAAGCATGGCTAAGTTAAAAGAAAAAAAATTTTCAAGAACTATATTAACCTAGTTGAGAGAAATAATTTTTAAAAATTCTTTCAATCATAGAGATAGTCATGAACTATTAAGTGTTGTATGTTCCAAAAATTTGTTTTTAGTTTGGTAATTTAGAAATAACTTCCCGTAAAACAATGCTCTATATGATATTTTAATTTCCTGGCTAACTAATGAAAGGTTACTTAACACATAAGACAGCTTTAAGATGGTTTGACATTAATATGCCCTCCATATGCTGAGAGAGAGCACATGTGCATTTACGTTGTGTAGATACACAAATGGACTCATTATATTCTATACACTCATCTGCAAACAGCTTTTTTCGTCTTTTAGTCATAAAAATACCGTGATATAAAATAATTCAAATGATGCAGAGGATTTGTAGTCTAATAGCTAAGCTTTACCCTTTAATGCTGCCTGAAACATATAAATTTTACCATGGTAACGAATATCAAACATTTGGTGTTTATACAATTATGCACTGTTTAAAGACAAGGATATGCGATACATTCTGAGAAATGTGACATTAGGCTATTTCGCCATTGTGTGAACATCATAGAGCATACTTACACAAACCTAGATGGTGTAGCCTACTGTACACCTAGGCTATATGGTACTAATCTTACAGGATCACCATGGTATATATGGTCAGTTCTTGACTGAAACATCATTATGCAGTGTGTGACTATACTTTCATCATATTTTCTCTTTCTGTGTATGTACTTGTGTGTATGCATGTGATTTTGTATGTGTATAGACACAAATATGAATTATTCTTTTTCCAAATAAGAACCAAATAGAAAAATGGCTCTAAAATCCACTTACAAAACAATCTTATAGATACTGCTCCATGTCAAACTAAAGATCCCCTTCATTATTTGTAACAGCTGTACTATGACACATTTTATGGGTGAACAAAAAAAATAAAATAATTCATCCATTAATAAAGTTTAAGCGATTTCCATTTTTATACTGTCACAAACTTTATATCACTTATGTCTTTGTGCAAATGCATGTATATTTCTATAGACTAGATCCTCAGAAAGGAAATTACTGGGACAAACGATAGACGTGTTTTAAATTTTGACAGCATCTGCCAAATTGCCTTGTACAAACTTTATACAATCTCCCCAAAATTCATGGGAATGCCATTTTGCCATTTATATCATTAACAAGTGTAGAAATTTGTCTTTTGTTTATTTACTTTTATCTTTTGCCAAGTGTTGACTTTATTTTAATTTGAATTTTTCTCATTATTAGCATGAGTAAAGAAGTTTTCATATGCTTAGTCACATTTAGATTCCCTCTTCTGACTTAACTGTTCATTTCAAATGCCGATCTGCTTTTCAAGTTTTACATTTTTCTTACTGATGTTTTCTGCTTTCTTGTTATTCTCTTTATCATTTTCTTTCTTTGTCATTCCTCTGTTTAAGTGGGACTTTGAGGATTTTATATTAACCGTGTATTATCTACATAAGGCTAGCCTTGTATTTTTTAAAAAAACATTTCCTATCAAAAAAAGGTCACCCTGTATGGATATGCTATTTAATTATTTTTTTCTATGTCCCACTGTATTCTCTTCAAACTCCAGTTAAAATTACTGGATATTTTTTCAGATTGTTATTAATACTTCTACATTACATTTATTCTATTTTTATGGTTTTACTTAACTAATTATAGTATCTTTTACAAGCATTATCAATAATTCAGAATTAACTATTGCTTTTTTAAATTCTTTCATCACCCTTATCCTTTCATTTACAAATGTTTTTGATTTGTTGAAATATCTTAACATGTTTTTTATGAGTTTGTGGCTTAGATAATTTTTTTCAGAATTTTTACGTGGTGAAGATGTCTTTATTTGGTTCTTACAGTCAAATATGTTATTATAGCTGGATCTAAGTCTAGAGACAGAATTCTTTAGCTTCAACATTTAATCACTATTTTCTTGAAATCTCATTGATATTTTGTAAAAGAGGAATTTAACTAGATCAATAAATAGGCCAGGAAGATTTTATTTAATGTTGCAAAAGGGAAGAGAGATGAAACTCAATCCTACAGAAACAAAATGCTGGAGAGTTTTTAAGCCTTGGGGTAAGCTAGTGAAAAAATACTGCAGGACATAAGGGGAATCAAAGTTGGACTCCTACCCTTCCATAGAGACTGGGTAATAAAGGCCCTGTCTTTCCTGATGATTACATTTGGAGGGATTGGTTTCCAGGTCCTTGAGAAGATACTCCTGGGTGGTAAATAATTTACATCTTAAAGGGGCAGAGAAAGAATTTACAACTGCAAGTTTTCTAAAGTAAATGCTAGAAGAAGAGGGAGATCAGGGTTCAGCAGTCAGGAAGAAACCTGTCTGAGCTGAGGGAAATATTGACGCTGTCTTGGTCAATTCCTTTAAGTTGCTTTTTGTTTTCCTGTAAGTATGTAAGATATTCTCTTTATTCTTGGAAACTATAAATTTCACCGAGATATGTCAAGTTAGAAGTCATTTGATGCTATAGTCTACTACTATATTGGCTATTGTTATATTTAATAGAATAGTCCCTTATTGTTTTGTTATTTCTACAGTTCATGCCCTTTGAAATCTCCTCAGGCACTCTTACGAACAGATCTTGGATCTCCTGGGGTTATTTTCTAAATAATAATGCTCATGTCTTTGGCATCCCACACCAGGTACTGTGGCAATCATTTAACTGTCATTCTTGATCATGAATTTGGTTTTCATCCATCTCATTTTCGTTATCCAGACATTCTATTGACTTTTCAAAATAGAATTCATTTTTAGAATAGTTTTAGACACACAGAAAAAAATTCTGAAGGTAGTACAGAGAGTTTCCATATACTTTGAACCCAGTTTTCACTATCATCGTGCAGTAACTAACATCGTACACTAACATGGTACAGTAGTGTGGTACATTTCTTACAATGAACCAACCAATAAATAAAAGCCCATACTTTATTCAAATTCTCTTATTTTACTCAGTATTCTTTTTCTGTTCCTGGATCCTATCCAGGATATCACTGGATGCTAAATGTGTCGCTTATGATCCTCATGACTCTGGCAGTTTCTTCGACTTATCTTGCTTTCGATGATTTTTAAAGTTTTGAGGACTACAGCTGAGATATTTTGTAGGATGTTCGTCTGTTGGAATTGGTCTGATGTTCTTCTCATGATTGTACTGGGGTTGTGGGTTATTGGGAGGAAGACCCAGGAGGTAGTGTGTTTTCATCACATCCTATCGAGAATACATACTATGAGCATGATTTATGACTTTTGATATTGACCTTAATTATCTGGATGAGGTAGTGTCTGCTAGGTTTCCCCACTGTAAAGGTAGTAATTTTCTCCCTTTCTATATTGTACTCTATGGAAATAAGTCATTATAAGCAGTCCATACCTAAAGAGTGGCGAGTTATTCACCCCATTCTTACTAGTTAATTTGTTGATAATTTGGACACTGAAGGTAAAAACCTTGGCTCTGAAATACAATGAATGGTGCAGCATCTCTGCAAATTTAAATAAATTTTTCCTCCTATTACTTCATGAGCCACTCCTGCTCCTGCTTCTGATAATGATTTTAATTCTGTTCTGCTGGTAAAACTAATTTTTTTTAAGACATCCTATATGTCATCTGCATTTTTTAGTAGGTTCTCCATTCTTTCAAAATGCCGTGAATCCTACTCCTTTCCTCTTAGCTCTGGAAGAAAATCAAGAGCAAATAACCCCTTTTCACTGACATTTTCAAACAAAGCTGTTATCTAAAAAGTGCCTTTCATTCTAAGTTTTCTAGACTGCATTTGTAATCTTCCAGCATCAGTTACAGTCCCTGATTCTTTTAGTTTTTTGTGTTTTTCTTACGTTTTTTTTTTTTTTGAGTAAGATTAGCCCTGAGCTAAATGCTGCCAATCCTCCTCTTTTTGCTGAGAAAGACTGGCCCTGACCTAACATCCGTGCCCATCTTCCCCTACTTTATATGTGGGACGCCTACCACAGCATGGCTTGTCCAAGCGGTGCCATGTCCGCACCCGGGATCCGAACCAGTGAACTCTCGGCTGCTGAAGTGCAAGGTGCTCACTTAACCGCTGCACCTACAGGCCAGCCCCACAGTCCCTGGTTCTTATGCAGTTGCATTGCTGATCACCAAGAACATTTCCTCTGGTATCTCAGGGTTCCTTTGTTCTAGAAGCAGTTGAGAATTAGGTATTGGTATGTTGTCATCTTGAAACTGAAATGTTTGAACAGAGCTTTAAGTTAAAGATGCCTCAAAAAGCAACATTGATTCAGCCAATTGGAAAGAATCTTTTGAGCCAAGTCTCTACTTCCCTCTGACCCTGAGGACTTCTCCCCACCTCTACCTTCCCCACTGCATGTACGCTCTCTCTCACATACATACACACACACATTTGCACACAATTCCTGATCTTACTGCTCCCTTCACAAGGTTTCCTATTAAACAACTCTCTTGGGCAACAGTTTGGAAGATGGTGGCATAGGAGGACTCCGAACTCAACTTCTCCCATGGAAACAACAAATCTGCAACTACTTGTGGAGCAGTTTCCTCTAAGAGAGATCTGGAAACTGAATAAAAGGAACCTCCACAATAAGGAGCAACACTGACAGGGGTGGAAGAGGCAGAAACACAGCTCTGCTAAGGAAAAAACCACATCCTAGCCACAGTGCTTCATGATTGGGTGCCATCTCAAAGGTATGGAGCTTTATCTGGAGGAGGAGGGATCTGAGTAGGGGATCTATGCCACAGTAGGTATCTCAGCCCTTAGATTCAGCATGACTGAGACAAAATCCCATAATACCTGGCTTTGCTGGCTTTCAAAACCAATGGAGGATACCCCTGGAAAAACAAGTCTCTCAAATTGTCAGAGGCTACTTCACATTTCTCTACCATTTTGGTAGAGGTAGCCCTTGGTGCATACTTACTGCCCACTCCTATTAGAGCAAATGAGGACCCCAATCACTAGATGTATCAGTAGCTTTGATCTTCTCCACAAACTATTGTTCATAAATTACTAATCTGTCTCACATTCATAAGAAGAATGTTTTGGTTAGTTATTTCTTGGATCGTCTGGCTTTTACCATTTGTTCCAATTTCATGATCTAAAACATGGATGTAAAACAGTTTACTAAGTCCATTATACATTATCCCAATGTACCTGTTATAGCTTTATATCTTAATACTAATGTCTTGTCTCATGTGTCTTACCAAAAACAGTTCTCCTTTGTTCGTGACTCTGTTACTATACTTCATGTGAAAAGTAATCTTGGCAATTTGGTGTTTTACATGAACAATGAAAATACTTAAAGCAGAGAAAAGTCTTTCAAAGTGATACTTTATTATTATTGTTATGTCCACATTCACAATATCATGGATATAAACATAACACTTGTTGCAAACTTTATTCTATTTTGAGAAAAAAATTATATATATATAATATATATATGAAAGCACTATTATATAAATGAAAGTCAAGATGATTTGCATGAATTTTACACAGTTTGTTTGCAAATTGTTAATAATCCTCAGTGAGAATATAAAAGCAAAATCACTAATAGGGGAGAATTTTAGGAAGCTAGGTAATATTTATAAGATTTTTCTAGGCATCCATAGCAGGAGAAATTTTAGGTATTACCTCAACATCAGTTTGTTTCCACAAATTTTAGTTCTGTTAAATAAGTGGACATGTCTATATCAAAGAAGTAGTTCAAGCTTCTCATGAATTTCCAAAAACAACTTATTGAGAAGAATAGAAATAAATGCTTGAAATTTTTTAATTAAATTTGCAAATACAGGTTATTGGATTTGTAAGAAGAAGAATTAGTGAAAGAAGTTACATCCAAAGATTATTTTACCAAGCGAATTGGTTGAATGAAGGCATATTTTACTTCCAAACATGGCTAAACAAATGATCTATAGATAGAGATATAGTTAAGTATGAGTATAAAAAAAAGAATGAAGAAAACCTTACATATCATAAACTTACAAAGGTCATCATTAATTTTGTTTTTTTTTGTATGACACACCAAGAAGAGTCCAGAAGTTGTATACTGGTAAGTACATCAAAGACACCCTCTTCATTCACTAAATGCTGAGTCAAGGAGTCAATATGACTATTGGCTCCAACCTCTGAACTCCTGGATAGAACTAAACTGACACCGGTGTCATTTCAGTTGGCCATAATCAGATGACATTATTATGTATAGCTTTCTGCCCACTAGGAACTAGGTGGGAACAATTGTTTTCCTTTCCAGTGATATTATCAAATATGCATGGAATTATAATTGTTCATAATTTCCATAAGTCTGAGAAGAACATTACCAGACCATCCATACTAACCAATCAATCTTGATTAAACTAAAAGAGAAATCTCAAATATAAGAATATTCTTAATTAAATATTTTGAAGCCAAGAAGATTTACTTTACTCAATTAAAAAAAAACTTCAGAGTAAGATGTTGAAAACACAAATCCCTTAGTACCATCTGTTTTTATTTTTAAAGTGTGGCCTATAAAACATAACAACACAAATAAATTATATGTTAACTCTCTTGGAAATAGTTTCATAGTATTTAATTTCTTATCTTCTCTACAGTCTTAGCACTTTTTGGTGATATTAACTTTTAGGATAATTTAAAGTAAAACATTGCTCAAGAACTTTATGCCCCCTGCTTTCAGAAGAAGCAATCAAAATCTTAAATTATCTGTATGTCATTATCGATTCTTATACATTTAAACTGCAACTTGGTTTTGTAGTGATATAAGGGAAGCCATGAGCTTAATCTTTCCATTGGCTAATTAAATTTCTTCTATTTATAAATATATAGACAATCCTTAAAGCTTTCCAGCAACATAGAAAAAAAATGTTACTTTTGTGCAAAGTTCATAGGATTAAAACTGTAGAAAAATTGCCTACCCTTTCTTGAATCTCCTTTGCACAGAAAACAATATTCTTTATGACATTTCCCCCTTCTATATATCGAGCTTTATCTCTAGTCATACCTTCAGAAGAAGAAGGAGGTGAAGGAAAATTAAAGGAGAAAGAAAGCGGAGAGAAGTTCTAAGGTTTATTGACCATTTAGTGTGCCAAACCCTGAACCAAATGCATAAATTAAATCATCTCATAATGAGAAAGTTGCCATGATTATTCCCAATTTAGAAATGAGTCAACTGAGATTTAGAGATGTTAAGTAACTTGTCCTTAGTCATTCAACTCTTAAGTGCAGCTCAAAAGTGACTAATTCTTTTTGCTTTGCATGCATCAATTTATTGGTAGTTCTTTTTACCTACCATGTTCTTTCATACATCTTTGTCTTCTCTTCCTGCAGCATCCCATTGTGACCTGCCCTCTTATAAAAGTCTTATTTAGTCCACCAGGTTCAGGTCTCATGCTATTTTAGCTCTAATAACCGATTGATTTCTCCAAGCAGAATAAACCATATTCCTCTCTCGCTGCACCTCCTTTAAGGTGCATAAATGCTGTATATTGCAACTGCTCTCTTGTTCATCTTTCTTTAGAAACAAAGGCAGGGCAATGTGGTGCTCATCTTGCTTTCCAGAGAACCTGGAGCATGGGTGACGTACCTGATGCACGTGGTTAAATGAAGAAGGAACCAACATGAAGGAGCAGATACATCAAACTGAACGGCCAAGAAGAAAAAGTACAGAATTCATAATCTTTCTCCATCCACCACATGTTTGCTAACATCTTCCTGGATCTTTGAACCTTTTTATCACAGTGGTGTCTCAGTTGAAAATATTGAAGCTTGACTTCGAATGACTGATTTGTATTTTAGACTTTTTCCTACAGTGGTTTGGTGTTAACAGCACTCCTATGTCATTGTCACTATTTATTGAGAACCTACAAAGCAAAGGAGGATATTTTGTTTAACAGCCTTTTTTTTAAATGAAGGAGTTCACTATGTTCTGGTATAATGACAATATCATATTATTGTAATCATTATAAATACTAAATTATATGAGAGAAGTTAAATAATTAGACCCTCAGGAGCAAACTTGGGCCACCAAGCTTCTTTCTAAGATGGGCGGAATCAAATAACTAATGACCAGGGTAATTTTTTGCCGTATGGGATTTTAAAACTGAAGGCACCAGCTAACTTGTGAAAGATAATAGATGGGATTTTAAAGGGAGTATAAAGGAGAAGGGGAAAAATAGATGAAGCTTCTACCACTAGGAGAAAGATTTTGGGGGTAAAAAGAGACGGTAATAATAAATTATTAAATTTTGCTCTGTGCTTTATAATGTAAATCCTATTTCCCTTCCTTTCACAAAATTTTCAGTAAAATCTGTATTACTAACATTTATCTTTTAGAGCTGGATTTTTTTTTTCTGGGATTCATCTACATGCTCATTTTGTATCAAGGTGGGTGCAGGGGGAGGAAAGAGAAAATCCACGGGAATATAGTGGCATCTGGACACAGTTCCAGTTGTTACCATTTATCCTTCTTTGTTACAGGATGATACTATCAGAAATAGTGCTAATGAGTTTGTTATGTGGAACTGTAAGGTGCTTGCCTACCTAGCTGGACCACTTACCGCCATTATCTAAACCATCTCCGGAAAATCTGAGTGTTCCACAAGCTTCCAAGAGAAGAACTATTTTCTGCTCAGATGCGTTTCCTTGTAATAAGCTGATAATGGTTCTTGAATTTTGCTTCACTCTACTTCTAGTAAGTTTTGATTAATTCAATTTTGTTCTAAGGCCCATCCAGTCAGGTTTGTTTACACACATAGAATGGGGTGTCTTTTTCCTTGCGCATAATACAGGGGGGGTCATTTAGAATTATAAGTCTTCAGAGTTTCCTTTCAAGTCTATGGGTCTATGAGTAAGACTAGGAAAAATCCAGCAATCTAATTCACTGGCTGCCACAAATCTCAGAATGTAGTTCAGTCTTCATCATTTCAAAGCATCAACTTATTTGTGATGTCAAGAAGTACAAGACAAGGATAGTTTTATTGTTCTTGTCAATTTTTAGTCATTTTGCTTAAACAATTACTTTCAGATTCGCATAACACATATTCAACGATTTGAAGCTTCCATGATAAAAGTAGAGATCACAATTCTGATTCTCTTTATTTAAACAGAGAAATTGAATTTTGTAACTCTTGTCTTACACTCAGGGAATTTGCATAATCTTGACTTAGGTTTCTAGTTTTCTGTAACAGGACAATAAATTTCAAGTATTTAAAGAGTTATTTAATTTTCTAGTAAATATCACATTTTATTTTATAGGTACACATTGAGCTTTGAAATTTTTCATCAAGAATCAGCCAAATAATTTTTTTCTGTTTCAGATAATAGCCTTGTATTAAAAAAAAAAATCAACAGCTATTCTCATTACCAACTTGTAAGAAAGTGTAAAATACAAAATAAAGAGATAACTTTGGGAACAAAAGTGTCAACGTATTTATAGTTTATTACATTTTCTAAGATGTACAAACTCTATTGTAACGAGGAAAGAGTCTTTTATGAAGACAGAAAATAAATAAATCCTTCAGCTGAGGTATGTGAACACAGATGGATCGAAATGCTGGCTGATTTGGATAGATACACGTTCATGGTTAGTGGATGTGGATGCTGTGTGGATGCCCATGTGTATCTGTTTCTGTACACAAAAGCTCATATCCCTACTCGTGCAATAAAGGTTGAAAATTATAACATGCTTTAAACGGGTTTGGTCCTAAAGTGGAAAGAGCAATTTATTTTCTTCCTACGACACAGCACCTTTTCTTTTGATTCTGTAGCTCTGTCTCTCTCCAGGCCTCCCTCTCACTCACTTCCTCTCTCCTTTTCCACTGCACACTGTAATGAGGCACAGCTAGAGATTCTTTTTAAAGAGGAAAAAAAGTACATCTCTAAGTAGTGCAAATGGGCTGAAAATGTGTTCCTTCTGCTCAGGAATGGCTCTTACAGTGCACACTATGAAAAATCTACTTTTTTCTCTGTGTTTGTGACACACACACAGCCTTTATTTTCTGATTTGTAAGAGTCAAAGTCATAAATGGTGAATGCTATGGCTCTTGGAGGGTGTTTCAGAGTAGAATAGAGAAAGTTTCCAATTTCGTTGAATGGAATTTCTGCCTTAATAGAGCACACACAGTTCAGATTGAGTAAAAGACAATAAATGAACAGAATGCATATGAAAGAAAGATGCATGCAAAAAAGGAGAAGGAAGCATAAAACTCTCCTTCAAACACAAATTTCATTTGAAAATATATTCATTCCCCTGTGTTCATTTTCTCCCCACAAACTCAGTAGGTAAAAAGAAAAGTAATAGGTGTTATTTTTCCTTAAAAGTCTTATCCTTTCACTAATTATCGGTAAAACTCTTCATGAAAATTAGGGACTAAAAGCTAAGAGACAGGAGAAACCAAACAAATACATGCATTCAGGCAAAACAGAATATAATCTATTTTGTTTTTTTAAGATTTTATTATACTGTCTCAGTAATGAGAGTAACATTTACAGTAACCTCTACAGAGCAGAGAAAGCCACGGTGCCTGCAGCAGTAACAACAAATTAAGTAACCAAAAATACTTGTTGTTTTTTCCTCTGATAGTGAAAAGAGATCGAGTTCCATCTTCCAAATTTCTGGAAATATGCGATAGCGGTGAGTGAATGTTGGCTAGACTTTAAAAAAAAAGGTAAAATTCCTGGCATAGCATCTTATCTTTGCCAAATATTAATATCTGCACCTCCCCACCATATTTTTCCTTCTCATTTCTGAAGATAACACAGACTGGGTGTGTTTCTTTTCACACTTCGGAAAGGCTAGACAAATCATATCCTCACAGACTCTAAATTATGTAATTCCTACAGTCATGCTTTAGCTATGGCCTTTTAGCACTGTGTGATAACTGGAAATCACAGGCAATTCATCAGATTACCAGTTGTGAATTTGACAGTAGAATTAATCAAATAACATTAGGAGAAGCTAGAAAATCAGAGTGGCATATGAGGGCTCCTTCTGTTGAAGGACTATCAATAAAATCCTAAGAAGGAGAAATAAAAATATCTAAACCAGCCAACATAAAATTTTAATGTATATCCAAAGCTGTACACTGTCAATCTTGGCAAAAACATATTTCTAAATTCTGTTTGATTTTACTGATAAAAGAGGGAGGGGACTTCTAGAACATATTTGATCCTGTTAAATTTACTTAAAATGGATCACAAGCAGTGTGATCCAAGAAGCAAAGGCTTACCTCAGGTAATGAATCCAATTTATCAAAAAGCTGAAATTTACAATAGATAGAAGAATATTTTGAGTGACACAGAATGTCACACAAGAAACAAAGTGATGAAGAAATGAATGAGCCATCGTTGTGAGATAATCTCTGGGCAGGGATCTTCCTGGAGCATCACAGTTATGTGCATATAGGTACCGTGAACGATTGTAAGACTTAGCAGTAGGTTGAAAAATTTAGCTGAGACAAGAAGGTCCTAGGACATCTTTCTACCTTTGATGTCTACCACAGCATCTGGTACATAATGCTCAATAAACAGTTTTTACCTAATGTGAATCCTAATGTAAAAAACATGCCTAAAAACATTTACCTGGGGCCAGCCTGGTGGAATAGTGGTTAAGTTCGTATGCTCTGCTTCTGCAGCCCAAGGTTCACAGGTTCGGACCCCGGGCATGGACCTACACACTACCCAGCAAGCCGTGCTGTGGTGGTATCCTGCATACAAAATAGAGGAAGATTGGCAGAGATGTTATCTCAGGGCCAATCTTCCTCAAGTAAAATAAAACACATTTATCTGATGAAGGTATGCCCTTAATTTTAAAGATGCTAAATAAAATTAGCCTACGCAGATCTTAAGAAAGTACAAAATTGTGGGCAAGTTCATACCGAATCATTAGTCAATTACTTCCAAACGCAGCATAAATGAAAAGTGTTTAATATTTAGAACTGTGCAAAAATTGAACATACTACCTACATACCACTCCAGATACTGAGTTCTCTATCACTTCAGGTATTCAAGCAAAACTGAGATGATTATTTTCAGGGTGAAATTGAGTATGCACGCTTTGGATGGGAATAATTGGTCAGTTGGCTTCTAAATTCCTTTCAGCATGTTTATTTCATCATTTGCTAATTTCTCTTCCATTTCTTCCCATATCCAGATCAGACAGACAGCATAGATTGGGGGCTGATTACATAACTTCCTTCTTTTGTAGTTTGGAAGCATATGCATTTTAAAAGTAACTAGTGGTAGCCTAGAGCAGCACTAATCCACCATCTATTTTATAAATAAAGTTTTACTGGAACTCGGTTGCTCATTTATGGTGTGTTGTCTATACTGTTTCTCTACAGTGGCAGAATTGAACAGTTGCAATTGAGATCATGTGGCCTGGCAAAGCCAAAAATATTTACTATCTGGCTTTTTACAGAAAATATTTGCTGACCTCTGGTCTAGAAACCTATTTGAACTATTGATATGGTTTCAACGAAATATCCAAGCCTTATCCTCAAAACATAATGATTACTTCATGTAATAAAAATATGAGATTGGGCATTATAAGAACAAATATAGCTGATTTGCATTACTTGCTTATAAATAATAGAGCTTCACATCAGTATTCCCATGATGAAATGATTTTTAAAGCATATTAGCATATACACTCTTATAATTGACTAACATGTTTATTCAAATATGAATATTTTCATTAACATTAAGCAAATCATATTTCCCCAGTGGTTGGCTTTGAGTTCACATAGCAAAACATTTTCCGGTCTGTATGAGAACACTGCTGCCTATGTTATAGCCAGAATGGCTTTAAGAATGCATAATACAAAGCACTTTTCTCTAAAATCATTTCTAATTTTGAATTTTCTAATAAAAAATAAATCTTAAGAAATTACTCTGATGTTCCATTTAAAAGATAGTGGTACACTTTAACTTTCATTTTAGATGTTTTTATTTTGTTACTTTATTGTAACAGAGATAGTAAATATTATATTTCAACCTGTGTTTCAAATGAAATAAAAATTCTACAATGGAGTCATTTAGCTGAATGAAAGTTTTCTAAATTATATGTGCCCTCTATTCTACTCATATGCGGAGTTTAGATATTCATAAATATTTAAAAAATCGGGTTTTCAAATCCAATATGACTGCAATCCATTTGAACAGTGAGAACTGAATTGTTTTTGCCCCTGTAGATGAATCAGATAGACAAGCTAATTGCCTTTTTAACTTACAGATTTTCAGCACAAGATCTCATTATCATTTGCTTCAGGAATGAATTTCTCTCAAGTTCTGATGGAGAGTATAGCTTCTTTTATCATAAAATCATGAACCCTTTACCTTCTCCATCTTTCTCTAAATTCCCATACAGAGTACTTGATAGAAGACTGATTTTGCTCATCACTGCTTCAAGTGCTCTTTAGAATAACTTGAGAGAACAAGGAACATATCACATTAGCATAATAGAATACTTGAATAATCAATGACTGTGCCTAGGTAGAAATGGTTGCACCCATAACCAATATTCCAGACATTTAGAAAGGTCATATAGAACTTATTTGAAACTCTATTCACAAGAATAATTATAAACGGCGTTTCTATTTGTCGTATATAGAGCCTGTCTATCATTTTAAAAACCTTACAACTGGTATAATAGAAATGATACCACTGATAAAGTAGCCTTGTTGAAAATCTTAGCTATTGAATCTAGAATTAATGAAACACAGATTCACACACACACCTGCACACACAGGCGCATACAAACGTGCACAAACACATTAGTTTTAATCTGTACTATTGGAATGATCCCAGGCTAGGGTAGACTAGAGCAAACAGATTTTGAGAGGGAAAATAACCAACACATAAGTTGCATAGAGGAAAAGTATGATGAATATATGCATGAGGGATGGCAAGTTACAGAAAGTTAATAAGGATTATGAAACAGTTACTCACTTTATAATTTTGCTTTGGATCCAGCTCTGAGTCTATTTCAGCTTTCAGCTGGGAAAAGTGAGTTTATTTTTTTATATTAGTGTATGCTTTTTTTTTTTTTTTTTGGTGAGGTAGATTGGCTCTGAGCTGACATTTGTTGCCAATCTTCCTTTTTTATTTCTCCCCAAAGCCCCAGTACATAGTTGAATATCATACTTGTAAGTCCTTCTGGTTCTTCTATGTGGGATGCTGCCACAGCTTGACCCAATAAGCAGTGTGCAGGTCTACACCCAGGATCCAAGCTGAGGAAACCTGGGTCCCCAAAGCAGAGCATGAGAACCCAACCACTACGCCACTGGGCTGACCCTGAATGCATTTTTATTTATATTTCTGAAGAAGTCTTCAAGAATTTTACAGCTATATATTACTAATATAAGTGTTATATCTCAACTGCATTTACTATAGTGATGATGTGGACATTGCTCTTAGAATTCTGTTTTAGTTTCAATGAGTACATCATGGGTCTAAGAGATGGAAAGCCCTTGTGGGCATAAGCAAATAGTTTACAAATAGGCTTATTTCTTAATCTTTGATATGACAAAAATAAAATTTTCAGCACATTGAGATTATTAATAAGGAATAAATAAGATAATTTGTGTAAATGAGCAATGTAAATGCATTATTTATAGATTTAATTTTTTATTATAAGACTAGTGAGTGGATTTTATAGTTATGGTGACTTTATATTCAGAAACAAATGTTGAGTTTTATAGTCTCATGAATGTGTATTTTGGGAAAGCAGGAAAATATTGAACTCTCTGTCACTGTTGTAGGTCAGGCTTTATCTTGACAAATAATAGATTCCAACAATATGATGTCAGATAGCTAAAGTAGACATAGAAAGATCAGTCTAGGCTACATATGATGGTGCTATCACGGGGTGTTGGCAGTGATGAACAGAATTGGATGAATATAAGATTCATTTTGAGATGAACAGAAAGCAGCTTGAAGAAAGAAGCATCATTAATAATGGATTTATTTATATTTAAAATGTTTATTTATAAAATGTTTATAATTTATAAAATAATTTATAAAATTTAGTTATTTATTTATAAATGGATTTATTTACATTTAAATAAATGTAAATAAATCCATTTAAGTACAATCACTTTACTTATTTAAATATAAATAGCTTTTCACTTTATCTTTAACTAACTTAATTTTGTTTTACTTTTTGTATTTGGTAACCTGACAGGTACCATTATTCTGATGAAGGAGAATGTGAGAGGGCCCAGTAAATGTTGTTTCCTTTTTAAATGAAATTCATAAATAAATTTTTTATTTTATTTTATAAATATATGAATAAATGCTGTTTCTAATGTTTGGATGTGTGTTTGTGTGTAAGAGAGATGTTAAGAATGTCAATTTTGACATGATAGTTTTGAGATATCCATGAGCCAGACAAGTGTAGCTGTCTAATAGCTTGAGAGATGTGACTGTGAATTCTAGAAGTAACATCAAGGCTGGGAATGCTTCAGGACTTGTGCCATGGTAAATAAAGTCATGAGAATTAACACGATTATCTAGAATGAAGTTTAGAGAGGACAGGATAAGAGGACCTAGGACTGAGCCCAGAGACACTCCCGAATTTAGCAGCAGGGCACAGAGAAAAGAACTAACAAAAGAAAAAACGCTAATGACGTAGACTAAAGCGAGAGATATTTGATGTCATGAGGCCCCAAGAAAAGAGATTGTTTCAAGAGCTGGTAATTGGAGGGCAGAGGAGGAAGGATAGTCATTCTTGTCAAATTCTTCTAAGAGATAGAAGATATAAAGTCAAAAAATTTTTCATTGATTTCAGCAAGAATAAAATCCTTGGTGACCTGCTCTAGAGAAGTTTCAGTCAGTGGGTGTCAAATGCATATTAGAGAGATACTAGGTGGAAGTGAAGATTATGGATGCAAACAGTTCTTCGAAAAAATACGTATCTAATACATTACATATATTAGATAAAATATGTATTAATATGTATAGATACATTCAAATCCTTATATCTATGGATAATATAATAGATGTGTGTGCATATATACATATTAATGCATGTAGTAATTTATATATATACGTGTAGGAATGTATGTGTGTGTGTGTATATACGTAATATGTGTGTACACACACATGCAGACATTTATGTCAGAGATACTTGAATAAAATTACATGAAGAAGAAACTAAGCACCCAGAATGGAAGAGTGATTACTGAAGGAAAAGAAAGCCCAAGAAGAACACTAATAGAGACATTGGGTATTCATAAGAAGAGGGACACCTCGTACACATTAAGAGGGAAGTAGTTATCTTCAGAGAGGGTGGAATTATCAAGTTTGTGGTAGAAAGTGGTGATAGTTTATATCTATTAATTTTCTTTTTTCTCATTGAATTATGAGGTGACAGTGAAGTGAAGATGAGGAGGGAACATACAGCGATAAGGACAGAAGAGAGAATTCAGATAGTATGTCAGTGGATAAGGCTTATTATGGAAGCATTGACGGTTACATTAGCTTTTCTGCTGTGTAACACATTACAAAAATGTATCCACTTAAAACAGTGTACATATATTATCTCATAGTTCCAATGAATCAGGAGTCCCTGCAGAGCTTAGCTGGTTTCTCTACTCAGGGTTTCACAAGGCTGCAATCAAGGTGCTAGCTGGGTACAAGCTCATGTGAAGCTCCGGGTGCTCTTCCAAGCTCATGTGGCTATTGGCAGAATTCATTCCTTTCTTTGCAGGTATAGGACTCATGGCAGCTTGCTTCTTCTAAGCTGGCAGGGAAGGCCTAAGCCCTCTTTTCAAAGGCTTCCAACTGATTAAGAAGCTATAAAACTCTATTTTTGGTTCTGAAAAGAAAGTCTTTGTAACTATAAAATCTATTCAGTTTCATTGACTCCCTCACTAGTTTTTGTGCACCTTAGATTCCATGGGCCATTACTATAATCACTTTTTTTCTTTTAATAAAATTCTCAACTCTTGTGACCTGGCCTCTTTGACATTCTTGAGAATGACATTGAAAATATATAATTAAACCCAACTAACTTTCAATATTTACATGGGAGATGCTGGCTGTTGATTTAGAAAAATCATACATAAGAATGACTGGGAGCCAGATTGAATGTGGTGAACGTGAATTTCAGGTCGCACACCACATCATTTTTCCATGCATGTAATGAATATATATGTATGCCTTCGTGCTACAACAACAGAGTTGAGTAGTTGTGATAGAAACTGTATGGCCTACAAAGATTAAAATATTTGCAATGTGATCTTTTAAAGAAAAATTTTGTCCACCCCTGGTCTAGATAACATAGAGGGATTGTAGCAGAGAAGGTACTACAGTCAGTGCATTAAAAGGAAAGGAGACGGAGGTGAAGACTAGGAGGCTTGAAGTTGTTATCTTGTTTTGTGGTTTGGAAAATGAAAACATATATTAGAGAACTGGGAAGAGCAGGATATTGATTGGTTATTGACCTTATGGAGAAATGCTGAAGCAATAAACTGTGAAATGAGAACTCCAGTCTACACTCAATGTCAGGGGGATTGGTAGGACCATAAGGAGGACAGAGTAGATGATAGAGTTCATGGTGGGAGATTTAATAGGACACCATTGGGATATACATGCATGTTGCTTGTGGGTTTTGTTTCCCTTTTTTCTACAAGCAAGGGGAAAAGTGACCTGAAAAGACAAAGATATGATGAAATAAAGAACTTGTCTGTCGTCATTGGCCTTGAGTTAAGAGAAGTTTCACAGAACAAAAAATTAAAAAACAAAGAAAAAACAAAATTATGAACACATTAGAAAGATCAGTGATTGCCAAGAATTAGGAGGGAGAATGATTTGATGATTTAGTGGGACACAGAGGATTTTTAGGGCAGTGAAACTATTCTGCAGGATACTATAATGGTGGATATGTGTCATTATACGTTTGTCCAAGCTCATAGAACGCACAACACCAAGAGCAGAATTTAATGTAAACTATGGATTTTGGGGGACGATAATGTGTTAATGTCGGGTTGTTAATTGTAACCATTTGCACTATTTGATGGGAGATATTGATGATGGGGGAGGCTATGCATAAAGGGAGACAGTGGGTATGTGGGAAATCCCTGTACCTTCTACTCAATTTTGCTGTGAATCTAAAAATTCTCTAATAAATAAAGTCTATTTAGAAGTAACTAATATACAGCCCCCTGCCTCAGAAGCCTACAGAAGAATGCATCCAAGGAGACAGCCAGATTTCAGTTGAAGTCATGGAAATGAATGGAAAGTTCTGAGAAGAAATTGTCATGTAATAGTGCCTGTTGATCATATAGTTAGAGTTAGCGAGAGTACAGTGGAAAGTTTTGAGTGGGGAATAGATTGAGTTGGATTAATATATCAACCATTATAGGGAAGGCAAACTAGATGAGGCTTAGGCCCTGAGTGTCCCAGAGATAAACAGAGATGTAAGGAATGATGAGATCAGTCCTGAAGGTCTGATCATCTGTGTTTGGGGATCCACGCACTTTTAATCTTTTTACAGAAATTTCATAAGTATCTTTTAATATAGTAAATCATTCTAAAATATACAATACTTGTTCACAGATCGTAGTTATCTGATATAATTAAAACCTTTTTTATGTAGGTATTTTATTCCTGAATTTTCTGATAAAGGCATTGAAATCCAGAGTCCCAAGGAAAATAAGTAGTCTATAGTTAAGATTTACAAACCTCAACTTTCCCCCTCTTTAAAGATGGAATAATAAAACCACCTAACTGTGATATTGCATCAAGGAAATATTGTGTTTGATGCAGCTTTATAACAATAATTCATCATGAAAATATTGTAAGTATTAAATAAATCTAAAAAATGTATGTGTAAAAAATATATGTGATAGTATTTTTAGCTCTCATTGCTACTCTGTTGGGAAATATTCTATATCTAGCAAATTCTGCTTCATTTCACCCATGAAATCCCCAGGTCGAAATCTAAGGTTACACTTCTATTGTTTCTGCATCAAATACTTTCAAAGTTTCAACAATTTAGTTCTTAAACTTTTCCTTGACTCTGATGCAAGCAATGGTTCACTCATCATGCACTGCAGCAAAATGTGCACGCATTTACAGATCAGGAATCTAGCTTAAAAATCATACGCTCCCAGCAGATTTTCACTTTTTTCAGAGAATCATTTTTTAAGTTTTTTCGGTGAGGATTTTACTTAAACATGTCCATTTAGATAAAAATAGTCGTTATTGATTAATGATTGATTAATTAGTTAATTAATAATTCATTATTGCTCTCATCACTTTCAACCTTAGCCTCATCATCTTTGTCATCACCATTAGCCTCATCATTCACAGAGTTGCTGATGCTCTGCCAGTCTCCATGCACAGTGAGTTATGGAGACAGATGTCTTGCCCTAGAATAAAAGGAATTTATGAGGGTACTTAGATTATTCCAAAGCTTATTATGCATAAAATCTCCAGATCCTTGAGAAAATGTGAGGAATGATTTTTCCTTTGTAATTGTTATTAGATAATTTCTTCAATAATCATTTTTGTACGTGCATTGAAATGCCTTGGTCAGACAGAGATTCATCCGCTCACTCTCGTTAAGCCGCCTTTGTGAGCTTGAGCAAGAAAAATAAAACATAAAGGAAAACCCCCAGGAATAAAATTTTATATTCAAGGATCGTATCACCCTGCAATTAAAACACCACAATGACTTAGCAATTCTCTCTCTTACTCCATTCTCAACGGGAAAATCTTTCTAGGATGGATCTTTTTCCTAGTAAAGAGATTCTTTCAGCATATTGTAGAGTAAGGTGGCAAAGTAGCAGAGTGAATTAACAGAGAGATAACAACAATCAAGTAGATCCAGGGCATCTGCGATCACTTCTGATTTCAAATCTCCTTCTCTGTTACTTCTGTCCCACTCCTTTCCACCTTGAGAATATTCCTCTCCAATCTCAAAAGTATAATTTGCCATTAACACATCAAATAATCAGCAGACATACACTGATTTAATAAACTTTCATTTGATTTATGATAAACTGATTTTAGTGTTGATTAGGCTCTTGTAACTTACCAGTTTAACGTTTATTGACCGACGTCAGTGCCTCTCTTTCTTAACTGAACTTAATTATTGCCACAAAGAACATTAAATTTGACGTCTTTATAGATAGGTCAATATGACTGACAGTGAAATAGATATTGCTCATTATTCTAAATTGTTGTACAATATGCAGGCTGCCAAATTAATGGGAGACAATCATGATTATCAGCCATTAACACAGGTTTGGGTGTTGCTTTTTCAATGCCTGCCTTTGCCTCTTTGTAAGACTCCTTTTCTTAGAATTGAAAGTCAATAAAGCACATAGGGATTCAAGACCAAGTGCAGAAATCCATCACAGCTGTTTATTGTGGGCAAATATGAGGTTTTTTTCATGGCAGCAAGGATTCTTCAGGAACACGTAAAACCATTATTTTACTTAAAGGGTGAATGAGAGTTGCATTACCTGGCCGTGTTATTATGTAGGCCAATTTCTTGTCACTTGAAATTCATGAGTTCAGAGATTCACATCAAAACACAAAAATTTTAGTGGTTTTCATTCATATTCTTATTGTTCAAAAGTACTTAAATCAGACATAAAAAGTTTCATAAGACTTTCTGGACATCACATGGTTCTTTCAGAAACACTATTTTGATGATTTAGATTGTCTGTTAGGAAATAATACAGAAAAATACTGGCAACAATTTATTTACTACAGTGAGAAGATCGTATATGAAAGGAAAAGTGCTCTGTGAAAAGCATGCTTGTGTTTTTATCATTTAAGGAGCATCTAAAAAGAGTTCAGCGATTTTGAAGGTACTGGAATATAAACAACATCTTTTAATCATAATATCACACTTCCTACTGAACCAGGTTCGCTCGATCTTATGATAACTACTTAACTTACTAAAACTTTTATATCAGTACAGAAGAAATTTCATTTCGTGGTTCTATAATAAACATTTTAAAAGCATCATCATTAACTGAAGAATTAGAATGCTCCCAAATACGTTGTAATCATTCCCACACTTAAAAAATGTTAGTAAATCTATAACAATACATTAAATAGTATCAGAATACAGTAAGAATTTCTGGATAGTAACTAAGCTACTTAGAATATAACTGAATTAAAAGAAAAGGAAGAATCAGTATACTTAGTATGTGTGGACTCTTGAAATCTCAGCATCATTAAATATGTATCAAAAGGTGAATTTCAGATTAGTCGTATCTTTAAATTCTTCTATTTTATGTCTATGTTCAAGTATATGGTATTCAAAACGAGGTGCCACTACTCATATTTAGATGTGTTATAAAGTGTCTGCTCCATTCCCACTCTATTTAGGTGGCCTTTCTTAATTCTGTAACTTACTTCCCATAAAGTCTTTGCAATATGAGCGTTACACTAATTTCATCACGATGCGAAGTGATGACATAATGAAAAGAAATGATATAACTTAGAAAAACAACAAATAAATGGTATTCATTTGTTCACACATTCAAAACATGTGGTTATGTACTAAGAGACAGGCATTGTATCAGAGACTGAGGATGAAACTGTCCACAAGACATGAGAGGATGCTAATTCTATTGCCAAACACAGATGTCTGCACATATTTTTGTTTTGGAAGAGATGTCCTCTGAACAAGCCTACACATTCACACATGAGTGTTTCTCCTAATGATTTTCTTTAGATATTTTGTTTATTTGCTATATTGTCTAGTCGCCACCAGAATGTAAGCTGTTTGCAGGCAGAAATTTTGAAAATTTCCTCCATCACCTTCGTATCCTGGTGGCTGAGCACAGATTGTAACAGATATGTGTTGAGTGGGTGAATAAAAGAAAATCATCAACTAGATATAGATGTGTTAGGGCAGCAAATATAGGTTTTTATTCTTCATTTTTGGGACATTTTTGCAATTTTATTTTCCATTAAAAAGATAGCATCACTCTAGAACAGTCTTATTATTTAGATGTTTCCAATATTTATTCTTCTGGGTAAATGACTTTGAAATTATCTGGATATTTTGTTTTCAGAAATGTGACCTCTCAAATTAAAAAACAAAAAAAAGAAGAAAGTAGTAAAATTAACTGTTTTTTTGTGTGTGAGGAACTGTACTATATTTTTTCGTATATTATCTTACTTGATGCTCAATAAACATTGTTGAGTTTGCTCTCACCGTAAATGTTAGGATACTGAGTCTTAGAATACTTAAATGACATGATCGTGATCCCTCAATTAGTAGACATTGCAGTAGAAATTCAAGCTTAGCTCTGTCTGATTGCAATGTCTTATAATAAATATCAGCACAAATGGAAAACATCGGATTTTTCAGTGAAAAAACAATATGAGTTCTTGTTATGATGCAAGCACACAAACATGTTATCATTTATTAAATAAACTTACACTTTCTCTATACTTTCAAGAAAGTGAGCCTTCAATCTATTAACACTGTATCCATTTTTAATGGAAAATCTGTTGACAAGATGTAAATTCTCTTACTAAATATTTTTGGTCCTTTGGGAAAATCACAGACGTAAGAAGTGACCTCCTTTTATGAGCTTTACCTCTGCTAAAGCTATTTGGTCTTAAAGTAAATTTTTTCAGATATTGATATAGCTATACTGTCATTTATATTTGTATATGTTTGATGTGTGTTTCTATCACTTTATTTTCAACCCTTTGGTCCATATATTTTATGTTTCCTTTTTATATAGCATATACTTGGATTTGTTTCATTTTATTCACTTTGACATCCTTTGTTTTTTAACAGAAGATTTTAGTACATTTACTTTTATTATGACTGCAGATATTTTGGAAATATTTTGTCTATCTTACTTATTGTTTTATAATCACCCTGCTTTTACTAATTTTTCTCCTTTTTTTGCCTTATTTTATGTAGATTGAAGTGACTGAAAGTTTTTACTAGAATCCATGTTGTTATTCCTTTTTTATTAGGAAGCTATATACTCTATTTCTGTTATTTTAGTAGCTACCCTAGAAATGTGGTCTTAACTAGAACATCAGCTTTATACAGGCACAGACTTTGCCTCTCTTAGTAAATGTTATATTCTCATGTCTAAAGCAGTATCTGGAACACATAAGTTTTCAATAAAATTTAAAAAAATATATATTGATTGTGTTGACATCACAATTTTAGAATGACAAAATGCATTAGTTTTTATTCCTAATTTCTATCTTTTCAATCTTTTTCCAATTTTCTAATTATTTTTTCTAACTAATCATATTAAATATTATTTATATTGTTTTTTGTAGCTATCATTTATTTACTGTTTTCTTAAAAGATGGATTCACTTGGTTATACAAATCTAGATGAGAATAAAGTTTGTTAAAATCTAACAAAATTTACTCGATAGTCCAAAGTGTGTGTCCTTGATTGGCAAGTAGATCTCTAAATGTGTATTCAGCAACTGAGGCTCATTCTGTCTTTTGGCTGTTGTATCCTATAGGGCCTTGACATTATCTGTAAGAAGCTGCTGGAAAGGAGAAGAGGGAAGAAGTTGGTGGAATGGAGGAGATTTACTTCTTAAAAGACTTTGTCTAGAGGTGGTACACTTCATTCTGTCCAATATCCCATTGACCAGAATTACTCAGACTGTATCGCCCAACTACAAGGGAGATAAGCAAATATAGTCTAGCTGCGTTCTGAGGCAAAGAATAAAGGAACTGGTTTTGGGGAAGAGGTATTTTCTACAGAGATTGATAATTACTGTCTTTCTCATATTTTAAAGATACAGATCCACTGTCCTCTGGCTTCTGTTTTTGCTTTTATTAAAAAAAGTTGTCAGTCTGTCATTCTTTTATAGATAATCTTTCTTTTCATTCTACTTTTATTTAGGATCTGCTCTTTTTCTTTGATGGTCTTCCAATTCACTAATATAAGTTTAAGTGAGGCTTTTTATTTATCTATAGAGTTTATGTTTAGCTAAATTCCTGAATATGTGAATGCATAACTTTCACCAGTTCTGCAAAATTATCAGCCATAATCTTTTAAAATATTGCTTTCTCATTCTCTTCCTCCTTCTAGAACTCTATATAGCTTGCACATACTCACTCTATCTCTAGTTTAACTTGTTTTCATATTGTCTATGTTTCCTTGCTGCATTCCAAAACAATTTTCCAGTCCACCTTCCCTATCTCTCTTCCAATGTCAAATCTATTTCTTACCCTATCCATTGTTTCTATAAAAATTGTTAAATTTTCCATTTTAGAACTTTTTTTGCATTTCTGCCTGGTGATTTATGATAATGTTTTGTTATGCGGTAATACTTTAATATGTTTTTATTTATTTAATTATATTAAAAGTATTTTTTACTTGGGATACTGGAAATATTCTACCTCTGTATCAGGGTAGGAGTTGGAGTTGTGTGGAGTATGTGCACACACACACACATATACATTTATTAAACTGTGACTTTAGGGTCTGTACATGCCTTACAGTATGTGTATCAGTTTCCTATTGCTGTTGTAATAAATTACCACAAATTTAGGGGCTGAAATTAACACAGATTTATTATCCTAAGTTCTGAAGGTCTGAATTTTGAAATGCTTCTTGTGGGACTCGAATCAAAGACTATTCCTTCTGGAGGCTCTAGGGGACAACCTGTTCCTTGACTTTTTCACCTTCTAGAGGCTGCCTACATTCCTTGGCTTCTGGCTGCACCACTCTGACCTCCACTTCCACATTAGCATCTCTCTGTCTCTGACCCTCTTGTCTGTCTTCTATAAGGACCTTTGTAGTTCTATCATCTCTACCCAGATAATCCAGGAAAAATCATCTTTTCTTTTTTTTTTTTTAAGATCCTTAATTTAATCACAACTATGAATTCCCTTTTGCTGTGCTAAGGTAACGTATTCCCAGATTCCAGAGGTTAGAATGTGGACATCTTTGTGGAGACATTATTCTGTGTACAACGCTATGTAAATTATACCTCAATATGAATAAATATGTAAACAAATTCTATTTTTGTGAAAGAAAAACCCTGAACCACAGAGACGCTATTTCAGAGACACTAGAGTCAAACTGTATCTCTTAGCATGAAATAATTAGACTTGTTTCCTCATTAAATATAGTGCAAATAAAAGAAAGGAGGAATACATCTTTAATGATCACTTATCAATTCCAATGTGTTTTTCTTCAAAGAAAACTCTACCTCCAACCACAGAACCCAGTAATTCTTGACATCATGTAAACATAACGCCCACACCTTTCTTCTCTTCTTCTTGACAACAAGGCTAGTTCTAAAAACTATGACTCATGGAAAGAAAAAGAAAGTGATGGATCTCAAGGAGTTTAAAGTTTCAAGTTGACAACAAGTTTTATCTGACATTAACGTATCGAGTCATAGAATACTTATCTCATACTGGCAAAATTTAAAAGATGAGAATGTATTGTATTTTTCATGTCTATTTATAGTTGTTCCTGAAAGAGCTTCTTCAAAGAAATTTGATTAAAACTTCCCAAGTTGGAGTTGAAAAGTAGGATAAATTTAGAATCATTAAATTGTTAAGTAAAACACAATAAGGAGTCCACAGCAGTGAACTTTGTAGTCCCTGGGGCAAGAGAGACAGAAAAGAGACGGCTCTCTCTGCCAGTCACAGTCTCGCTCTGACTTCTTTTCTTCTAATGAAGCTCTTAAAATGTTTTATGAGAAAAAAAGCTATTATCCTTCATGTTATCAGTTAAAATATATTTTCATGAGTTCCAAAGGACGACTACCAGGACGAATGCCCATAAACTTTAGGAGTGAAGTTTTGTTTTGTCTTCTCTGGGAATGACAGTACCTTATTTTATCCCTAGCATTAAGAAAATTATATGATTCATCCATTATTTATTTTTCATTAGACCAATGCAGATATACTCTAACTCTCAACACCACAAAACTTGCTTGTCTAACAAGTTCAGCTCTGTGTGTTTGTGTCTAAGTGATACAGAGATCTGGGAAGTTTTATACTGTTTTCAAATTTTTACAGCTTTGCTGGTAGAACTGTATGAATTTTCCATAAATATTGGAGAAAGAAAGCAGTAACCTTGATATTTGAGAGAACTCGTCCATAAAACAAAAAGTAGACAGAAACATTTGTTCAGGAGATCTTTTTTCTTTCTTCCCTTCTTTTTAGTTTTTCTTTATATACATATATAAGACTTTGGACTAGATAGATTGGGTGAAAATTCTAATATTTCTGTCACTGAATCTAATCTCTTTCTTTGAGGACAGGCATTACTCATACACTTTCACTTTGCTTCTTTAATAGAAGAACTGTTAGCCGGCAAATTATTCTTTCAGTCTTTCTGTTTTTATTGTTATTCTGGTGTGTGTGTGTGTGTGTGTGTGTGTATGTGGTGTGATACACACTAGTCCAGGTGGATAGTTGTATTTATTAAATCAAAGAATGGTCATCTTAGGGGACAGATTAAATTATTTTTATTTTTAGATGGATCTTCTTTCTCTTATGTTTTTACTATCATGGTTGTTGTAATACAAAGAGATAACCAGCTTATGATGATGAGTGTACTGTTTTCTATGTCAGGATAAGACTAGGTTCTGCTGCAGTAACAGACAACCCTGAAGTATCAGTGGCCTAGAATGACCAACGTGTGTTTTCCTTCCTGTTACTTTTCCATTTCATGTTGGCTCCTGCTCTTGTCTATGTGATCATCATTCTGGAATACAGGCTGATGGAGGGGCTGCATCTACAAGGTTGGTGGTTACCATGAACAAAACAAAAAGAGAGAGGGAAGCATGGAAAACCATACTATTTTTTAAAAACCACATTAGAAGTTTTGAAAGAAATATGACATAGTACTTCTGCTTAATTTCATTAGCCAGATAAAGTCATGGTTGTGTCTACCTCTAAAGGTGTTGAAAGGCGAATGTTACCATATACCTAGGTGAGAGAACTCATAACAGAACTGGCTAATTTCCTGTCTGCTAGTAATTTTACAAATCTCACATTACTAATTGACAAAATTGAAGTTGCTTCATTCTTTATATACTCATGTTTTTCTACGTATATGAGTCCTCCTCATCTTTTCCAAGCCTGCTAAGACTGGTTATATATAAAATATCTTTATTATCCGTTTTATAACCTCACCATGAGTATTACTCATACACAGTAACTGCCTCTTGCAATTGATCTGTTCGTTTGGTTGGTGTTATCTGACAAAGAATAGATATCACTTCATAAGGCATTGCATCATTTTTTCCTACCTCTCTCTTTTGGATATTTTACAGTTGGTTCCTTTATGGAGTTTTTCTATTTCCCAATGTCTCCATTAACAGTGGCTCATCTGAAAGGATTGTGCCGAGAAAGATAAATATCAGAGAGATTGCCAAGTTCAAAGGTATTGAAGTCATACAGATGCTCCTTTCATTTCCTTCCTGTCAAATCAATGCCTTCTGCTTTTGATTCTATCAAGATACTGAGTGATCTCAGGGAACACATTCATTTCATGTAATGTATCCACTGCCTGTGATCTGAAAAATGTGAGGGTATATTTTTTCCTCTCAATCCTACCATCAATATCTTGTAAAGAAATGGGGAAAAATAGTACACGGGTTAATGCTTCATGTCAGGTGCAGGTAGACTATACTTAGCAATCAAACTTTTGAGGACCTCAATCATTATCTTTTCTCCAGTCTATGTTTGTAGAATTTTACTGTTTCTGACCTGACCTATGGCATTTCTTCGCCTACCTAAACATTTGCCCTTGCTTTGCATGCACACTGCAGTTGAGTCTCCATAACATTTCTGAATTAAGTTCTTGATCTCAGTTTTCATGATTTTGACCAGCCTCCTGCTTTCTCCCCCAGAGTCTGCTTTACAATTATCTGAATCTAGTTGAACAATCTCATTTTGTCCCCTAGTGCTTCCATTGTTTTATAATTTTGCTTAAGGAATGGACTCGATCTGAATGTTGATTATTGTATGCCATCAGGGCTCCTGTTCCCTCTCTAACCTCATTTCGTACTCTTCTTCCTCTCCCTCCCTCCACTGAAGCAACCCTGGGCTCCTTTCTAATCTCTGAGCAATCAAGGCAACACTCCACCTGAAATCCATTGTATTTCCTGCTCCCTCTGCCTGAAATAGACTTTCCCAGTGTGAAACTGAGCAAAGGAAACCTAAATCAAGATGGAATTGGGAAGCCATGAAGACAGGGCTCTCCAGTCATATATCACTCATGGCAGCTTACAGACTCCCAAGGTAGGAGGAAGATTTCCTTCTGACCCAGCAACAACAAGCTGCCCAACGTCCGCTGCCAATGAAAAAGTGCCACAATCGGCCAAAATTTCCTCCTAAAACCTAGTAAATGCTGACCTTCTGTCTGTCTCCTCAGACTTGCCTATGGTTTGTCATAGTTTGCTTGTCCTGAATTGCAGTTCCTCTGCTATTCCAAAATAAGCTAATTTTGGCTGGGGAAAGACCTTGTTATTTCATTTTTAAGGTCAATACTAGTTATCCTTATGGCCAATCCTTGCTTCTTTTATTTTTCCATAAATCACTTTTTGTGATGCCTGGTCTGGCCAATTTGTCTAAAACTGCACAATGCTACTGTTATACAGAATAACATAATGAGAATAGGAATTAAACATATTGTCTTAGTCCATTCAGGCTACTATAACAAAAATACCATAGACTGTTAAACAACAGAAATTTAATTCTCATAATTCTGGAGGTTGTAAAGTCGAAGAACAGGGTGCCAGCAGAGTTGATGTCCATTTGAGAGCGGACTTCCTAGTTCATAGATGGGCTCTCTTTTTGCTGTGTTCCTACTTATTAGAAGGGACGAGGGGACTTTGGAATGTCTTTTATAAGGATACTCATTCCATTTATGAGGGCATTACCTTTATGACCTAACCATTTCCCAAAATCACCCCACCTCCTAATACCATCACATTGAGAGTTAGAATCTCAGTATATTAATTTTGGGAGGACTCGTTTAGTTCATAACACAGTTAGAAAAGAAAGTTAATCAAATACTAACTTTAAACATCTAAGTTTCATGATTCATTGTTTCTTTGAGATTGATTAAGATAATAAATCTCTATGTATCGGTCAGAATAGTCCTGTTTGTTTGTAATAGGAAATTTTAATCAAAAAGAGAGAGAGAGAGAGAAAGCAGGTAGTGTTCTACACACTTGAACATTCTAGAAGTACCCCTGGTTTGAGGTGAGCCTTAACCTAGGGCTTAAATGGTGTGAACTGGATCTGGTTGCTTTTTGACTTGGCCTCCTCAGTGTTGACTCCCTACTCAAGCAAGCTCCCCATTATTGTCTGGACAGAACCCAGGATTGTATCCTTCTTTATCCATAGTCAGCAGAAAAGAGAAAGTTGTCTCCTTCAGAAGCTTAAGAAAAGTTGGAGAATTGGGTTTCATTTATCATAATTGGCTTGCCATGGCTGGAAAATTTAGAGTATTGTTTGGAAAGGGAGGGACAAGGAGAAGGGGAGACAAACAATTGATTCTGCACTTCTTTTTCCCCTTAGGATGATAATAGCTATTGAATAATTTGAAGTTAACGTATTAATTTTTTAAATTATCATCTTAATCTCCTATAAACTATCTTAGAGCACTTTCATTCATTGCAATCTGTGCAATTTTTTTTTTGTCTTTTGCTAGGTTTTGCTGATAAGGGCTGTTTGAAAACACAGCCAAATGAACTAATTTAGTTTCAAATTAACATGTTTGGGGTTTGGTTTCAATATTTTCTTAAAGCAAGAAATAGTATGTCCTCATTAGTCTCCACAAACTTGCGTAAGTTTGAATAAGCCTTTGATATTATTCTGTTGTATCATGTGTTTTTAAACTACTACACTGGCTTTAGTTACTACAAACAAATGCACACCAATTTTTTTGGAAAAAGAAAAATGTGCTGTAAATATGTCTCATCTCTGACTGGAAAATGGCAAGTAATATTTCAGGTGTTTCAAATTTCCACTTCCTTTAGTAATTTTCATATTTTGTTAGAGCAAGAAAACAACTCATAGTTATCTACAGTATGCAATTGTAAATATAACTCATGGATATTACCAGATTGATGCTTAAGCTTACCTTTCCATTTATTAATAGAAATCGTCAAAGACATTTTGCCTTCAAGCAAAAGCTTTTGAACCAATTACATTCATATAAGGTGTAGAAAAATACAAATTAATTCTGGTTTATTGACTTGAGGATACTAATAGACTATTTTGATTGAATTTTTCAGTCAAAATTTAATCAATTAGATTAATCTAGTGTTTTGTGCTGTTCTTATATCATTATTAGTTTTGTTGACTGGCAGTGTCTACTCTCTAAGGATGATACAGGCAGAGTTTGGGGGAAAATAATTCACATGTCTGAATCTGATTGATAGAGGCTGGTTAAATTTTTGCTTCTCACATATAATTTAGGTTCAATTAAATGTGCTTTCTCTATTTTTTTAACTTGTAATTGTTAAAGTTATAAGAGACAAGAGTTGTGCTAACATACATTATCTAGAAAAAATGGACATTACAATTCCATTTCTCTTTACTTCTCTAACTTTTCTCTTTAAAATTCTCCATGAGGTCCAACTGTGTTCATTTGCCTACTAGATGTCAATGATTCACATTCAATTCCATCAGAAATCTGAAATTTCCCTTCTTTTTTTTTTTTTTTTTTGCAAGGAAGGATTCACCTTGAGCTAACATCTATTGTCAACCTTCCTCTTTTTCCTTTCTGTTCCTCCCCAAAGCCCCAGTGCATGATTGGATATCCTAGCTGTAAGTCCTTCTAGTTCTTCCATGTGAGCCACTGCCACAGCATGGCAACTGACAGATGGCTTGTGTGGTTTTGTGACTGGGAAATGAATCCAAGCCACCGTAGTGGTGAGAGTGCTGAAATTTAACCACTAGGCCACAAGGTCAGTTCCTGAAATTTCCCTTCTTATTTTTATCATTATTTACTTTTTTGAGATACCTTTCTAACCATGCATCTGAAAATGTGGCCTAAGATTGGCTAGATGACTGTAACTGGTTAAAAAAATAATCAAAAAGCTTTTTTCAGAACTCATGAAGAAAATGACACAAGGAATAAAGATATTTATTTTATGTATGTTTAAAAGTGCTTTACTAGTAGCCTCCTGAATTATGAAATTAAAACTTGCAAGTTACCCAAGTGTAACAAAGTCTCGAATTCAATGTCCTTTTATGAAATTCAGGTACGTCAAAATTCTTATATGCAGATAGTTAGAATCCCCACACTTTTTGTGAAGGACTCTTTGATATCAATAAATATTTTATACTGTTTCAGATTGGTCCTGATAGTCAATTGCTAATCTTCACTTCATGTTTTATAACGTGTGCTTGATAAGGAGTTGAGATTTTCACATACACCTGCTCTCCCCTATCCCCATCATCACCATAGGAAAGTTAAGAACAAGTGACGTAGGCAGACCTTGGGGTCTTTCACTAACACTAAGTAACCCCCAAGCAAAATAGTTCGACAGTCATATTGCCAGAGAAGCGAAGATTGATTTTAAGTTTGGTATTGCTGACAATGCCTTACCTTATCCTTTTTTAACATGATTAGCAATCTATTAAGTGTCTTTAATGTGTAATTTTAAGAATAATTAATAGCTAAAATGTGAAACCTTTTGGCAAAGGAATTGTGGAAATACTTTTGCATCAGAGGAATCCCAATAGTTTATCTATATAAGCGAATTTAAATTTATCCCTAGGTGTTCTTATATCAACACAATGAACCCTTAAATATTCTTTTCTCAAGGCCATGTCTCATTTATCTTTTGATTTTGGTGTTATTTTTAGCATATAAGGGGGCGTGTGGTCTGAAGCTAAGCATCCTAGATATAATTCTGGTTCTGGAGCTTTCTAGCTAGTGACTTTGGGCACATTATTTAACTTTTCTGAGACTCAAACCTTTCATTGTTTTAAAATGAAGATTCTAGTTATACTTTATTACTTTTTTGTAAAGATTAAATTACATACTGGTAGAACACATTGCCAAAAGAATGGTTAAAATTCAACAAATACTTTTAACAACAGTTAAAAGTTGTTATTACGAGAGTTTTATTTTTCTTTGTAGATTCTCTTTACTTTTCTTTGGAAGTCTAGCCTTAACTTTTAAAATGTTTCAAAGGTGAAATTATTTAGAGTCATTATGAGGTGTTAGGTAGAGAACCAAGACTGCTTACAGTCCCATAACTTAGCTCTCAGATTAAGACGGAAAGCTATGCTTTGCATTGAAAGTTTGCATCCCCTCAAAATTCACATGTTGAAACCCTGATCTTCAATGTGATGATATTTCGACATGGGGCCTTTGGGAGATAATTAGGTCATGTGGGCGGAGCTCATGAATGGGATTAGTGCCATTAGAAGAAGAGATGAGATGATATCTCTCTCCACCATGTGAGGATAAAGCAAGAAGGCTTCTGTCTACAAACCAGGAGTGGGCTCTCAACAGGAACCAAATCTGCCAGCACATTTGTCTTGGACTTCCCAGCCTCTAGAACTGTGAGAAAGAAATTTCTGTTGTTTAAGCCACCCAGTCTATGGTACTTTCGTTACAGCAAGAAGAGTTGACTAAGACAGACCACTTATAGCAACTTAACTTACCAATTGTTCCCAAAACTTTTGCCCAAAAAGATAAGACTGCAAAACATTTCTCAGGACATAGGCCAATCAGTTGTGACTTTGGTGTACATACTGAAGAACTCCTGCTTGTGACCTAGATTCCCATCTCTGAAGTGGCTTTGTCTTTATCTGTTCTTTTTGCACTGTCTTCTAATGGGTGCTATTGTTTTGCATACTGAGTTGATGGATGGAGATAATTTCAGTATTTATAGCCACTAAGTGCTCATAAAATCAGGTGCTTTCTAATGGATCTGAAAGTTTTCACAGAAAGGAATGGAAAAGTTCAAAGCTAAGATGAAAATTGTAAGTGAAAAAGACTAAGACCACTTCTGCCATTTCTTGGACAGTCTGTTCTATTTAAGGGCATAATGTGAAAACCCGTCACCCCCAGGAAATGTGTGGTTCAGAAACTATTCTTTTGACCCTTTATGCTTCTAAGCAAAGTAATATTGGTTTCATATAAGTGGTTCTTTTGAAGATAACTTTAAAAAAATAAATTCTTTTCCTTGCTAACTTGAAACTTTTTAAGTATTTTTATATAGGGGAGAAGGTAGTTTCCCACTGTCTGTTTCACCATGAATTTGGCAGAAAATAATGAGTAGATTGTAAGCCTTACATATTTGTATCAGATATTCTTAAAATAATTTGAAATATTTTGTTTCCTGGTACTGTCTTATCATATAAAGTGATAATGTTATATTTCTTTTAATACGAAGTACATTCAATGATTCTCTATGGAATTCAGTAAAACATTACCAAGTTAAAGTTCACTTATCATTTTCCTTCAACAGCTACTTTGGCCTTTTAAATGGGTTCAGTGTCAGAGAGGGCAATGTTTTTCAAAATTAGTGTTTTCTTTTCTTTCTTTTATCTTTCCTTTTTTTTTAGGTTGACTTATGTTGAATCCATATGATCTCAGATATTGCAAAGCAAGTACATTTGCAATTCAATTATTGGAACGGAATATGATGTAATATTTAAAGTCGAAGCTTCTGAAACCAAACAATTTGCATTTCAATTCTAATTCTACTTTTCTCTTGCTGGGAAGCTTTGGGGTAGTTCCCTAAACTCTAAATCTAAGTTTTTTCCCCTAGAAAATGAGAAGGATAATGTCTATTTTATAAGGCTGCTGGATGAATTCAAATGAAAGATAGATTGCTCTAGCACACTTAATTCAGTAGCTGGCACAACAAGTGATCAACAAATGTCAGCTATTATTATCACGATCTCTTCTTTAAACCTATCAAATCTTCTCTATGTCTATAAGTACCATTTTTTTCCAATAAATTTACTAAACCACAGATGAGAATAAACCATAATAGTCCTTTCCACATTTCTAGATGAGACAGATAAGTATAGAGAGCCAGAATTGAGATATATTACCCTGTTGAGGATCTTGACACATATGAGAAAATTTGATCAAGATAACAAAACATTCCTGGGAAGAATATGGCTGGGGTCACACTTTACAGAGAGGGGAGTTGGAAGTCCCAGGGCTTGGAGTGGAGCCTTCAGTCATGAGCAGAGACAGTGTTTATTCACCTAAAGTGAGGAAGCCTGATCTCACTGGAGGAAAGATGCCAAATGTAGAAGTTGGCCTAAATATTTTTCCAAGTGGTTTATAGTTGCAAAGCTCCTAATTAGAAACTGTTCTTTTCTAGAGAAGAAAAATCTGATCTGCGGCTACTTTGTCTTCAATGAGAGATATAAATCTAAAAGTTTTGGAACTTCACCAGGATGGAAGGAAAGAAAGCCAAACCTTAGTGAAGTCTGAGTTTTCAGGAAATCAACTAAAAAATGTCTGGCTTTGCTGCTTAAAGTATTCTTTTAGGCTCAGACAGTGTCCAGCCCTAGGTGATTTATAAGAGAAATGAGGAAGTCCTGCAGGTTGAAACACCTTTTGTAACAGTTTGGTGAAAGCTGAAATTTTTTAGGATGCTCCCTGAAAGAAAGTTTGTGAGCTTAAATGACTATCCCTGTTTTTGTGTTGTTATCCTGTGAGAACAAAATCCAAGCTATGTTCGTTTATGGGGCTGGCTAAATTTCATTTACTTTCTTCAGACTCTTAATCCTCTTCCAGAAAGACTAGAGGATAAGTTGGTACTTGGAATTACCTTGAGAGGTTTTTAAAGTGAGAGTTAATTTGCAAAAAAGAAATCTCCAACAACAGTTTGGGAGAGATTATATGAGTTTTTGGCTCTTTGAAAAATACTTAATCCCTTTACATATAATACATTCCAATCCCACCCCAGGACATTCCCATCTACTCTATAACAAAAGTGGTATGAAGAATTAGCACTTGAACTAAAAAATCTCAGTAATAATACAAATGGAAATATTTAAAAATTATATAAAATGTATAATATACTTTAATAAAAGATTCAGGAGACTGGGCATCAGTTCATTACTTTAAGCTTGAATCTAATTTAATTTAATTGGAGAATCTTTGTAGTTATGTTGTCTTGATCAAAATGCGCACACACACACACTCACAAGAAAGAGAAAGGAAGAGACAATGAAAGACAAAGAGAAAAGGATAAAGAGAACTAAAGAAAGAATGAGAGGTAGAAAAAGAAAGAGAGAAAGAAAAAAAGGAATAAGAAAAAAAGGATTTGAACTACAGTTATCAATACCAAATATGTTGATGGAAATGTAAATAGAGTACATAAATATGATCTGTTGACATTTAGAGACAAACCATGATGTAAATATCTATGATCATTACCACTTCTCAACTACACGTCATGGAAAATCCCAATTATCATTTTGTTTCATTGTCTGGAGATAAAAAATGGTCAGCTCACTCCTGGGAAATGGACAATACTGAAGATTTGTAGTTAAGTTTTTTGGGGTGTGGAAGGCTAATTATAGAGGTAAGGATATGAAGTAGAGGTCAATGACTAGACAAATATAGGAATAGGGAGGGACAAGGATAAAACCTTCCTTTGTGTGTTAGTGTTGCAGTAAAGGTGTTAATGTAACTAAGAAAGCAACTTCATTGGGTTTAACTCTTAGTGTTCTACCAGAAAAAGATGATAATGTCAGGCTATTTTTCTGTGACCATTGCACATGATAATAAACCAGATTATAAGATTGTATTTGAGAGTGTATAATAAGGTACTTATTCCAAGTGAAACAGAAAAATCACAGAATGATGCTGAATTCTGAACTGAAGTTTTTACCAGTAGTAAACCATAGTAGATCAAATTAATTGCCAAGTGATTTGTTACAAAATTAGAACTAAATGGCAAGATAGAATAAAGCCAACCTTTACAGTCACATAAGATAGGCTTAGTGAGATTCTTCAATTTAAGAAGAAAATTTAATTATTGTTCCTATGGAAATAGAATCTTGGAAAGCAATCTTTCTGAATGGTTTGCAGAAGAGAGTAATAACCACCAAGAAATTTGACTAAGGGAGGGTACCATAGAGACACTTAGGTGAGTTTTAATTCATGTGAGTGAATGATCTAGAAAGAGAACCAATATATGTAAAATACTAAGTAGCTAAAAAAAATAGGGAATCTTTACATGTATCAAAGTTAGATAAAAAATAGACAGCCATGGGAAAGTTAGGGAGCAACCATTTAAATGATTCTAGCCATGAGAAGAAGCATTGGAAAGAAATTACCACTCATGGTTACAGAAATACAAAGAAAAAGTCTTTAACTTCTTTACTAATCTTATACTTTAAGAAGTAAGTTTTAAGGGTCAGTGCTAGTTATTTTCAAATTGCCTTGTTTTATTTAATTCTTACACTACAAACAAAAGCCGTTGTTATTCCTGCTTCATTTAGATGGATACAGAAACCAAAATGATCAACTAACCTGTCCATGGTCACACATTCATACAGCACTGTGAATTGAGGGAACATGGCCCCGGAATTGTGGTAATATGTGATGAACATTCCGGAAAACATTTGGATATTTTTTCCCTCCTATTCCTAAACAAGAATCAAATGGGATACTACCAAATGTGAAAGAATCAAATGGGCTGATAATGCTAACACTGAGAATGAAGATGAGGTATATGATAGAATTTCTATTCTACTGACAAGAAAACTAAGGCCTCGAAAATTTATGTGACCCATCTAAGACCTCACCAGATATTAGCAGCACAGTTACAGATATCATTTTTCCTAAATCTATTCCTTTTTAAACAACAATAAAATTATATAAAATTATCAAAAATACTTATATTGCATAAGTTACATAAATAATATCTACTACATTTATTATTTGCCTACTGCTTGCCCACTGGGGGAGGTGGGATGGAGACGATATGTAAAGGACAATTAGTTAAAGGCCCTAACTTTGAAGACTATCTACTCTTTAAATGAAACAACAAAAGAGCTCCAAAACAGTCTTTGGGACACGATAGATGTCTAGATTGTTTATCACAGGCTACATCAGCTCTTACAGATCAGAAAATTTAAAGACTGAAGTGATCTGGACTTTGAACTTGAATTAAAATTTAAAGAGGTGAATGGACACAGAGGCACAGAGATAATATATTTATGTTCTAGCTATGTGACTTTGAGAATCCCATTCTTGTGCCAGTAACCACTTCTTCAGTTAATCTTTTCTAAAGCAGAAGGCACTTTGAGTCCTGTGTTTGCCTAATACTCTGGTATCATAAAGCACTACCTGCTGTCTTGGGAAGGGCATAGGCCCCAGGGTCAGATAAGCTGAGTTCAGCCCATTCTCTCCTCATGAGCTTTGGGAGCAGCCAGCTTACTTAGTCTCACTATTTTCCCATTTGTAATACTGTAGAATCACCTTGCTAGTAATATCACAATACACGCCACATAGTAGGTGCTCAAAAATAGTTATTGTTATTCCTACATGAGAAACAGGATTGCAATGTGCAACATACTCTGAAATTTAGGAATGACTCAGAGCATCTAACAGAGCTTGATTTTGTCATAAACATAAAATTGAATCTTCCATCGAGGGCTTTTTTCCACTTCCTGATCTTGCTAACTTTGCCGCACTTGAAAGCTCATTTTGACAAGTTGAAACACAACATATTGTCTGTTCAGAGAAGGAACTTAGAAACTTGTAATAAAATTAAAGAAATCTTATTACATGAAATTAGACTTTGGATCAACCTCTATGGGTCATTTAACCAACTTGGATACTCTCTGAAACGAATTGTCCAACTGGGGACTCTGCTAGAATTTATCAGACATCATCACACAGTTGAAATACCTACGGAAGACCACGTGGGAGAGTGGTTGGGATGTGAGCACATAAAGAGATGACCTTGAGCCTTCTAATCTCACCCTGCTCTTTTTCTTCTGGGGTATGGCTTGATGATTATTCCTGTGCAAGCCTGTTCTATCCTGAAAGGGCCAAGACCTCAAAGAAACTCAAGTAAACTCATAAGTATAAATGTAAGCTTTTGCAGGAAGCACAACAAAAGGATGTAACTTAAGAAATTTAGAGATGTATGACTCTGGCTCTTTCTAGATATTTTTATTTTGCTGAGGGAAATGATGGTGGGCAAAAATCTCAGTTTATGCGAAATAGGCCTAAGAAGTCAGGAAATAACATTTACAGGTTAAGAAGCTTTCCACACTTAACTATTCATTCAGTCCAGATGTTGATGACATGGACCAAGAGATTATTAAGTAACAAGAAGACCTGTGACTATAACTCTGTGTTTATGATCCTATTTATTTGTATAGAACTATTTAAATAAACCCCAATATGAAAATTCAAACCAGTAAAATAACCTATTTTTTAAATTTTAAACTGCGCCTGATTACTAATTTGTCCAAATTTTTAAAAGGTTGTTGTTTTTTATTCTCTTCCCTGTATAGACATAATCTTGACGCCATGGTATTTTGAAATACATACATATATGTATTCTTGCAATATATACTGATGTGTCACATAGTTATAAATAGCATTTGTCTATAAATGTGTACACCCCCCCCCCACACACACACATACTCATAGTGTCAGGTAATCATTATCAGTCTATTTAGAACAATATCTAAATGGAAATAGTATCACATCATCTCCTTATTCTGAATTTCTTCAGATGCTACTGTTAGGCCTTCCAGTTAATGTGTATGCCCAACCAAAATAGAGACATGCAAAGCCAATTCGTGTCATATTTCCAGTAAGCGGAAATCTTACCTTTTAATTTCTCCAAATCACTGAGGGCAATGCTCAGGGATACTAGACTAAAGATTTAGAGGAGTTGTCCAACAGGCAGCTATTCACACATGTTTTAAATTTCACAGATAAATAATTCAAAGTTTATCAGCACACTTTCAAAGTTAACTTACAACCTCTGCCGTATGCTTGTTTTCCTAACATAGCGGGAGTTTCCCAAGGAAGGAAATATTTCTCTTCCCATCCTATCATGAGGCTAGTATGAGTAAATGATCAACAAAAATTCAGAACTAAGTTTGAGTAACTTGAATAATTTGTGTTCTTATTTAAGATATACAGTAGAATTATGTGGATTTAACCTTATACAGAAAAATCATATTTTAAAATAATAGTTAAGATCTTTCTCTACAACTGACTACTCTGTCCCCCTAAAATATTAGAAACACTTCGTTATGCCCTGCAGTGTCACCAAGTAGAGAAAGATACCTTACATGTCACATTGTAGGATGTTAACAATTATTCAAATATTGTTTTTGATGATACCAAAAAAACAAAAAAGTGAAGTTTTCAAACTGATTACTTTGAGCTAAGAATTGTGACTTTTTACCACAGTACTAGTGGCTTGATCATTGATTCTGGTCAAGTTAAACAATGATTTTTTTTCACGTATTCTCTTTCAAGAAATAAAATCGTTCAAGCATGGAAAACTCATCTATTTCTGTCATTAGTGTTTTCTTCTGGCTACATGTGCATAATTCCCAAATAGTTAAATTTGGTCAACCTAGTCCAAACTAACACAGAGCTTGGCTTCAGAGAGAAAAATCTAGCCAGATTATTAGTATAGGTATTCACTTTTCACTAGCATTTATGCTTCCTGGGAGGCCGTGTAGCATCCTGAAAGAATACTGTTTTAGCACTAGAAAGAGCTAGATTTGAATTCTTACACTATTTGGTAATGACTTAAACAATTACTGACTCAGTTTCCTCATCCATAAGATGGGGACAAAAACATCTCATTTTTGCGAATATTAATTCCTTGTTGAGGATATTAAATGTGATAAAGAAAACATATAGAAGACCTGTGGGTAACACCGTGCTCAGAGACGTAATAATTGGTACCTATCGTTTTAATTACAAACTCTCTTTCTCACTACTTAAAAAGTTAAGTGCTAACAAAATGCAATTTAAACATTTTTCTTCAGCATTTCAGACTTTTAATCTGCTGAGTACTAAATTCAAATTCACCCCTTCACTTAGGAAAACTGAGGCTTTCCTGAGCAAATAGAAAAGGCTATTCGATCTCCTTGTGTCTTACTGCTCTATAGTCCTTCATTTTCATTCTTCTGCAAGTGGACAGGGCACAAATTGATGGTCTGTTGACAACATCATAGATGTGTTGTTCCTCAGCTCTGATAACCTATAACTAGAGAAATTATATCGCCCCGGAAACCTCATTTTATTTAATTGGCAGGTGGAGCACTTAAGCAATTTGCCACCAACCATTTTAGAATTTGAGGCATTTGCTGTACTGAGGTTATCTAACAAAGGAAGGAAACATTATTTGACCTTTTAAAAAAATTAATAATAGTCACTGAAAACCTTGTTTAACAATGTTTCTTTTAATATTGTTGACATATTTTTATTATCAACAGCAAAACTATTCTGAAATAAAATTGCTTCTCGTGGGCTCTGAGCTCTAATAGATGGTGCCTAATAATTTTAGTAAAGTTTAAGTTTGAATTCTATTCTTTTTCTTTGCTGTACATTTTTGCAAAGAAAAAATAATTTACAAGTTCTACTGTGTAGATATAATTTCTACCATGATACTATAAGCCTACTTGTTTATAACGTTTTCTCTGCAAAAATACCAAAGGGTTTATTTATATTTCTCGACTTCTCCTTTTTTTAATACTCTGAACTTAATTACTGAGTCACTGTGATATGTACCAGCCCAGGGGGCTTGCTGCCCAAAGGGGGCCATGAACACTTTCCGTTTTCCAAAAGGTCAATGCCATTTCACCTCTTCCTCACATGCCAAACAGTGATCTGAAGAATAAACCCATAATATTCAAGCCAGTCTCGAGGATTTAAAATCATGAGTCTTGATGAAGAAAGCAAAAGCTATTCTAAATACCCAGGCATCTGTGCCAGTTCAGCAGCTTATAAAGAAATCCAGAAATATTTGTGTAGAGCACTGAGCTGAAAGGACATGCGGATCTCGTTTTGCTATTGCAAACAAGCCAAGCCCACGGAAAAGTGCTAGCATCATCATATTTCTTGTCCTGGAAGATAAAGTATTATGATAACTTTTCCCCACATGTTTAGATTTATAGGAATTTAACTTCTTTTTTCTTTAATAACTAAACACAAGATCTGGATGGTAAATTTAAAAAGAAAGAAAGAAAAGGAAAAATATTAATTCATATCCAAATAGGTTTAAATTTTATGTAGGTGACCCATTTTGGTAAACCATTAACAGCCTTACTTTTTATTTATCTCTTTCTGCTTTATACACACACACTCATATAAACATAGCATACAAATATACATGTATAAATATATGTTATATATAATATGTATATATGAACATATATGTATATCTATAACATATTTATATATGCATACGTGTGTACTATATGTATATGAATGTGTAAAAAGTGAAAGGCAAATAAAAATCAAAGATATATACATATATAGAGGTTGGCCAATGTACCTCCGTATAAAATTGGCAGAGACTAAAGTTGAAAATAATTTAGTACTGATTAAGTTGTGCAGCAGGTGAAATTTTTCAGTCTCTATCTGAGATCATGAAGTCACCAATAGTCAGAAGGCCAGCTTTCCGTTCTTTGTCATGGACTTTCAAAAACAATAGTTCTACTGCATGCATTAAAAAGGATTCAACTATTAGAAATCTAACCTTTAAATTATATGGTTTTAGCTACATAACTAACATGTCTTTTCTGCCTCTAAAATTTTATGGTCATTTTTGGAAACGGTGCTTTGGGAAGCAGCAAGATCAGTGTTGTTTTCTGGTTCGATAGGCAGAAATTTTCATACAAAACAATAGAGAAAAGTGGTTTATAAAATTATCCCTGATTCTACCTTTATTCTTTCAAAAATTCTAGCCAGAGTAAAGACAAAAGATTAATCTGTCTCTTTCATTCTTTTTAATATAGTTGGAATAAACTGAATTTTAGACAGACTGGTACAAAGCGACTTCTTTCTGAAAATTGAAGAGACTGAGTTTAAAGTTCACCTCTATTAGATCCACGTTGAGAACTCCTTGAGAACCCGGCCTTTACAGGCTTTTGGGTCCACTCAGCATGATTTTCAACCATATCTCCCACCACGGTGCTACAAAATGCACTCCAGGGCACTTGATGGGACATTGTTGACTTGAGTTAAATTTATGCAAATCTCCTCAATTTCATTCCTTACTGTTATAGACTTATAATCTTTACACCAATTAAAGTCCCATTTCCTTTGGGGAGGAGGGTCTCACTCAATCCAAGGTAAACGTTCCTTAATTATTCTAGCCTGCTGTGATCCTTTCATTTTCTGAATTTCAGTAGTGTTTACCATCCAAGTCATCCATGAAGTTTTTATGATAGTCTCCTCAAATTGTTTGATATGTGAAATATCTTAATCTGTTGAGTAATTTGTTCCTTCTAATGCAGCTCTTGGGACATAATAGACCTCTAATATACATTTGTTGAAGGAATGAGCCCTTCATGGTCAGGCTCAAATATCCAGTCTTTCCTGATTCCCCCAGGGAGTCAGTTGCTCATTTCTGTCTTTATATAACACATTGTAAATCAGGCATTCGACAAATTACTTTTGAAGAGTTTCTATGTGCCAGACGTACTTGGAATGTTGGGAATGATGGACCTGCCCTCATAGAACTGAAATTACTTCCAGTAGAGGAACACAGATAATCAAAAGGCCAGCTCAAAAAGTAACCTAATCAATTTTAGGCAGTGCTAATGCTGTGAAAACAATGAAATAGATTATGGGATAGAGCTTGACGATAATGGACTACAGATTACTTTAGTTGGGTGTTTATGAAACCCTTTCTGAGAAGTTCACATATGAATGGAATCAAGAATAATAAGCAAGAAACTGCCATGTGTAAACTTAAAAGATAAATGAAGGAAAAGTAAAGAACAAATTTTCCTGAGGCAAGAAAACATTTGACATGTTTGATGCACAGATAGAGGGCAATTTTGGCTGGGCCACAGATCTTGTATAAGGAAGGAGATGGAGTCAGAGACATAATGATAGACTCTTGTGGAACCTTTGGTCCAAGGTAAGGACCTGGAATTTTATACTGATTATAGTGGAAAGACAATGGAGTATGTTAAGCAAAGGAATTACATAGTATCTCTTTTTTTTTGAAATATCATTATATGTTTTTGAAGAATGAATATGTTAGTGAAAACAAGATTAAGCAAAAGAGATCAGTTTAGTGGCTGTTGTAGAAATCCTGGCAGAATAATAATGGTGACATGGAATGAAGTGGTCGCAACAGGAAGTTGAGAAGTGGTCATATTTATCACATATTTTAGAGGTAAACTCAACAGGTTTTGCCTTGGATTGGAATCAGAGGTTAAGGAAAAAGAAAAGAATCGGTGTGAACTCTTTTCACATCTAGTTTCTACGGTGAGGGAAAGAAAATAGGGAATATGCAGGTTTAATAGGGTGAATAGAGGAATTTTTCACATGCCTTTGAAAGCACATTACTTTGGAATCATCCCACACAATAAAATGAGCTCCTTAAGTACAAGGACCATGCCTAATTCTTCCTTGATAAAGAAGGTATGTGTTTCAAAATCTAAGCTTTGAATCATCTTTCAGTTCTGCATGCACACCGTGTAGTTTATAAGGAAATATGGATAATGTTAGCTACTGAAAACAATTGGCCTTAGGAATTTAGAGAGCAAGCATTTGGGAAGCACCAAGATCAGTGCCTATCACGTAGAAGGGATTCTAAAATAACATTGGTCTTCTCTTTGTATTCTAAGAAGTAGCATAATTCTTTCATGTAACAGAAGCCTTTTCCGTGCTATGATTACAGAAATATAGATACAGACATATATATTAAGTTATAGCTAAAGATTACAATGTGATTGAATCAACTATTTTTTCCTCCTTGTAAGTTTAATGCTCATCACCTTTATGTGCATATGTTGGGCCCATCCCTGGAAAGCTACCACAATCCATTGGATTAGAAAGATTATATGCCCAGAGTAAACTTTATATGTGGTCTATGAGCCTTACAAATCTCTTTTCCAAGCCTCACGAATGCCTAAATGCCTTAAAACTGTGGATTTCCTTTCATTATTCCTGCACTGATAAGTCTCAGAAATAGGATCAATAAAAGGAGGATGTCATGAAAACTGTGCCCACACTATCTTCCCAGAATGCCTTATGTTCAGAGACGAGGCATGAAGTAGGGAGATAGGATCACTCAGCTGATGAGTTCAGAAAGGACATATTAATTTCACTATCAAGTTAGCTTCCCAAATGATGTATATGAACAGAACAAACATTGGTTACACCTGCATTAAAGGTGATTGAGATTGACTTTTGGGACTTTGAGAGCACCAGACGGAGCTGAGAGAGTGAGCTGTTAGCAACAGGGTAGCAGAGATTCCTTGAAGTATGATGGCCAGTTGCAGCAATTGGAGAAACACCCACAGCAGCAGTAAAACCAAGGTACACAGTGTAGTGGATAGAATGGTGTTTCCCCAAAGATACGTTCAAGTCTTGACTGGTGGTACCTGTGAATGTGACCTTATTTAGAAATAGGATCTTTACACAAGTAATAAAGTTAAGAGGAGGTCAAGCCAGTTTAAAGTAGGTTCTAACCCAGTGACCATTGCCTTTATAAAAAGAGAGAAATTTGGACACACAGTTAGAAGACACACAGGGGAGAAGGCCATGTGAAGACAGAGGTAGGAAGTGGAATGATGCATCTACAAGCCAAGGAACACCAAAGATTGCTGGCAGCCACCGGAAATTAGGAAGAGGCAAGGAAGGATTCTCCCCTAAGCTTTCAGGGAGAATGTGGCCCTGAGGACACTTAATTTCTGACTTCTAGCCTCCAGAACTGTGAGGGAATACATATCTGCTGTTTTAAGCCATCCTGTTTATGGTACTTTATTTTGGCATCCCTAGGAAACTAATACATGTAGCTTTGAATAATCACCACACATGATAAATCAGGCATTGTCAAGCTACTTACAATCTAGTCATGGACACATTTAAACAACTAGGTAGATGAATGGGTAGATAGATCAATAGAAGATCGATAGATGAGATCCAATACATATATAAAATATGTTATAAGGTATTATGGCGCCTATCCACGTTACATTTTGTTATTTTCTTACTCAGGGTCTTTGAAGAAGCAGATGCCAGAGAGGTTAAATGTGCAAGAATGTTGTTATGACAAATGCCTGAGAAAGAAAATGCAGAGAGAGCCAGAAAGGCTGAGAGAGCCAAGAAACCATGATGCACGTCTGCCTCTGAGTGAAAGAGAGAGGAAAGGAAGGAAGGTGTGCTGGAACTTTCTCAAGCTGCTGTGCAGTCTAAGGAAAGTCCAGAAAGATCACTAGGGAGTCCTCAAGCCACAGTTCCCTGGAAGAATTTCTTATCTTCCAGAAATGTTTCTGCCTCAGTATCTCTATTGTGCTCAGTCTTTGCCTGGGAATGGTCCATGAGGAGCACGGTCTCAGTGCAAACTCAGTGATCAATTTCAGACCATAACAGCAGGAACTGTCAATTACTTTCCTGAAGTTGAGATCTGAGAGTTGGATTCTCATGCTTCCCTTAGTTAGTATAATAATAGATGGGGAGGTAGGTCTCTTAGCACTGGCTTTGCATACCCAGCAGCTGTTCTGTGCCCATCATTTGTGCGAAAAGATTTTTCACATTTCTTAACCATCTTTAATTTGCACGATTGAAGGGGCAGGGATGGTGGAAAAGGGTGAGGAATAAAGTGGAGTGTTTAGGGTATTAGTTGGAGTCTACTTATGAATGAAACCTGTTTCTTATATAAGGTAGGACTAGTCTTCATGGAAGGAGAAAAGACATCACTATTGGAAGAGAAGAGAGATCCCTGTAACTCTTTTTCAGTGTTGCAGCAGCTCAGGCACAATTCCAACACTTTCTGTAGTCCTGTCTGCTGAAAGGAACTCCAGTCTATATGTTGAGAATGTGTTTTTCCAGAGCTGATAGTGCCATTCTTTCCATTTTTCCTTTCCCTTCAAAGTTTGCTTTTCTCTGGTCAAACATTTACATTACTCTAACATCAGTATGCATATTGTCTTCTATGACATCCCTCAGGAGGTCTTATTTCAGGTCAGTCAATATTTCCTGAGGACCTGACATACCCTGGACACTGGGCTAACATGTAGTGATTTCACAGAGAAAATATGTGATCCCTGATATGAATAAGCTCTCAGATAAGAGGGAGACACTGAAGCAGAGAAATTTCAATGCAATGTGATAAGCACAGTGTTCAAAGTAGTTCCAGGTGTGTTTGACCACAAAGATGAGCAATCTGATCAGCCTGGGGTGGGGGGACTGGTTGTCATAGAAAGTTCTCTAGTATAGTGAAGCTCACATATCATATGGTTTCCTCCATCATGGACTTATCCAATGTGTTTCTTCAGTTCGTCCCCCTCAGCAAGTGGTTTGAGAGTTCAAATTATTGTTAACTATTTAGTGCTATAAAATATTGAAATAAAAAATAATACTTGCTGCTTCATATGATGCCCACGGGAGCCCAGCATCTTAAAGGTTAACAATATCAAATCCATATTCAAGCAATGTATAGAAGCTGCTTAAGCTGTAAAAAATACTTAACGTGGAGAAAGCACACAATTAACACATGGATTATGTGCCAAGTGTTACTCTTTATATAAATTGTTTGGAATGCATAATACAATTTTCCCATGGAATACAAAACTATATATTACCAAGCTAGTCCATGAAAGTCTAATTAGCTTATAATGTAGCTGATATATTATATATTTATCATGAAAATCATTAAAATCATATTATTCACAAAAAATTAGAAAGATTAAATATCCAATAACGGTGGCTTAATAAAATAAATTTTGTTTTAGCTAATTAGTTGCATAGTGGAATGCTGTAAAGCCACTGATGATTACCCTGCCGAAGAATATTTTCAGACTTATGAGTTTTCTGATTTAAAATATTCAGTATTACAAAAAGGTAAAAAGCACAATACAAAAGTTTGTCATCACTCCACCTTCAAGAGCTATCCAGTTTAGCATGCATTCCAGATTTTTGAAGAGAAAATTAATATAAATGGAAAAATCTTTTAATGATATTTTATTACTAAAAATATAGATTGATTTATCTTTAAAACCTAGATATTAATAGAAAAAGATTTTAGTAGTAGTTGGAGAACGGATAATTTTTTTTTTACTTTTTTGATTTTATTTCATTTTTATATAATTACTTATGCTTTTTCAAAATTTTCAGATTTCCCAAACTTTTTCCTTCAAGAGTTGGCTTAAATGCCCCTTTCCAGAGAAACTTTACGTGAACTATTCTACTCCTCCCACCATGCTTTACTGTGGAGACTCATTAGCCCTCTAACGTGCTATATTTTTTCTCATAGCACTTATCATCAGTTGACATATTATACACCTATTAATTTAATGACTCTCACTTGTTCTAGAATGTTCATTCTGTGAAGGTAGAGGCTGTATCTAGTTTGGTTATTGCCTTATTTCCAGAAACCTAGACAAATGCCTGGAATGGAGAAGACACACAGTAAATATTGTTGGAAGAATTATTTGACATAAATAAATTAGAAAATACTATATTTTCAAATTCTATATACATGATAAGTACGCTACTTTAACTCTATCTATTCAAACAGAAAAAATAAACACAATTGGGAAAATACAGCCTTATAGATATCAAAAGTTGAAGGTTTAGAAAAAGAGATTTTAATTAGGTTTAGAGAAAAAGATCAATATGGAAAGCTTTCTTTGGATTCTGATGTGGTCTTTTGAATTATTTCATCATTTTCTGGATGGTGGATACCAAATCTTTTTACTGACATTCTAAAATGACCCCCAATAGACCATCGGTCTGTTATTAAATGCACAATTCAAAAGCATAGGGGATAGGATGATGCATTTTTTGGCTCAAAAAATAGAACAAAGGTGTAGGAGTAATTGAAGAGACGGCAAGAGAAAGAAGGAGGCTGAGAGGCTTTCGAGAAGTATCTGGGCAAGATTTGGATGTAACTAAAGACCTGATGTAACTAAATGAATCATTCAGGACAAGCTAAGTTATGCAGAGATAACAGACAATGCTGAGACATCATTGGCTTGAACCAAGAAAGGTTTCTTTTTTACTCACGCTCTGTGCATCAAAGGTTGGAAGAGGCTCAGTTCCACATTCCCTTTGTCTATTCTGCAAGACCCAGAGTGAAGAGTTCTTTTTTATCCCTGCAGATGGAAAAAAGAATCCTTTGCAGATGGCAAAGTATGCACTGGCTCTTTAAAGCTCTTCTCTATAGGTGACACCCATCACTTCTATTTATATTCTATAAGAATAAATTCCAGGGGCTGGCCCCGTGGCTGAGTGATTAAGTTCGCGAGCTCTGCTGCAGGTGGCCCAGTGTTTCGTTGGTTCGAATCCTGGGCGTGGACATGGCACTGCTCATCAAACCACGCTGAGGCAGCGTCCCACATGCCACAACTAGAAGGACCCACAACGAAGAATATGCAACTATGTAACAGGGGGCTTTGGGGAGAAAAAGGAAAAAAATAAAATCTTTAAAAAAAAAAAAAAGAATAAATTCCATCCAGTGGGAAGGGCCAATCTTACACTATGCCCAGAAGGAGAGCAAGAATCAAATATTTGTGGACCACTTTAATCACTGCACAGCAAGAAAGAGTGAATGGAACCTATATGTGAGAAACTACAAATGTTAGACGAAAAGTGCCATTTACCTTCCGCTGGTTCCCCAGTGAAGGTTGGGGCCAATACAAATTTAGTACGCTTCCTCAAATCAGGCAAGGAGTGAGGTTCCTTATTTGCAATATGGCAAGAGCTGCAGGCCTGGTGAAGAATAGTAAATACCTTTGTCTTGGTGCTATTTAATTTTACATGTATTTGTATATTTCCATGTTTATGTGTTTTAGGCATGCCCTATTCACACCTGTATCCAGCATTATGATAAATGAAAAAATATAATTAGAGTGTTAGTAGTAATAATATCAGTGTCTCAAGTCATGGATTAAAAGCATAATGGGACCAATGTGTCCTATTGATTTTAAGCACTTTACATCTTTAATAACTGAAAAAATCACAGAGAATCAAAACTTACAATGTGCTACCCTTAATGGTAAGTAACTCAAGTTTAAAAGGGTTCTGTAGATTAATTTGCTTTCAAGATTCAGTTTTTACTATATTCAAGTAATTTACCTATTATTAGCTAAATCTAGTACTCCTTAGTCTAAATACCAACATAAACGATTCACTTCTCCTCTGATTTCTGTGATTCTTGGTTGCCAACATGTGCCCTCTCTTTCCATTTTCCCCTTTATTATAATTTACTAATACATTAGTTTGGTCCCTCTGGATATGAATACAATGAAGCTTTTAACTCTGTTTATGGGATACAAGAACACACATCCTGCCAAGAGATTTCACATTGAGCTACAAATTACTATCATGAGTCATTATTTCCATTTCATTCTTCTCCTTGTGTGCATGGAATTACTGTGAAGATCCCATTAGCAACAGTGTAATTATAGGCAGAGTATTTTTTTTAAAGAAGAGATCAAACCAAACAATTTTTGCAATGCCCAGGAATAAATGAATATGAAAAAATCTTTAGAGGTTATTTTTATCATGAAAAATAAATAATATCTAGAAACACAGTGGGGTTTTGGTGTGGGTATTGGATGTAGCTAGTCCTGGTGGTCTAGTGGTTAAGATTTGGCGCTCTCACCACCACAACCCAGGTTGGCTTCTTGGTCAGGGAACTATACGACCTTTCTGTTGGTTGTCATACTGTGGTGGCTGCGTGTTGCTGTCTTGCTGAAAGCATGCCACCAGTATTTCCAGTACCAGCAGGGTCACCCATGGTGCACAGGTGTCACTGGAGCTTCTAGATGAAGATAGATTAGGGAGAAGGACCTGGCCACCTACTTCCAAAAAACTTTGCCACAAAAACCCTATGAATAGCAAGGGAGCATTGTCTGATACAGCACCGGAAGGTGACAGGACAGTGCAAAAAGGTGAGGAGGGGTTCCTTTCTGCTGTACACAAGGTTGCTGGGAGTTGGGATGGACTCCACAGCATTAACAACAACAAAGACAACCACAGAATAGAATCAAAAGTAGATAATAAATTTATGAAAAGTACAAATAGAATTCTTAAGTAGTGGTTTATTTGCTCCTTTGGTGAATTTAATCGTCAACTCCCTTCACTATTGTAAGATAAGGGAATTATATTTAGTTGTATGCCCGTATTACTTTAGTTCTTTTAAATTAAATTAAATATTTTGGCCTTCAGAAAAAGAACAAAATCATCAGGGGAAATAGGTTCCCATTGCTTTATTTCCAATCATTTGGGGTGTTTGAAGCAAAGCATTGAGGTTAGTTGAATCTAGGTCTGAAAGGCTACAGGACAGATTCCTAGTCTTAGAAGAACTTTCCTTAATAAGTCAACTCATTTAGCTAGGTATATATAGTATTGATTTGTATAGTCCACAAGTTGTTACTGAGCACATAAGACATGCCCAGCACTTTCCAATGTGCAGACAGACTTAAACTATCCCCTGATACAAGCTGATATGCCAGTGTGGCAGACAGAAAATAAACAAAATAAACAGCACAACAGGAAGCATGTAAGAAAGGGAGAAGTGCTACCCAGCGATAAGAGAAAGTCATGCAGTGCCAATTTTAAAGTAAGGGCATCATAGTGCAGGACCATTGAATAATGAGCCAAGAGTTTAGAGTCTGAGGCGTGGGTGTTTCTGGGAAACAGGCCTGCCAGGGAGGAAGAACAGCTCTTGCAAGACCCGGAAGCAGCAGCGTATGGTGTGGGTTCTATTTACAGCTAGGAGGTCCAGTGTGGTTGGGGCCAACAGAGTAAGGGAGAGGCTAGTAAGAGATGAAATAGATTCTTCCATGTAACCGCATTTCCTCTAATATCTCGAGAACCTATCTTGAAAACAAAAAAAGACTAGTGTCTCATTTTATATCATGAATCCTGTGTCCAGAAGTGAGACCTTGTGGTAACTTTTGCCAGAACTTTCACTCAAAGGTTTCATTACACACAATGATTCCAGTGAAACACACTGGAATTTGTACTTATAGAGGTGTCCAGAAGAAGTGGGGAAGGCGAAGATAATTGTTAATGTGTACGATGTATTTTCCCTTTCTACATAAGGTAGATATTTAAAAAGTCATTTTGCAAATGAAAACAAAGAACCTGAGAGATTTAGTCACTTCACTAAATTTCTACTGAGAACTAGCCCATCTGAGCTAAGCCTATCTGTCTCTAATTGCCTAACACTTTCCAGTTGATGGTGAAATCTCTTAACTGCCAGATTCACATGGAGACAGTTTGGTATATTCTGTGAGGACGAATTAATTCATGTTAGGAAAGATCAGAAAATACTCTCTCTAGTTTTAGGCAAGGTCAGGATAAAGGGAAGATAGGAACAGAAAATACTAAACAGAAGGGAATATTTAGTAAAATGGAGTTAAGAAGTTCGAGCTGTTTGCAGAGACCAAAAAATGTAATGATCACTGCTTCAGAGGCTGAGAAGGAGTTATTGTGGGGTTTTGAAGAGCACAATGAAGAAGCAAATGATGTCAGCATCTGTTCCTAAGAAAGATGAAGGTGGAGTGGTGGCAGATGTCACAGAAGAATGAATCTGAGTGGTCTAGCAGAACAAAACCTGAGCCTGGCCTTGAAATGTGTTACTAATTCAGCTTCACAATTTCAGATCTCTGACTTGAATAGGCGGTATACATTGTCTTTATATTAATAAAATGACTTAAGGTTCTCTGTTGTCAATAAGATATGCATCAGTTAATATCTTTACAGACTGTGTGGTAGTATGGGGGTGTACACCAAGTGCGTAATGTGGGGACCTGGAACTGGCCACCCCAAGATATGTCTCTTTGGCATCAGGATTATTTGAGGCTGATTGCTTTTGATAAACTGGGACAGGGAAGGAGGCTCTGAGGAATGGAACTTGCCCTTTCTTAGGACACATTTACATTTGTAAGGTAAATCTCTATCTGTAAAAGGTGCCTCCCTCTCTGTACCAGGAAGAAGAAAGGAGATGACCTTCTCTCTAGAAACTCTTAATCAATACCAAAGGCAAGGACTTAAAATCTGCATTTTATTGTGCTTTTCTGGTAACCTCCTGTAACTAAATTCCCTCCCCCTCCCAACGTTGGCATTTCTTTAAGGATTAAGCATCTTTCCTTAGGCTAGGAACTGATTGCTGCACTCACCTGTGACCGCCCAGCTCCAGACAATCGACTAGCCTCCTGCTACACCCACCGAGAGAGCAGACCACTACCTGCTGTGTCCATCAAGCACTGTGCCGACAGGGCAATCTTGTGACTATTGTGGGAGGGACATTTCAATCACATGTGAAACACCCTGTTTGGGGGTATATAACCACTATGTGCACCCCACTTCTTCGGGTGCCCTTTCTTCCTTCGGGAAGAAAGGCCCGGGGCCATGGTTCCTCATAAAGCTTTGTTTAATTTTCTCTTGCTATTCTGTCTCATGTAAATTTAATTTGTTCTCCGGCCAGACGAACCCCCATTTGGGAAGAGGAAATGTCTTCCTTCCCTACAGTAATAACAGATTTAATTACTTTCCAAGAAGGAAAAAATTAAAAATCTAAAGCAATGTTGGATTTTTATGATTCAATTGCCTTTCAATTATGTTATTTGTTTTGTTTTATTTTTACTTTCCTTGGAGTTTATAAGGATCCCATTATTGGAAAAGAGTTACTTAAAGCTAGGATGAGGGTGTTTTTTAATCAGCAACGATCCTTTAGCACTTCCTAATTTTGTATGAGCAGGAAATGAAAGGAAGGCAGAGTATCATCCTTTTCTGTTTATTTTCTATGGATTAGCTTTCCAAAGCAAACCTTTTTTTTTTTTATTCCTTCCAAATTTCAATTGACTTGCTCAGGCCAATTTGTCTTCAAAAAAGTGGTGTCCCCTGTGATGGTCACACCTGCTTATTGGACAAATGTTCTCAGAAAGGTCCTTTGTGTCAACTTTTCTAGGCAGGAAGGAAAAAAAAGGAGAAGGAAGATTTTGAGGGAATGCCTTCTGATGTACTGCTAAATAATGGTCTTCCGATTTGTTGGGAGACAGAAAATGCCAAGGCAATTCAGGATAAGCCAGCTGACTGTAGAAATGACGGGAATGGAAGCTTAATGCACATTCTCACTGGATGACCTACTCAAAGACAAGACTATAAATGTCTCCAATCTACTGACTTTTTTGTGATTCTTTGAGGAGCAGCAGATTATCTCAGAGTGGTCCTCCTTTACGTCTGTCTATCACTACTGATTTACTAAATAAAAATGATCTAATTGCTGGTCATGGAAATAGGAAAATATTCTTTGCTCCTCACAGATGAAGAGAAAGATGGACTAGAAAGTCTCTCTGTTCAAAGTCATTCTCCCTTTAAGAAAAGAATTATAAATTTCTTTTGGGCATTTTTTTAATTTTAAAATAATAGTAGTGTTGGCAACTTCTTAATATAAATGCTAATGGAAAACAGGATACTATTTCTTCTAGTTACTGCTTTAATGACTAGATGGTGAAAAACATAAGCATTGGGTTTTTTTTTAAGCAAGATTTGCAGAAGTGTTTTCATATGATGGTGTGACTTCATTGTCAATCACTTCTTAAGTATTTTATATGATTCGTTATGTCACATTTATGCAGTGAGGCTAAAAAAAATATGCTGGAGAGCACATCGGGTATCACATTTCAAATATGGATCCTGCTCTAGTTTATTATTTGTTTATATACATGTACCATTTTCAAGTATTTTCTTCTTTTAAGCGCAATCACAGGATGATATATCTGGGAGGGAAATGCGTTTTATTCTAAATCTAAGGTAACTTTATTTTCCATATCTTATATCTACAAAAGGCTACAAACCCTTTTTATAAGTGTACTCTTACTCTATTGATTATCATAAGTATGGGGATTACCAGTGCTTACAAGTGACTGAAAATATTTCTGAAGGTTTACCTATGTTGAAATCCAAGAAACATAAGTCCTACCCACAAGGACTTATGACCTTAGAAATTATTTTAATGTGGCCAGCTGAAACCTAGAATTTTTTTTTCTTAAGGATGATTGACTGTTAAGTCAAGAAATCTGTGCAAACATGCGCTACTTCACTCCATGAATCTGTGTTTCACATTTGTTTTGGTTTATGTGTGTGTTCTTGCATTTATAACAATTAAAAAATAATGCTAATGAAAATAAACAACATAAGGGAAACTGGTGATCAAAAATACCATTAAGAACATATCCATATCGATTCAAAGATAATATATTTTTGCAAAACTATTCTATGTTGGGAGATTTGCCTTTTTGGTGATTAGAGACTTAAGGCAGATAGACAGCTAAATGATTTTTGCCCCGTTAGATTATAGTATCATTTCCATTACCCAGAAATTCATTTCTTGTTGCAGGAGACCCACGTCATTATAATAATAGTAATTATAATAATTATCATAGCACTTACACTTGCAATTATATTGTGCTGCCTATCCTAGCGAATCCTCCAACTCTTTAGGAAAGAAATACAAACCATAGAAGGGAATCACTCTTCCACTGAAACGTAGACATCACTGGAGTAAAAAACATGGTCTCTCTCTTCTTTCTTGCTTCCAGTTCTTCCTAACATTTGTTATTCAGAATAAAGGATTTAATTGAATGTCCAAAAATAAAAGTAATTCATGAGAATGGGGTGGAAACTGAAAAAACCCCAGATAGCTCAAGGTACAGTTGTTAAAAAACACGGGTAATATCCAAGAAAACCTACAAGTTTTAGCCTTTGTTCCAAAGGAAATACTTCCCTACAGGATTGTGTTCTGCAGCAAACATTCTCTCTGGATGTAGAGACAGCAAAAAATATCTGTTGACTGATTGACTGTCGCGTATCTGTCAGGTATTGCATCCTTGGTCGTAGATGTATACATTTCCCATAATCTTTTGGACCATTTCCTGGGAGCCAGGACTGTATTATTTAGAATATAGAGGGCAAACAATCCCATTCTACACTTAGAACCCCGTTTGCTCCAGCAAATTTTAAACCACACCAAATTTTCAGGCTTATTTTGGCTACACTGTGAATATATGTGGATTGTATATGGACAGCTTTGCATCTGCAATTGCTGGTTGGCAATCTCTCAGAACATTCTGGGTTTGTTTGACTTAAATTGTTTTTCCCTCTTTCTTAGTTTCAATGAGTCTATAAATACAATAAAAATAGCTTCATTGTAGTATTTTAGTACTTCTGTATGTGATCTTGGCGAGAATTAGTAGTTTAGAATAATTTAAGAATAAGAAATGTAAACTCCAAACTTTTGACGAAAGTTCCCCATTCTTATAAGCTCTCCTTAACAATAGCCTCTTTCTAGACCTCAAGATGAAAGTAATTTAGATGTCTTGGTTTTCTTCTTCCTCATGTCTCTATTTCCAAACCCAAATCTTTCTTCAAATTCTATCTCATCCATACAGAATGAAATAAACTTGCTCTCCTCTGAAATTCATAATATGGGAGCTGGCTATTCCTTTCTTAGAGCACTTAGTGTATGGTCTACGAAAGTGACACCGTGTCAGCTGGCACCATGAACATTCATAGTGTTTGTTGCATGGTAGGTGCTCAATAAAATTATTTGACCTGCATTAAGGTCTAGCTTGTACAAATACTGTTGTGTGCTCAGGTGGATGTCTTACTTTTACAACCCACTATGCCAGGTACTTAGTAAATATTCATCAAATAACAATGATTTCTGTTAGCTGCCCTATAGTTCTATAAACTCACAGAGAAAAAGGTCCTGTCTTATTTATCATCGTATCTTCTACACTGCTTTGTGCATACTATACGTAATATTTATTCATCAAATGAATTCAGCATAAAAAGTCTATTCTCAATGTGCTACTTAAATTCAAGTCTAAAGTTTCATATATTTTATAGAATACTTTCATTATACACAATTTATATTTAATTAAGAGTCACATTTCCAGAAGCGCTTTGGAAACAAGTGGTAACTATTCCAAAGGGCCTATCCAAACACAGTAAATTTGAAATCTATTTGAAGAGAAAAGAAAGAATGCCCTCCCCGCCCCCCAAAAAAGTTGGTCTATCCTAAAGGACTTAATGTTCCTAGCAGATAACTAAAAAATGTGCTGAATCCAAGGAAAGAATTTATGTGTGGCCATCTAAACTTCAAGAAATAATTGCCCTGCTAAGATTTATCTTCCCTACAATTGGGTTAATGGAAGCCTGTATTTTGGTATGCAAAGAATCCTTTTTTTCAAATAAAAATTTGTAAATCTCTTAGGCCTGTTGCCCTCTCATTTGACAAGAAAGTTGCTTTCACATATAATCTGTCAGAGCCAAGTCTGCAAAGATGCACTACTGGTAAGTCTGTAAGTGAAAATGAAATTTCTTGGAGAGGGACAATATTGGCCATATTCTCCTAGTTGCATGTTGTTGAAAGAATAAATGAGTCTTTCCATGAAACAAAAAAAGTTTAAAAACTTGCAAAAACAACATATTAGTAGTTTTTTACCGGAAGAGAAGACAGCAATTGGGAAACATAGGGTAAAATGAATGTTTGTCCATTTGCTTCTAAGGATGTATTTTGGGAACAGAAAGCATGTCCTTGGTGGGCAGAATGAGTGTCATTCAGGTTTTAGATTAGCTGCTGCCCTCAAATTTATCTCAATGGGCTTGTGTTAAGTGGCAAGATTGTGAAATGAAATACAAATTAGGCTTAAATAGGATAGATTGCATTAAAAATGTATTTGCCTGAGCAGGAAAGTTCAACCAAAGTTCAGTTAGTTCACGCTCCTGTGAAGTGGGGAGAGAGGCTGGGTGTAGCGTCATGTCTGCTGTGGGTGGGACCTCATGGAGACACATCTTCTAGTTTCCAAAGGCGACATGATGTAGACAAACATAGGCATTCCAGCAGTGACTGACATCCTGCCGGATGAAGTTAATTCGATCCACCTGAGGATAATTCTAGCAATTGGCCTTATGACCAGCATTCTCACTGCTGGTTCACACTAAATATATGTTAATTGATTCCCCAAACACAGCATTTATCTGCATTGTGAACAGAAACTTCTGATTTTCAAAGTTATCATTCATATGCTTCTGAGTAATAAACTAAATTGAATGGGATAAAAATAGATATTCTTATCTTTTCAATCACTATCCATTTTCAGCATAATTTGCATGATTCAAAAAGAACTTCAAATTATTTCATGTATCCTACTGAGAAAATTATTTCATCTTTTTTTATACTAAAAAAATCCATAACTTTGAAACAGATGATGTTTCCCTTTCCAGCTTTAGCTGGTATAGCTGAAATTTGATAACAAAACTATTTTCTCTTGCTAGACCAGAATCCAAAACTATTTACAATGATGAATAGGGCTAGTATATATACTAGAAGCTGTTCAAAGACTTTACATTTCTTATTTAATTTAATTTTCCCAATAATGGTATGATGAAGTTACTCTTACTAACTTCATCCTCATTCTACAGTTGAGAAAGCCGAGGCACGAAGAGGTTTAGTAATTTGCCAGAGACACACTTGTATGGATAGGAACCGGTATTTAAACACAGTTTGGCTGCAGAGATGGAACCTTATACCACTGTACTGTGACATCCCACTATCTTGGGCTCAAAACAAGAAGAAGGAATCACAAAGGAGACACTTGAATGATCCAAATTGAGAGATCAAAAGTGAGATGATTTAAATAAATTTATTGGCTAAAACTACTAATGAGTACAATGTTTCTTTTTGAAGTGATGAAAATGTTTAAAAATTGATTGCGGCAATGGTTGCACGACTCTGTAAATATACTAAAAACCATTGAATATAGATATTACTTTAACCAGGCTATATTTTTAATATATGTACTTTGATTATTTTAATTAATCTCTCAAATTTTTATTGAAAGGTGGTCAGATCAGGAAAGAATAATTGATGCCATATGACCTTGTGTGACCAAATTTAGGGATAGTCTAAAATCAAGGCATATAATCACTTTAACTGAATCATTCTTCCATTATACTATTTGTTTTTCTGACTTGATTGTGAGACACACACACACACACACACATATTTGAGTGTATGTTTGTCCTATTTATTTAGGAATCTTCTCTTCCAATTACTTGGAAAAAAATCAATTTCTCTTTCTCCTTTTTAAAATTTTCTTATTATAATTGAAAATACATTCTAATATAATTATGTTTATTTCTCATTTTCCTTCAGCCTTCTTTAAACTTTTTTCTAATTTGAACTATGGGAAAGTAGAGAAGTCACTTCACAGTAGATCACTTCTTGAAGACATTTATCTTTAAAATACTTTGGATTTGGTCTCTTTAGTCAGCGTCTGCAAGTTGACAGGTCATGTGGCCTTCTGCAACCAAACCACTCTGCTCTCGATTTGGTACATTACCATTCATAGTCTGATTTTCCGAAAGTTACAACCTCATATATTAAACAAAATTTTTAACACCCTAGGGAAAGTGGGAGAGGATAATTTAATCCCAAAATATATTAGAGACCATATAATACATTCATTTTTGTTTTGTTTTGTTTCACTTGATAACTTATTTCGTGGTAGGGATTGTGAGAGAGGATAAAATACATGTATGAGTACTACATTTCATTTACATTTCACAGTGTGTTATATTCTTTCATACATGTAATGAAAGGATCTTGTTGACCCTTATGGTTTAAGCCACATGAAAAAGTATGCATTTTAGATTTTAATCATAAACAGATTTAGGCTGCATTATGGTTTTCTTCTTTTAGCCTGTATCAGAATAGTCATTTAAATAAAACATTTATTTGTAAAAGTGTGTGCTTTATTGGAAATAGCTGATTACAACCCTTGCTTGGGGTTTTATAATACCTCTTTGAAAGAGTAATTTTTTAGGTTAAAATTCAAACATTTCATCTTTTAAAATACCTCAGGTTTGATTTGGTATGCTTGAATTAAACATGCTCAATCCACTTGAATCTCTTCCTATTTAAGGAAATCTTTCTGAAAGACGTGCATGGCAGTTAACTTCCTTTCTGTGTCTTTCTAAGAATGAATTAAAATGTGCAAAACGATTTGAGATTCATGGTGAAAGGATGCTTTAGAGTGTTAATCCCCATGAATTCTGCCTCCAGGATCCTGCTTAAATGAGTAGGAAACTTCTGGAATTGAACAAGCATTGTGGGTGGCCATGCCATGGTTAACAGGAAGAGAGGGGAGATTTCAATTAAAGATGTGAGTTTACTCGCATAAATACCATTATTTGTGGGTGCGTGTGCATGTGTGTAAGTATAGGCCTGCAGGGATAGGGCAGACAGGCTGAGAGCAACTGAAAAATAAAATCTCCTATGTGTCAGAGGAAATGCTCTGGGGGTAGAACGGATATTTTCAGGAATTGGTTTTGTATCTCTTAACGTACCTCAGTAGTTTAACACACCATTGAATTTGGCTATGATCAGAGTTTTTGAGACCAAAGGGCAGCATTATGTTTTGGTTTACTGTTGAAATTTTAGAGTTTAAATAGTTTTTCCATTTCCATTTCCATGTTCTGGGGTGGGGAAGGAATGTAACATACATTTATTTCCTGTCTATTACAATGGGAAAAAAATTCCCGTATTTTATGGCCACACAGTATAAATAGCATTGCCTTTAATAGTAGAATTAGAAGTCCTGTCTCTGATGAATTCTGCAGAAATGTAATTTATGAATTGTTTTCTAGATTTCTCCCTTCAGTTACAATTATATTACAGTATTTCTAGGTTGCTGTGTACTGGTTAAAGGAACTTTTTAATGTTTTCTTTAACCATCAGACACTCAGACACACATACACAAATCTATAATTGAATTTATACTATTAGAGTTATGATTTTTTTTTTTAAAAAGGTAAGACGAATTGCTTCAATTTCCAAAAATCTGTTATTTAAACATTTCTAAGTCTAATTTACAGATATGGCAAATATGATGATTCAAGAGATCTCATTTCATGTCAAATATTAGTTACATTTATAAAGTGGGGCAAACTAGTGGATGGAGTGTTGGGGTAGACAGGAAATAGTGTGAAGATATCAAAAATTAGAGTTTGAAATTCAAGTAAATTTATGGTAGGCCTGAAAGGAAAGGGTGACTTTATCATTTGCTTTTTAATACGACTGTCATTTATGTCAGGAGATTTGTTTTTTTAAAGTGCTTTCAGATTTGGTGCCCGCTGTCTTTTCAAAGCCTTGTAGAACAATTGGAATTAGGCACTTAATCCTTCAACTTGTCAATGTCAAGGAAAATGAAAATGGATTAAGCAGCAGAAGATGCCTGTAGGTTTGGCTGATGAACTCTTACTTTTCTTTAAGAGCGCACCTCATTCATTGGGCTTTGTTATTTTTTTTTTTACCACTTCTCATAAATAATGAGGCTGGCCTGCTACTGCTTTAGGGACAGGCCTGTATTCCCGTCACCATGTTAGAGAATTGCTTGGTCCTATAGCAGACATCCCCACTGATGTAGTTAATGGAGACTCCACTCAACCAAAACCCCCAGAGGCAGTCTGTTTATAAATGAAAAGTACAGTGTAATAGTTTCTCTCTCTCTGGCTGTCACTTCATCTTTAAATGTGCTTAACATACTATGTAGTCTTTCTGCCCTGTAGCAACAGACAGCAATCATCTTTTTTAGCACCAACTTTATACAAAAGATTTCCTGTGAAATTCCTGAAGCCTAAGAGTCAGGGACTCTGACCCGTGAGGACCCTTCCAAGTCCTGGGAGACGTCCTACCAACGTGCTCATATAGTCGTGTTTTCACAAAATACCCAAAGGTAAGATAGCTTCATCACGGTTGATCAGGACACCATGTTACCACTCAAGTTTCTCCTAAATCACACTTCCTTTCACACCAGGTGCCATTGGAGTGATCCTACACAATTTTAGGATTTGGCAAAAGAGAAGGTGAGTTTGAGCATGCATTTAGTCCAATGTATTGAGATGATGTTTATTTGATTTACAATTAGTTCCATGTTTAGTTACTGCTGGCCATATTTAAACTGACTCATGCTTGCCATGATACAAAAGAACGTGTCCCATAGTGCCTAGCATTGTAAGTATGTACTTAATGGGATAGACAAATATTTGAAATATACAGAACTCAAAACTAGCTTAGTGCAAAATTTTTCAAGGATCTGATATATTTTATATTCCATTCATTTTTCTTAAAATTCTCCCAATTAAGTAATAAACCTAAAGTGATCAAAGAAGGTACACAACATACATGTCTAAATAAGGAGTATATAATTTCTTTCCTGTTTTACTGAAATGTTCCAAAACATCTCTCCACTTAAGAAAGTATATTAAAACTTTTGCAATTAATAAAGAAAAATAAAATTTCTTGTAAATGTATTTTATAGGTGCCAAAAATTTTAATATGTTCTTAACAGAAGAGAACTTAATCTTGATTGGACATAAATGAAAACCAAACTCTCTACTAAAATTTTGTATAAGTCAAATGTGAGTAGTGAAATCGACAGACACTATTCTGATATTGGGAAGGAAATCATAATCAAAACTTTTACCTTGTACCAAAAGCAGTAATTTATTATGAGAAAGAGATCAGTTTCAAATAAAAGTAATAAATAGTTTTTATTGATGGTTGGTAGCAATAAATAGTTTTTTTGATTGTTGGTAATCTACTTAATAAAAAGAAAATTATTATATAAGCATGTGGTAAGAGATTTAATTATTTTGCCGACTTTACAAAAAAAACTAATATCAACAAAAAATAAGATAGAATTTATAATATGACAGTGAAATGCAGACTTTGATACAAAGCTATAATATGTGTCAGAAAATCAGAGCACTTATGTTTAACACACACACACACACTTTAACTGCTCCGAAATTAATTAAATCCCAAAATGGGCAATGCTAAAATTTATGTGACATAACTGTGTGTGAAGCTGAAAGAAATTTGTCTACATGATCAATTATAAAGATAAAAAAAATCAGTCAACCATGACATTATGAAAAAATGAATTATTTTTCCCTTCTCACTATAGATATGATAGATATCTTAAAATTATTGTCATAAGAAGAAATCAAATAAATATACAGCCAAAAATGTATATAAAAAGAAATATTAAGTATATATATCAGGAAAAAATTAGTAAAGGAAAACATTGAGTTATCTGGATTTCTGATTTTTTTGGTATTTGTTAGCTTTTTAAAATTTGTAAGTGTAAAATTTACATACATATATAGTCACATATGTATATGCATATGTATGTGTATATATACACTCTCTATATATACAGTTTTCTACCTAATTTTGTATTTACAACTTGTATTCTTTTTCTTATGAAACTGCAAAATTATACAAGTTTCAGGTTTCTCAAAACCTAGATCTGTCTCTACAAGGAAATCAAACACATTTGTTTGAGTACAAGCGACAGAAATCTGGTGTGTGTTTAATTTAAGAAAAAAGGATAAGTTTATTATAAGGACTTTCAGTCCTCACCAAATCAAAAGAAGAGCTAAGTGACTAAGATGGAGGAGGTGGAAGCCAGGATTGTAGACAGACTCTGGGTTCCAATGACATTATCTCAGAAAAAGTTCTGGAGGGTATCTCCTTTGGTTGGCAGATCCTGCTGTCTTCATAATTGCATCCTTACTTGAAATTCAAATGAGGAGGAGGAAGAGTCTGATCCTGTGGGTGGAGTCCCTTGAGTGACAGCTTATTGGAATTGCATGGATTGAGAGTCAAGCAGTTTCACCAGGGAAATATACAAGATAGACAAAAATAAAAAAGTCTGCTGCAACCAGATACTGTGCTTAGTGTTGGGAATATATGAGAGGGGGGTGGTGAGACAGCCTTGTGCTTTTCAGGAACTTCCAATTTAGTGTAAGAAATAGCAAATAAGTAGATAGTCTGAAAACGATGTTAAGGGCTAGGGAGATTTGGAAGCATAGGACTGGGAGACAAAGCCCAAACTGAGCTTTCTTGGAGGGAAAATACCTGAGCCAGGACTTGATTCTGAGTCTAGTCTTCCTTTCTGAAAAATATAAATGAAAATCAGAATTTAGTATAGGGCTTTTAAGAAAAGAAATTTGGGAATGAAATTATCCCAATTCATTGAGTGCAATACCCTCTTCAGACACAAGAAATTGAGTTCTAAAGAAGAGAAGTCATTGACAAAAGAAAATACAGCTACTTGGTGGCAAAATTTTACTAGAACCCAGGTCTTCTGAATCTTACTTCAATACTCTGCTCATCATTTTACACAACAGATGAAAGGCATTCAGAAAACTTGCCAAACATCAAAGTGAATAAATAGGAATTTATAGGAGGTTTCAAGGAAAGCAAGTAAAAAAATCTGGTATTTATAATTTTAATTCAGAAAACATGACTAAAGATATGACCAAAGATATACTTGTGAATCTAAACATAGTAGGTATAGGTTAAAGAGAGCAATCTGTTGGGGGAAGAAATGGGCATTTCATAATAGGAAGCCACAAGCAGGAGTCCGTGGAATTTTTAAGCTAATTGACAGCATGTTCAACAGTGGAATCAATGACATATGTCAAACCTCATTTAACAGGCTTTAAATCTGCACTTAATAACAGATACATCACCCATTTAGACTCAGATCCCTGGCTTTGATTTCTTAAGAACATATAGACAAATGTACTTTATAGCATATATTAAGATGCAAGATTTACAACATACACAAGTATGATGTTACCGAAAATTCAGAATAATGGGTAATAGATATTTCAGATCTGTAAACAGAAGAATACTTATCATGAGGAAAACGATCAAGGCAGAAAGAAGGTAGCCAAGATGCAGAAAATGCTTTGCCCTAAAGTGCATTTGCTAAATTGTTTATAAACTCATTTCTCTCTTTCCTCCTCCTTTTTCTTCTTCTTTTAGACCCATGCAGATGTTCCCTCTCTTTCCCCCCCCCCCCCGGGAATGTTTCCTCACTGCGATTTTACTGCATATTTTCCACTATGTCGTACAGTTGAAACATCTTCAGCTAGCACATGCAAGGTTTCATTACTTGAATTTATAATATTTAGGCAAAGTCCTAATAAGATTTTAGGTGTGAATATGTGATTAATGAATCAGTACAGCATAGTGATAAGCATATGAGCTTTGGTGTCAGTAAGAAGTGAGTCTTGAGCAAGTAAATAAGAAAATAAAATCTCGGGTTTTTTTGCTTTTTTCTATAAGGGTAATAATGACACCATCTCATTGTGATATTGAGAGGATTAAACAAAATAATTAAAAGGTAGGGCTCTCCATAAATCTTACTTATTGTCATTATCATCATCATCATCACTGATGACAGCAATATTTGAACAAACGTTTGTGTTCTCTAGAGCAAACATACATCCTGCAAGCCACTTCTGTACTTTTTTGTAATGATTCATTTGATTTGGCTTCATGCTAATTTGCAAAACTTTTCTATAGTAATTTCCCTTGTGTTTGAGGCTTTTGGCTGGGAATTTTTAATATAAACCAAAAAGAGAGAGAAGCAGGAAAAGATGAAAGATTAGAGCTGGAAAATAGAAATGAGAAAGTGGATATAGTAGATATTAGTTTAGTATATTACCCATTGTGTTTAAACTTATTACTCTTATTTTTATTTTCTCCCATGGCATCTCTTTCTTCCCCTCGAGTACTGGCTACAGCGGGTTAGGAAGTTCAGACCTGCCAGGCTTAATCTGAGTAAAATAGATGACAGCGTCATTTGATGAGGACGAGCGAAGCAGAGGTGAATTCAGGCCCTTCAGTAAATTGAATATGTTTTGGAATAGCTCCTCTGGGAAATGGCATAGGGATTCAACCATGAGAGAATAAAAACCTTACCTTTACTGAGAAGCTCTGAGTGCGGAAGACATTTTCAAAGGATCCAGTTAACCTAGTCACTCTCTCTAACATAGCTCAGCAATTCTTGGTTAGAAGTAAAGGGCAGAATATTTTGTTTAAAAGAGTTGCTAAGAGATGCACCCAGAGAAAAGTCAGTCTCATTTGTACTGTTGAGAGGCTGAATTCCTGGGCTGCACAGTGAGCTGTTTCATTGCGTATAAAATTTTGTGGGTTTCATGTAACATAATGAGGTTACTGTTTTATACATTTCATTTTTTTCTTATCCTGAAAGAAATATTTAGAAAAATAATTATGGCCCTTAATTTAATTTACCCAGAATAAGAAATTAGTAATTTGAGTTTTTTATAGGCATGCCTTTTATGTGAATGAAGAGAGAGAAGGAGAGACAGAAAGAGAAAAACAGCCTTAAGCATATATCATAAGATGACATATATGAGATAATATAATACAGATTGGCTAATAATCTGATATTTAAAATTTTCATACCCTATAACTTTTTCTGTACTTTCAATTGCTGTTCTATAATTTGGAGTTTCTACATGTCTTCCTTTTTAATTATTGGAATGAGGTTTATTTGATTAATCCCATAAGGTTTACTTGAAGATATTGTTTTAGTTTTTACCACTATATTCAAAAGTGCATTGAATACATTATAGTTAATTGTTGTAATCATTCACGATTATTTGTTTAGTACACATTCCTAGAAAAAGACTTTCTTGATTGAATATATAATCTTTTGTACCACTTGTCATACTTTGTCCAAATGTCCTTTAGAATGACTATTATAAATAAATGTCCTTTGTGCTTGGTAGTGATTCTAGAAACTTGATTAACATAAAAACATTATGTTTAACTTGCTGGTGGCTCTTAAAATTTCAAACAAGGGGCTGGCCCTGTGTCCAAGTGGTTAAGTTCGAGCGCTCTGCTTTGGGGGCCCAGGGTTCCACCAGTTCGAATCCTGGGTGCGGACATGGTGCCGCTCATCAAGCCATGCTGAGGTGGCATCCCACATGCCACAACTAGAAGGGCTCACAACTAAAATCATACAACTATGTACTGGGGGGCTTTGGGAGAAAAAGGAAAAATAAAATCTTTAAAAAAACAAAATTTCAAACAAACAGAAAAAATATATAGAGTTGTATTCTTTTTGTCAAGAATTATTAAACTTTAAAACATTTTTTTTGCTGAGGAAGATTCGTCCTGAGCTAACACCTGAGCCCATCTTCTTCAATTTTGTATGTGGGTCCCCACCATAGCATGGCCACTGAAGTGTGGTGTGGGTCCATGCCTGAGAACCAAACCCGGGCCACTGAAATGGAGCATGCTGAACTTAACCACTAGGCCTTGGGGCTGACCCCTAAAACATTTTTAAGTATGAAATATCTTAAACATATAAGAAAGCACAGAAAATAATACAAACAGATACCAATAAACTCATTACTGCAATTATATGGATAAAATGTTTCCACATTTGTTTTAAATTTAATTTTTTCAAGATAAATTAAACTTTACAGATAGGTATTGTTTTTATACTCATTTTCCTGATTATAATTGAGAATGAGCAGAGCTGGTCTTCTAGTCCAATAATTTCTTCTTGTACCATGATTCGTACATCATTTCTATTTCACTTCTTTCCTCTTTTTCTACTTCTTGAGATGAAATCATAGTTCTTTTAAATTCTTTTTCACATTATTTAAAAAATTCCACTGGCAATAATATCTGTTTTATTTATATATTTATGCATACAAATAATAATCTCTCCTCTTCCAATTTGATAGTTCCAATTTTAGGTAAGCAATTTTAATTTTTTATATTGTTCCACCTTTCATGTAATCAGAAAATATATCATATCTGTATAAAGTCTTTCTTTTTCTTGTCTCTCTCTCCCCTCCCCCCTTTACTCTTTGGTTCTTAGCCAGAAAAAGATATCATTTCAAAAACTTACCCTAAAATTTGCTTCTTTCTTTTAACAACAAATCATAAAATCCTTTATATATCAATAAATATAGGACCAGCTTGTTTACTCTTGTCTCATAATATTGCTAAATCAGAATGCACCACAACTCAGTTCAGTATTAGAGGACATTTAGCTTGTTTATATATATGTATATTTTTGCTATTAAACTCCTACAATAATTATTTCTGTTCACAAATCATTACATATTAGTAACACTTTTATGTACCATATATTCTTAAAGTAAAATTCTATGGCCGTAACACATTCATATTTATAAAAATAGACATTATTAATACACGTATTTGCAATATTGTAGCAAGTTATATTGGAAGCAACAATATATGAAAATGGACATTTGCACATCCTCTCACCTGCATTGGATGCTCTCACTTGTTTTCATGCAATTTGATGTTTCGTTGTTGTTTCATGAAATTAACTCTAAGGCTATAAACTTTCTTCTGAGTATAACTTTGGCAACCCTCTGGAAGGTTTTTTTTAGTATGTAGCATTTACATTTTATTTTCATTTCTGCCTAAAAGAAGTGTTTTTAGCCTTATCTAATTTTCTATGTCCAACATTTCTCTGACCTAAATCCTTCATATGTTAAAATTTATACATCTTATTGCTATTATCAAGACTTTATTTGGAGTTTCTTAGTTCTTTAATAAACTTTGTATGTTAGAATAGATTGACATTTACAGAAATACTATGAAAATATTACAGAGGGTTCCCATTTCACGCACATTCAGGCTCCTCTATTACTAACATTTTATATTAATATGGTAATTAGTCATAATTAATGAACCACTATTGACACATTATTAACTAAATTCCTTACCTTATTCAGATATTTTTAGTTTTTTCCTAATGTCTTTTTTCTATTCCAGGATCCCATCCGGGATACCTCATTATATTTAGCCACTACATCTCCTGAGCTTCTTCGTAACTGACAGTTTCTTGGACTTTGGTTGCTTTTGATGACCTAGACAATTTTGAGGAAGACTGACTAGGTATATTGTAGATTGTCCCACAATTGGGATGTGCCTGATTTTTTTCATTATTGAAGGGAGGTTGCAGGTTTTGGGGAGAAAGACCACAAAAGTAAAATGCCATTCTCATCACATCGCAACAGTTGCATATCAATGGTATATATTATCAACACAACATCACTGTTGATGTTAACCTTGGTCACCTGGTTGAGGCAGTGTTAGATTTCTCCACAATGTTATTCCTTTCCCCCCTTTCTGAACAGAATTCATTGGAAAGAAGTCATTATGTGCAGCTCATACTTAAGGAGTGGGGAATTATGGTCCGCTTCTTTGAGGAATGATTATCTACATAAATTATTTCAGTTCTTCTACATGTAAGATTTACCATTTATCTCATTTTATTTATTTATTCAAGTATTGTATGAACTCATGGTATTTATTTCTTACTCTGGTTTATAATCCAATATTACTTTATTTATTTGTCACATTTTTCAAGCTGTGGTCATTGGAAACTTTGTCAGCTTTTGTCCCTTTGACATCCTCCCATCACTGTGTTTTGTTTTGACCACATACTTCTTCTCTTTTGCTATAAGATGCTTTGTGCTCTTGTATATCTTCTGCCGTAGTCTTAGAATCATCCATTTCTGTCAGAACTGTGGTCCTGTTTTTTTTTTTTTTTAATTAAAAAATGGCATTAGAAACCAAATTCTGGGTGCTAGGTATATTTGTTGCTACTGAAGTGTCATTGCTCCTAGGCCCTCTTGGATGAGGCAGTAGGGAAATATATGTGTGTATATAACACATGTATATACACATATCTATCTATATTCATATCTATACTTGTATCTATAGCCATCTGTATCTATATTAAGCTGAACATGAGTTCATAAGATATTTCCAGCTGTAATTCCTTACCACAGGGATCATTCTAGCTTTCCCCCTTGTTTATCTGGCAGTGAGAAAACTGGCTCCCAGAATATGCCATCCATTTAGTTGTTTAATTCCAGTATACATCTATAGTGATTTCAGAATTGTTCCCCTTACCCTATGGGAAGCAAGTTTGTCAGTCAGAGTACAGTTCTTAGGCTCAGCTCCGTAGTTCTTTTTGCCTTCAGTCTTACAGACTCTATTCGTTTCCAGAGTTACTGAGGCTAGAAAGTTTCTTACATAGCCTTCTATTAGGTTGTCTTGTAAATTTGTACGATTTTATTCTTTTGCCACAGTCTACATTCTATCCTGGGATACCCTGATCTCCTAAATCATTTTTCAAATTTACGTACACTAAGATTTGCTCTTTGTTCTATTTGTTAGCATTTTCTTATTATTCTCTATTATCCTGAATATCTTCCTTATTCTGGAGTCAGCTTTGTCTGAAATTAATATAGCTACATCTACCTTATTTGATTAATGTTAAAATGGTTCTTTTGCCATCCCTTTTCTTTTAATCTGTCTGGCTTTATATTTAAAATAGATTTCTTTAAGACAACATATAGTTGGGTCTTGGTTTTTTAATCCACTCTGTTGATTTCCATCTTTTAATTCATGTGTTTACACTATCCACATTTAAAATGATTATTAATATAGTATTATTAATATCCACCATATTTGTAACTGTGTTCTATTCATGCAGTCATTCTTTTTTATTTTCCTTTCTTTTTTTGGTGAGAAAGATTGGCCTTGAGCTAACATCTATTGCCAATCTTCCTCTTTTTGCTTGAGGAAGATTGTTGCTGAGCTGGCATCTGTGCCAATCTTCCTCTATTTTATGTAGGATGCCACCACAGCGTGGCTTGATGAGTGGTGCTATGTCTGCATCCAGATCCAAACCTGTCAACCTCAAGCCACGGGAGTAGAGCACACAAACTTAACCACTATGCCAGCCAGCCGGTCTCTGTTTGTTCTCTTCTTTTTCTGCCTTCTCTGATTTTAATTTTAATTGAGCATTTATATAATTCCATTTCATCTCCTTTCTTTGTGTATCAACCATACCTAATGTTTTTTACTGGTGTTAGTGTTTGCCCTAGAGTTTACAATATACATTGTTAACTGATCTGTGCCCACTTTCTAATTACACTTTATGCTTTATGTTTCATGCAAGTACCTCATGATAGAATATTCATTCTGCAGTCCTTTCTTCTCTCTCATGACCTGGTTGACATTCATTTCACTTATCAATATGATACTGTCACCCAATATCTTGTTACTACTATTGCTTTAAGCAAATGATCATTTTTGAAATAAATTAAGGATAGAAAAATTCTATTTTATATTCTTTCATTCCTTCTTTGATCTTCTACCTTTCTTTGTGCAGAACCATGTTTCTGACCTATATCACTTTTCTTCTTCCCAAAGAACTTCTTTTAATCTTTCTTGCAGGAAAAATCTGCTGCTGATGAATTTCTTCAGGCTTTGTTTGCCTGAAAAAGTTTTTACTTCTCTTTCAGTTTTGAGGAAAAATTTCAGCAAATATAGAAGTCTAGGTTTTTCTTGTCTTTCAACTCTTTAAATGTTTCATTCCACTATCCATTTCCTTACCTAGTTTGTCATGATAAGGCTGCTACACTTATCCTTGTTTCTCTATAAGTACATCGTTTCATTTCTCTGATGTTTTTCAGGAAATTCTTTATCTTTGATTTTCTGCAATTTGAATACCATGTGCTGAGTTATGTGGGGTGTTTTTGGTATTTCTCTTGGTGGTGTTCTCTGAATTTCCTGGATCTGTAGATTGGTGTCTGTCATGCATTTGAGAAAGCTTTGGCTATCATTACATCAGATATTTCTTCACATCTGATCTTTTTTCTCCTCTGACTTTCCAATTATGTGTGTGTTACCTTTTGAAATTACTCCACAGTTCTTCAATATTCTCTTCTGTTTCTCTTTTTTACTGCTTTTTCTCTTTGTATTTATGTTTTGAAAGTTTCTGTGGAGCTATCTTCAAGTTCAGCAAAGCTGCGCTGAATCTAAACATGAGACTGTTGAAGTCTTTATTTCTGTTACAGTTTTATTAATTTATAGAATTTTTTTATTGCTTTCTTAGAATTTCCCTCTCTCTGTTTACATTATCCTTCCCCAGTTCTGGCAGGCTTTCCTCTGGAGAGTTGCCCTTTGTTATAGAGAAGGTTCTAGGTGTATTTCACAATGAATAGTCTAATCATCTCCCTGTCCTCCTGCTGATGCCATAGTGAGACTTTTCATCATGAGAAACTGGTAGGGTCTCTAAGGTAAAACCCACAAAATACACCCTCCTGACTGAAGACTACAGTCCCTAGGGGTGCCTCATTCTCATACTAGTCCTATTTCTAACTCTAGCAATTCATCGAAATTATCATCTAAGTTTTCCACTCGTGTATGGCTCCAGTGGCTTCTGCTCGTGGGAAGCAGATCCTGACTGTGTCTCCTTGGATGTGCTTGGCTTTCTAGATTTCAGAGTGCTAGTTTGCTCTGAGACCTCAGTTGTCTGATGAGCCCATGAAATGTCATGATTTAAGTTTTTTCAGATTTTTCTTTTTCTAAGAACAGGCGTGACAATTCCCAAGCTCTTTAAAATTCAGAGCTGAAACCAGAAGTCTTATACTTAGATTTTTAAAACACTTCGAAGCAATTTTCTGTCACTTCTTATAATTAATCAGAAAGTATATCTTTTTCTCCAAAACAAAAATAATACCAGCATCTGTGCTAGTTATAAAATTATTTCTTCTCATTTCAAATCACCTTTCTTTGCTTTGCTTTGTGATAGTGGAGCAGGACTCTCCACATTTCTCCTTTGCCAGCTGGCATGGTGTTACTTCTTCTCAGTAAAGGGCATTGAAGGAAAACTACAGGAGGAAGGAGCTTCTCTTCCTGTTTTGAGTGTGCTTCTTCTTGCTTCTATGGGTTGGAGGTCAGAGGGCAATACTTGGCCAATGATATGCATGAGACCTAATGGAACATGCTCTCCAGCAAGTATTGCTAGCACCCAGTGGGCACCTTCTTAGCTAGTATTGCTGGGATCCGAGTGGATAACTTCTAAGGCAGTCTTGCCAGCATTCTGAAGTCGGTGATTGAGTGTTTTAGCAACACCCCAGAAAACAGCTTCATGGTCACTAGTCCCTGCCTGTGGCATCTCAGTAAACTCAAGTTGTTGCGTCATAGCCACACCCTCTCCAACATGTTAGAACTTTCAACCATGGGGGCACTTCTTCAAAAATTGTCCCTTCCTTGGGTATTCTCCCTTAGTCCTAGAGGAGAGTGGCTGCTTCCTTTATCTGCTATTCCTGTGTACTTTAGAATTTTTTTAGCCTACTTAGGGCTTAATCTCCTTTTGCTACTTAATACTTCTTTAATAAAAATATCCTTATTCAAATTACTGGTGTGGTTTCTGTCACTTGACTCTATCCTTTGTGGTACAGCATCCTTTCATCACCCATAGTTAACATATTAAAGTCATATGAAGTTTCGGGTAATGATTATTATTAATAGTTTTATCATATTCAACAGCTATTAAAATTTTTAAGTTCTTTACTTGAATGTTATTCTTTAAATAATTCCCTTAATATCTTCACTGAGTCTCCCTCCTGCTATTTTTTTCTGATTTTGAGGCTTCTTTGTAGATTGCTTGAAGAAAAACTCTTATCTATCATGTTGGCTCCTTTGGGGCATTTTTTAAGTTGTAGTTTTAAAACTCTCATATATTTGTATATCCAATTACCTTTCTTTTCTGAAGACTATCAAAATTTTTCTGAATCTATTCTTTTTCCTCCTAATACACTCTTTTCTACCATACCATTGGAATATAGAGAAATAGGAAAGATTCACTTGTGAACTTACCACTCAGTCTCCACTGTAGATACATGCCTCTAGTTATATGATTTCGAACAATATACTGCACAGATTTTTGCAAACACCTAAAAATCAATGAAATTTGCTCTACCTCAGTGCACATTATAATGCACACCTATCTAATCCAGATAAGACATTATAGTCTATACTCTACTATGATTTTTCATCTGACATTTAATTCTCTGTTGGAAATGAGGGAGGTGGCAAAGTTGTGTTCTCTAAGGGGAATTCTGTTAGAAAGAGAGCAGATCAATTAACAAACTAAAAAAAACTTTAAAAATGTTACCCCATTCTGTAGATGTTGATTCAGATATATGTAATGCATACACATAAACATGTCATATATATCTGCTAGATTTATTTATAAACAGGCATAGCAGAAATTGCTGGTTATCCCCTAATCCATCCTCTCTCTTTTCCCTTTAGTAACAAAAGGTCTGAGTTTTAGCTAAGCCTATGGTTGCTCAGTCCATGCTCTATCTCCGTATTTCCCTTTCAGCTAATGAGCTATGTGACTAATTCCTGGCCAATTTCTTGGATGTGAATAGAAATTTGTGCAAATATTGGATTATGTTGTTAAAAAGAAGAGATGTGGTTTCCATTTCTTATCTCTTTCCCACTGGATGGAATGTAGGCAGGATGTAGACATATACTATTAGTAGAGGCCAGCTTTTAAGGATGGAAAAACAAGCCGGAACCTGGAACCTGGAACCTGGTACCATTGCTGCCCCATCAGGCCTGGATGGCTTAAGCCTAGATAACTCAAGGAGATTACAAAAAAAGCCTATCATAGCCATTATTAAAAAGACAAGAAATAACAAGTGTTGGAGAGAATGTGGAGAAAAGGGAACCCTCATACATTGCTGGTGGGAATGCAAACTGGTGCAGCCACTGTGGAAAATAGTACAGAGATTGCTCAAAAAATTAAAAATACAAATAGCATACGATCCAGCTATTCCATTCTGAGTATTTATCCAAAAAACATGAAAACACTAATTCAAAAAGATACATGCACTCCTGTGTTCATTGCAGTATTATTCACAAAAGCTAAGACTTGGAAGCTACCAAGTGTCCATCAATGGATGCATGGATAAAGGAGATTTGGTGCATATATATATATATATATATATATATATATACACACACAATGGAATACTACTCAGCCATAAAAAGATGAAATTTTGCCATTTGGGACAACATGGATGGAACTTCAGGGTATTTTGCTAAGTCAAATAAGTCAGACAGAGAAAGACAAATACTATACTATCGTTGATATGTGGAAAAGAAACAAATGAAAAAACATAAATAAGGAGAATACATTGATGGTCACCAGAGGGGAGGTGGTTGGGGGACGGTGAAAGGGGTAAAGGGACACATACGTATGGTGACAGATGGAAACTAGAGTTTTGGTGGTAAATATGATACAGTCTATACAAAAGTTGAGTATAATGATGCACACCTGAAATTTGCACAATGTTATAAACCAATGTGACCTCAATAAAAAAGAAAATCTCTCTACTTTAGTCAACTGTTATTTTTGCCTTGGTTTCAGCAATTGAACTTGTACCTGAAATAATAGAGAAGGCACATTTAAATAACATGTAATTGATGTTAAAATATATGAGTATATTCACATAATTTAAGTATGATGTCCCCAAACATTTCATATATTAAATGAGTATATTGTTATCATTATGATAATCATTTTTAAATTTAAAAAGTGCTTACACTATATGAAGTTATACATATAATTTCCCATTCCTTTACTTCCTGAAAGTACTATGATGGCCTCTGTGTGACCACAACTGCTGGGTGGTAGGGAACAAAAGCAAAGACAATAAAAGTTCATTTTGGATAAAACATTTGTATCTAATATTCTATACTGTATGTTTAGGATTAATTTTGTTCCTTTGAGTTACAGATTTAGTCTTTCAGGTTTTTCTCATAGTTCTATCAGAGGACAGCAGAGTTGTGGGGAAGGTGCCATACATAACGTCATGGCTTTGGTGGGAGAGAAGGGGACATCTGTGATCATCCTTATCCCTGTATGTATGTTGGATGGTGTCTACTGATTTAGAGGTGGTGACCCCCAACCCCTGGGCATTCTTCTGTTTTTTGTTGATATCTCTGATTAATTAACTTACATTATTTCTTAGCTTTGTCAGAATCCAGTGGCCCTTTCCTCTTATTTTGGCCTCAATTGGTCCTCCCTGATGTCACCCACCTCTCTGACTACGGTACATGTCCTTCATCTTTGTTTTGGCCATTCATCTTACAGTGTACGTTATAAGATCATCACACCTCTGCCATGGAAGTCCCCATGTTTGACTCCTGGCTTTCAACTCAGGATCCTTTCATACAGAAAATCACTGACGCTTGGGAGTGAACATTAGATTTCTCTCTGTCTGACCAAGCTGCTTTTTTTATGTAACTCTTCTGTTGCCTCTTATGTGACCATCGAGAAATCTCAGTATTGGTTCCTCCTAGAGATATAACCAAAATTTTAAAAAGAATTCTTCTGTACTCAGTGATTCCCTCAAGATACCCAATAACTTCCTCCATGATTCTTTAGGAAGTTAAACCTCCAAGTTGGGGATGTAGCTGTGACTGTCTATGTTTTTTCTATCTCTCTCTCTTTTCTTTTCTCCACCATCAGTGAGGTTTAGAGAGGCTAAGGTCTTTTTTCTCCAATTTCAGTCACAAAGTAGCAGCAGTATTTTCTCAAAGGACAACCTTTGCCCTTGAAAGGCTTAACGTAAGTTAAAGGCACGTGGTAAATCTTTTTATTCCCTTGATAATGCCTGGATTTTGAGCCCAATGTCTTGCTGTCATTTTTATTAACTCGAATTATTATCTTTGTTTCTCTTTTCAGCTCATTTCTAACAATCGAAATTACTGTCTCTCTGAAGGAATGTTGATAGTTTTAAGGACATATTCTAATTACATTTGGGTTTGAAGATGAGCTCTATAGACATCCTAGACCCCACCATTCAATATTTGAGGCGGCTACCAAGCCGTATGTTATTTTGTCAGAAAAAAATGAGATTTAATAGTAGATTCAAAGCACAAAACATTATAGACGGGAAATTTTTAATTAACGTGTGTCTGAACTTTTCCACTATCTGAATTCTTTTATTCCCAGACCGGTTTCTTTGAGATCCAATAGCAATAACTTTCAAAAAGGCAAAAAATATACTTGTTTTCTTGAGATTTCAGGGTTGCAGCCATATTGACAGCTCATAGCCACGTGAACTATTCATTGGTCTCTGAGCACTTCCTTGTTGGAGAATAAGCTGTCAAGTGCTGCTGATTTTATTTGTTTTGTTTTGAACTTAACGTAACTTGTTTCGATGTTTTTCTCCTCCATCACTTACCAGGATGAGTTTCCAGGGCTTTGTAAAATACAACCTTGTCTTTCATGTTGTCTCTAAGTGAAAATCAGATGATTTATGCAAGTGGTTAATGTTTTGTAATTGCAGAATTGCCTAGGACTTACTAGCTTTATAGAAAAATATGACCTGAAGTGATTTCAGAAAACTAAGTCTAAAATATTCTTTAGCAAAAGTTCTAAGGTAACTTAATTTGAAAACCCAATATCTGTGTGTTGCCACACAATGAGAAAGAAAAAATATGGGATAATTTTATGAGTAATTATAACTACAGGAATATATTGCCCATTAGAGATAATGTGACGATAGGGTTTGGAAAGCCTTAGACTAATCACAAAATTGCTTTTAAAAAAAAGTTATTCCTACAAATTTTATCCACAGCATATTTGGAGCTTAGCACATCAGCCACCAAGTACCAGAAATCAGAGTAGGCATACATCCTCCCAGAAATTTTATTTTATTTAAAGACTTGGAGAGGAAGATGCATTTAAAATTTTAAACATATATGGGTATGCTATGAAACAGAATGAAAAGTTAAACTAAAACCTCAAAGGAAGATTTCGTGCACACTAGAGCTTTATGATCTTGCCTATATCACACAAATGCTTCAGTAATAACAATTTTACTTTCTTTCTCTGTAAGGAATCCTTCATTGGAAAAGTTTCAGAGGCAGAACTAAATTTAGCTTTAGAATTAAAAGCATGATTATCTTAAAAATAAGAAAAAGCCCATTCTCTACAGCAAGAAAAAGATAAAATATTTAAGAATTAACATAAAAAGAGATACAATGACTTTACGTACCAGTCAAGGTTCCATCAAAGAAGCAGGGCAATTATAAGTGATGTAGAAACAGGGCTTATTATAGGGATTAGAGTTTTTGTGATGGTGGGAGCTGGTGGAGATATCTACACAAGGCAATTGTCTCTGCCTAGGGTTGAGCTGACATCACTATATGTCTGCTAGATGAGCAGTGAAGAAACAAACTTGGACCTGGGCGAGGATGAACTGAGATCTAAAAAATGGGAATTATCTCACTACCTCCAACCTTGATGTCATGGACAACATCCAGGAAAGGGAACACTTTCGCCATGGATTGGCACAAGGGTCATGTCAGTATTCTTATTCCCAAGGAATGTATTAACAAGAAAAAGGAAGTGTCCTATCTTGGAGAAAACGGTTATTCTGAAGATTCTCAAGAAAGGCAGGCTTACAGTTAAGGTAGGAATGAACTCACTAGACCTGGGATCTAGAGTGGGAGTTTCATCACTGCAGCAAAGCAGGTTCTAAGGATGTGAGTGGGTTCAGAAAAAAGCTGACAACTGCTTGGTCTAGGTGATTTGAACTGTAGACAATCCCTTCTGACTGGACATGATTTGATTGTCTTTGCTTCAGGAAGGATTTAGTAGGTAGGCAGTTGTTGAAAGTACTCAAATGTAGGTAATACAAGGAACGAAGAGCCAGAGGAATGGGAGAGAGAAGGACTAACAATTCCTGAAAACTACTAGAAAAACAGCAAAGGAAGGAAGGAATAAAAAGAGAAAGAAAAGAAAAAAGGAAAAATGTTGTATCAACTATCACCAGAGAGACATTTTTTCTAAGTTCTTTCATTTTATGCTTTCAACCAACTTATGGAATAATCTTTTTTATTCTTCATTTTACAAATGACTAATTAGAAATGCAGGAAATTAAGTAAACTGGCCCACAGACATGTAGTACATGCTAGAGCAGAAACTCGAATTCAGATTTGTCTCATTTCATCGTTAACTTCCACTCTACCTTCCTTTCTCATGAATCCAAGCAAATAATTACAAGATGATCCTTCTTGATAGCTTCTGATGATGGCAGTTCTCTCTAAACTACTGTGATTGGCTTCAAACCTTGCCTTATGTTGCAAGCTGAAGATCTAGAAAGCTAAGTGCTTTTTCTGACTTGTATCATTTTAAGAATACAGATTTATAAAATAATATAAAGATATGGACATTCATACTTATATTTAAACTACGTAAATTATTTTCACTATAGTTCGTCAGTGGAACTAGTTCATTGATCGGGTAACTTGTTCTTCCATCTCTGATTTGAAGCAGTTTGTTGGGTTTCTTTTCCTAGTGCTTGATAGCATTTCAGGCAGATCCCAATGCTTTCTTACCACTTTTGGATATTAAAACTTATGGATATTAATTTATGACTTTAAAATATTCATTTAACCTGCATCCTTGCATCCTGTCTAATTAAAAGTCTCCTTATTCCCCCCAGTCTCAGAGGCCCACTGAGGGGCGACAAGTGAGAGGGGAGGTGTCTCAGGGTCTATTCTTTCCCTCTTCTTGCTCCTGTGACTCCCACCACGGTACGCTGTATCCGCCCATGCCTTTTCATGCCAAAAATTGAGAGGATGTATATAGAAAGGGTAAATAAATAAATAACTGAAAAAGCTCCTGTAGCTGGTACTGTAATATATTGTGTGCGTGTAATGTTTTGAGACAGATATAAAAATAATGGGTATTTTCATGTGAGAGTGAGAGATATTTTCTATACCCCTCAGATTCCAGGAAGCACTTGCAAAATGAGGAACAGTGTGTATCAACATTAGGCAAGCATACAGGTGGAAAGAGCATTTCTGGTAGCCTCTCTTGGTAAGCAGCCCCTCTCTCTTATGGCGGTTTCATTGAAGCCTTCTTCACTTTGTTTGGGAAATGAGGGAAAAGCCACCTCACTCTCTGTCTTATCAACATTCAACACTCCTGAAAATGAGCTGCATTTACCCTGATGAATAAGCGTATCAGAGATGCTTTCATTCTTTCTCTTAGGTCTTATAGATGTGTCTAGCTACTTTCTTTAAAATGTGGAGGTAATTTAAAGCTATTGGTTTCAGCTTTGGGCATTAGCCAATATGCTAAGACAACAGAAAATCCCATTCAACATCCTTTTACCTACGCACTCACCTTTGGGGATATTTGGAGAGAATATGCTGTAAGCATATTTATTTATATTATATTTATAGAGATATAAACAATTTCCCCTGTTGGTTAATCACGTGTAGATAAAAAAGATATCTTACCTGACATAAAAATGACTGACTCTTTTTTAAGTAAACAAGTACGCAGCATGATAACCAGTTATCCTGAATAACTTAACCACAAATTAGACCAAAATTACATCTTTTGTGCTTGTACCTTAAAAAAGAAATCTCTAGTACTAGATTCTAAATTGTTCACAAAGCATTTCCAGACTGTTTTTGGAAACCTCCAGTTTGTTATGAAAATACTGGCAGAATCTTAATTGTAATAGTGCTACTGGGTACCATTAACCCCTTTCAGATACATTTATGCTGGAAAAATGGTAACTGCAAGGCATCAGTTTGTTAAATAAACACAGGTGTTGCTGAGTCCCTGCTGGCGTGCCATCCACAGAAGAATCATTCTTTGGGAGCAGTCAGGAAGACAGGGAGAGGAGAGAGGAAGCTCAGCGAGGTCAGTTGTAGACCTGCTGAGTGTTGTTCAAAAACAAAGGTGGCTTGTCACAAGGCTGAATGCGAAGAGGCACCATTGATGGCCCAGGGTGGGAGTAACATGGTGGTGGTCCCTGAAAAGGAGTTTTGCATGTGCTTTTAGTTAAGAAAGAAGTGGGTGGGATGACAAATCTGGTTTCAAGAGGAAAGTATACTCACATATCTGTACACTGTCTCCCTCTTCCTCCCCCAAAAGTGTTGGGTGACTGCATTTTCCTGAGCTTAAGATGCCATTAGATGCTGTAGTTGAATATGTTGGGCTTGCCCACGAGAAAAAATGAATGGAGGTTTTCTACTTCTTCCCTTTTGAAACTCCTAATTTTAAGTATCAATGAAGAAACATTTGTTCTGCCTTCTGGATGCAATAAATATCCACAGTAAAAATCATTATGCCTAAGATTATTGCTCGATTTACCCATGACCCAAATGTTTTGCCATATTTCTGTCTTGATATTCTTTTACAGGGGAGGGATGAAACACTTACAGGACAAGAAATACCCACTAAATGAAAATGTTTCTGTCAATTTTTTCCTCCGCTGAGTCACTCATTAGAGTGACTGTGCCCCAGAATTCAGGGTATGACTAAGTGCTATGAGGTGCCTCAGACTAATTGTTCTCTGTGAATTCCTTTGACAAGACTTTCTATAACCCTAACTCCAACGCTAATGAGATGGCCGTGCATGACAGTCAGTTCTAGCCACTAGGGAGGCTCCCCACACAACACACGAATTGTACCCTGGAAAATAGGTGGCGTGCTCACTCTCTCTTCCTTTTCTTCCCATGCCCACTCCTCTGTAGGCATCTAGTTATGCAACTAGGGCTTTTGTGTGAGGGTCCCTGGAAACACGCTGTGGCCATATGTGGAAGCACAGTATGTGCCTGGAGACTAACTATAGACTCTGCCTGTTGTACACGTTTTCTGACCATTTACTTCCTGATCGACTGGGGAAAGGCAGGGTAAGAGGCAAGTAATGTTTTGAACAGGATAAAACAACATTGCATCCTAGACATTTAATATCAACATGCTTTAAAAAAGTCAACTTGAGCAAAATTTTTGTTTTAATAGCTAATTACAGCAAACTGTGATCCTGAAATTAGTACAACAAGGAAAAAATGTACAAGATGAATTCAATCTGTAATACATTATTTAAGTTCGAGAGACCATCAGATAGGGGAAATGCATACCAACTCAGAGCGCCCAAGGGGAACAATTGCTGATAAAGGTACAGACAGCCAAATACATTCTGTCCTTCTTGATACAGGAAGTCAGCCTAGATTAAACAGAGGAGAACTTCTAAGCCGATCCTCCCTGATTGCACCACCAGCAGCCAGCCGTTGTCTGTAAGACTGGAATCTGAGACTGGAGTCTGGTGCCTGGTATGTGTCTGTATTTATGGAAGAAACTGGCTGTGAACCAGGGAGTTTCTCCTGCTTCAAATACTCTCCTTTCAAACACAATCAAACTGTCAGCTGGTTGGCATTGGTTAGGTACATCTCTCAGACAGTTTCTTTTCAATATACCAAGAGAATCACAGAGCACAAACATAAGGCTCCAGATCTGAGTCATTAGGCTTCTTTTGATCAGCAGCTTATGGACCTGATCCCTGTTTTGAGTTAATGTCTCTGTGTTGATGTAAATTGCAAATGAATAATCAGATGGTATAAGATTTTCTCTTGTACCATTAGTGGGACTAAGACTAGAGAATGGATCAGTATTTAAACCCTAAAATAGTCTTAATTATATCTAGGAATACACTGAAGTCTGTTTTATTTTTCTTTCTGCTATATTCATTTAAAAGACAAGGATTTGGTTAAGTATTTAAAGTACTTTTTTCCTATATAGATTATAAAACAATAACAATCTCCTAGTTTTACATTCTGCTGAATATATTCCAGGAAATGTGTATGTGTGTGTGTTTGTGTACCTGTGCTAATGTTTCCCATTGTTGAATATACCCTTCTTAAAATCACCCCCAGTTTTCTATCTTCTTCCTATTAACTTGTCAAGTACTACATGAAGGCAGAAAACAAGGCTTCTTTATTTTGTCATCTTAAGGAAGTCCAATGCTAGGCATCTTATGTTCTGACTGTAACTATGAAATCTCTAAGAAATAAATCAAGTAAGAAATAGAAGAAAAGAAAAGAAAAGAAGAAAGGAAAAGAAAGTAAAGAAAAAAGAAACTTTGCTTGGGTCACTATTTTCAAAAACCTATTTTCAAGGTAAAATAACCTCTACATGTGTCATTTGTGTGTAGAACATTCTTCAGAGAAGAGAGAACTCAATGAGGGAGGTGGAGGGATGGAATCACCATTTGATTAGTCCTGCTCTGTGTCTGGCACAGTGCTACTTCTTTCACATACTTCCTGTCCTTGATATGGACTAGGGTTACATATGTGCGCTACATGCCCCTGTATGAGCATATAGACCAACATTAGGAGTAGCAATTGCCAGGAGGCTGTACTGTGAATTGGATTTTCCAGTTAAGTTAGGAATAATCAAAACTCACTTGCTGTTAAATATATTGTCTAAATGTATAAGTTTTTTTTTTTTTTTTCCCTGTGACAGTCTATTCTAGTGAACAGAACAAACTGGCTCTATAATGACCATGCCCCTGGAAGTGCCACCATATTATTGTAAAGATCGTTCTTATATGCTCCGCCATGGCACAGCCATCAGTGTGGATAATTGTCTGAATTACTTTGGTTCACAGGTTTAACAAACTTACCTAAAGTGGCACAGACAGTAAGAAACGGCTCTTCAAAAGACCCAAGATCCTCCAGGGTCCAGCCCAAATTGCAAGTCTCTGTCTCAAAAGAGATGATTAATCTTGCTAAATTCCTTAGAAATAATTTCTAGGAGGAAAGAGCATAAACATAATCCAAAGATCCCTGGAATCTTCGCTTGCCGTGGTAGGAGATAAACTTTCTCATTCCTATCACATTTGGGGGAACCTCTGCCCTTGTCAGAGCCCAGGTCCAATCCTAGACTACAGACAGACTAGGCCTGGATTCTCATCTGGGCATTCATTAGCAACGCAGGACCTAGCTAGGGAGGATGAGGTCAGAGTTTCTGGAAATGTTTTTCAGAACAATCTCAACAGCTCTCTGTGGTTGCCATGGATTATAACAATCCCAGTACCTTTCTCCTGCCCACCAATTATTGATTCGTGACTATTAAGTGGAAGCTAGGCTCTTATATTATTCTGAGAAAATGTATCTCTAAACATCCTAACGTGGAGAAAACCTTCATCTCAAAGAATTATACATTTGATATTAATTTTGAGGGATTATTTTCTTCCCATATATAGTTGGGGTTGTGCCTTCAGTGTTGTAGAACACTGAGGATCATTGAAATATCTGAATTTATACAGGAGCATTGAACCTAATACTGGAATGACTGAAGTTTGAGAAGGAAAGCAGGCCAGATTACTCCTGTGCTTAGTAATGCGGTCTCTTATCATGAACCTTCCATTGGCTGGAAAATAAAAGACCTGAATTGTGTAAAAACTCATCCACTTTCTTAGTGGTGACAATCTACATGGATGTTCGTGCTTCTATAAGTAATTGTCCCCAGTGAACATCAATAGGAAACTTTCAAAGTGTTCTCCATTTCTAACATATTCCTCCAAAAACGGTAGAGGCAGGACTCCTCTGAGAGAGAGGGTGTGTGCGTTTTCTCTTTTATCTAACTCGTTTCCTTCATTTTTGTCTTCACATGGCAGGCTATAGTGGTGGAGCTGGGTTCTCACGCCCCGCGGGTCATTAATTGAATGGTACTGGCAATGGGCAGGTCGGTTTCATCACAAGCGACATCACCACATCCTCAAAGTTTGAAATTAGTGCAGCTGAAAACATGGTGAGAAAAGAATTACATCCAGATGACATTTTGCAAGTCCTTCCCAATCTGGTACAATCTTGTGGTCGTTTCCTTTCTGTTTCCTCTTGAGCATGCTACGGTTTATGAACTTGAACGGAATCTGCGAGCAGTTCTCAGGGCTAAGGACACAGCGCATAACTTCCATAGGGTGTGGAGATTTTCTGATTAGTTTTTACACTGCCATGTCAATCTCTTTGCCATTTCCCTGTTTCTATGATCATAGGACAATTAATCAGCCAGGGATTGCAATTTTGTGTTGTCTGACACATATTCGTTGCTATTTTCCCTACATATTTTTTGGAAGCTGTGATTTCTATTCAAACACACAGCATCATCATCATCTTTTGTATATCTTTACAATTGCAACATTCATTTTAGAACATTATACCATTTAATCATGGCTAATAGTGGTTCTCAAATCTTGAAATACCCAGTATGCTATGGTGAGCACAGACCTTACACAGAATTTACACGAGGCCTTTCAGGATGAATATCTTCACTTTTAGAACTGCTTGTGGAACAATGACAGTTATCATTTACTTTGCATTTTTCGCCAATGAGTGCCCATGGGCAAATGTGAGATAAAACACTTCTTTAAAAAACTTTTTTTCTCTCTTTCTTAAATCAGCTTGTAGTATTTATATCTATGGTCTGAGATTTCTGCACTGCTACGAAAATTGTTACTCAAGTCTTTAACTCCCAGAACAAAATAAACATTTTGGTCTGATGAGAAAGGCTTCTACACAAGATTTTTTTTTTTTTTTTGAGGAAGATTAGCCCTGAGCTAACATCCACTGCTAATCCTCCTCTTTTTGCTGAGGAATCCTGGCCTTGAGCAAACATCTGTGCCCATCTTCCTCTATTTTGTATGTGGGATGCCTGCCACAGCATGGCTTGGTAAATGGTGCATGTGTCCACGCCCGGGATCTGAACCAGTGGGCCCTGGGCTGCCGAAGCAGAGTGTGTGAACTTAACTGCTATGCCACTGGGCGGGCGCCCCCCAAAAAGTTTTTATTCATGCAAATTGGTACTTGAGAAAAAACTATAGATGTTTGTTACTGTATCACATCAGACTATAATGAACTCTGGATAATAATAATAATAACAATAACAAGAATAAGTAACAACAATATAATACATAACAATAATAATATTCATAAAAACATATTATTATTTTGTAACTACAATGATCAGTTGGTGCCTGCCTATCAGGGGTTACTGCTTAAACCCAGTGTCTGCAGGTGTGGATAACCAACTGTTTACCTCTCAATGTATACTCATTTCGTTGGGCTACCTATTTCTGCACTTGAACTCATTTTTATTTTTATTTTTCCTGAGGAAGATTCACTCTGAGGTAACATCTGCTACCAATATTTCTCTTTTTCTACGTGAGCCACCACCACAGCTTGGCCACTGACAAATGAGTGGTGTAAGTCCATGCCCGGGATCCGAACCTGGGCTGCTGAAGAAGAGGGCACCACCAGGGTGGGCCCTGCGCATGAACACATATAACGTAAAAAAAGCTGACTTTTCTTCTCGTTCCTCAAACACAGGAATTTAAGACAATGTGTTTAAATGTAAATCTAGATCCTTTGGGCTGAGAAATTTTAAATTCTGTTAATAGCAACAGAACATCAAACAGTATGATGTTTGGAGATGGAATGTCACTAGGCAAAAACTTTGCATTTACCAGATCAGTTTTCAACTAAATGGAACTCTCAAAAGGAAATAATAATGTTAATCTCAGGTATACGTGAAAGACAGGATTTTGATAGTATTAGGACTTGTGCATTCTGAATTTATTTTTGTAGTTTGCTTTTTAGAAATCCTTAGAGGGGCCGGCTCTGTGGCCGAGTGGTTCTCCGGCTCCACTGCGGTGGCCTAGGGTTCGGATCCTGGGGGCGGACATGGCACTGCTCGTCAGGCCACGTTGAGGTGGAGTCCCACATCCCACAACTAGAAGGACCTGCAACTAAGATATACAACTGTGTACAGGTGGGGTTTGGGGAGATAAAGCAGAGAAAAAAAAAGATTGGCAACAGTTGTTAGCCCAGGTGCTAATCCTTAAAAAAAAAAAGGAAGATTGGCAACAGTTGTTAGCCCAGGTGCCAATCTTTAAAAAAAAAAAAAGAAAAAGAAATCCTTAGAAAAAAGAATTTGGTTAGACTGTCTCTAGATTCAAGAGATAAAGTAGTAAGTTATTGTTAATAATAAAACCTTGCTTGTGTTGGTATCTAACATCAAGGATTATTTCATTCACTCTGCTTTAAATGCCCTTTTAACTCTAGTGCCTACAGTGGTAGTCACAGAATCTGGAGGATAGAAAAGATCATCTACTGAAACTGCATTTATACAGATGTTCAAGGTGAGCTTTAAGGAATGTGTTTCTTTGTACATAAGACCTCATGCGTCCTTACCTCAGCATATCATAAAGTAGAACTACTCAGAACACAGTTTGGAGATCACTGTCATTGTTGGGATGTTTATTCCATGTTCCCCATGAGACAAATGCAGAAACAAAGAGTGTTTCCAGAAACTTACAGCAATTTGACATGGCCGTGACATTCAAGTGCGTGATCAGTGGGCCTGCACTTTGAATGCCTTTATTTTTTTTTACATTTAATTTTTCTAACAATTTATTTTATTGTATTTTACAAAAATATCCATGATAGATTGGACTTTTTTTTAAAAAACAGTTCTTTGTCAGATACAGTTGAAGATGCCTTACTGTAGAGGCTTCATACGTTTCTAATTGTCATGACTTTTCTGTTCTATTTTCTAACTGTTACACACTTTAAAGATCTCCAGAGCAACTTAGTGCTGTGTGTAAGTACCGTGGTTCAACGTAAATGTTATACAAGTACATACTGAAAAAACACTCAGCTATTTCCTTAGTTTGGCTGAATTTAAAATTTGAAGGAACACAGGGGCCAGCCTGGTGGTGCAGTGGTTAAGTTCTCACGCTCTGCTTCAGTGGCCAGGGGTTTGCCAGTTCAGATCCCAGGTGCAGACCTACGTACCACTTATCAAGCCACACTATGGCAGGCGTCCCACATATAAAATAGAGGAAGATGGGTATGGATGTTGGCTCAGGGCCAATCTTCTTCAGCAAAAAAAGAAAAAAGAAAAAAGAGGAAGATTGGCAATGGATATTAGCTCATGGGTAATCTTCCTCAAAAAAAAAAATTTAAGGACCATGAACACTCTTTTTGGCCCTTAGGGAAATCACACCATACTTTCAGGGCTGTTACAGTTTTGGACCCCTGACAGCCATTGATGAGGTAGCTGTCAATTCTGGACTACAGTTTGGGCATACTTGGTACTCAATAAATACTTAGTTAAAATAATACAACTGAAAATCTCTGACATTCCAGAAAGCCAGCCACCCTCCATAGAAATTAAAAGTCTTTGTAGAATGTCATTCCAAGGATTTGGACTAAGCAAGGTACTGGGATTACACAGTATGGGGTCCCGAGGAACGAGCACGCCAGGGAACATTTGTCTCAGCAGAGAGAAAACAGCTGTGCTTCATGGTTTCTTCAGTTACTCCAAGAAATGCAACTCCTTTTTCCTGCCAAATCAATTTGGATAAACTGCGACATAGAAGAGACTGATATTTTTCTCGGCAGGAAAACAAGAATGCAGGCCTTTGGTAAATGTTGGGTGTCTAGAATGTTAGACACCAAGGACTTAAATTATGGAAATGTATTAGATAATATTACTGAGTACATTCGTAATTGTAAAACACACTTAACAAATCAGGAATTTGCCTGTTTTTGCATTAGACATTCGTTGTGTTTGCTTAGTTCTGCCCTTGGCTTTTCGAGGAAATAAAAGTTATCGGCAACATCATTTATCTGTTTCAGCAATTCAGTTTTCTATACAACCATCTATATATCTTACACCTTTCATATCCTTACATATTCTGACAAATGTTTTTTGCTGTACATTTTTACTAGTGTGATGGACATTGTTGTATCTGTTGTTATTTGAGCAGTTATAATTTTTGAGCTATGATGAGTGATTCGGTGTGGAATGCTGCTCCAGATTCATAAATAAATCTTACATGTTTTTTTCTTCTTTTCATTTTGAGTGCTAGAGTTGGGCTAGTTTCTTTAGCCATGTGCTGTGGCTGCATGAAGGGGAAGTGTTGCAAAAATCATTGGCAATCTACAATTATTTAATCTGTTGAAGTAAATCCCTGAACTAACATTAATCCTTGAGTTCAAGGTTTTTTTCTTTTTCACCTTTCAAATGCACGGGAAATAGGGCCTATGGACACACGCAAATTACATTCTATGTCTCTTTAATAAAGTGTAATTTTAAACTCAAAGCAGTTATTCATTCTATAATGGTTAACTTATCTAAATCCTAGTATCAGTAAAATATAATAATGCTAAATAGAATTTGAAATGCACATTTCATACATACAGGCATTTAATTTTTACTTTGGCATTGCTACACTTTTCAGGGTAAAGTATATCACAACAAATGTAATTAGGAAGTTTTCATTGTCTTAAATTGTTAAGCAAAGAAAAACACTAAATGATGTTCCCCAATGTTTACACAATTCCTTCATTCATTCAATCATTCATTCAAAAAGTATTTTTTGAAAATCTAGCAACTGCCAGGCAGGGTTCTAGGCAGTGAGGAAACAGCAATGATTAAATTGGACAAAAATGCCCACTTTCGTGCTGCTTATACTCAGTGATTAAATTGACTAATTCTTTCACTAAGAGATTTTTATAATACACATGGCTTAGGTTTTAATACCTTTTCTCTTTTATTTTTGTCTGTGGTTAATCACTAAATTTCATCTCCTAAAGTGCTATGCTCTTTATGATTATGAATTTTAATCATTATTCTCCACAACATATCGAAAGGGCTAAGAAACAAGTTCAGGATCTAAATAGAGATACAGTGTTTGATTCCCAATGTGGCACCGAATGCTGTTGTTTTCATTGCTACTTAAATTGCTTATACACAAAAGTATTTTATAATATTGGTGAACTTCGAGCTTTATTTCCAGATATGGGCAATTTCTTTCTATACAACTTTGCAAGATTTGTTGTTGTTAATCTGCTGCTATTTTCCTTACGAAGCTAAGAAGGCTACAAACCTGCCAATAGTGCCTCAAATGTTGTTACCTAAGTAATTAGTACTAGCGTTTCTTTAAAAAAATTAAAAATAATACCTATGCACATTTATAACACACAAGTAATAAAGAAAGTAACGAAAAGTATTTTTAAAAAGGAATATTTCCTTTTCTCCTTATTTAAAACTAACCATTGTTAACAGGTTCTTTTGACTATTCCTCCCTAGGAAGAACTAATGAACTAATAAATAAATAAATACATATACCAGCATGTAAATATTCAGGTATCTACCTACTCATTCTTCAAGGTTTTTTACACAAAAACCTCATATTATGCAGATAATTCCATGTTTTGCTTTGGGTAATTGACACTATATTTTATCTTTACATCATTATGTTGAAGCTCTTAATCATTTTGTTTTTTTTCCCCATAATGCAAAGGTGACATTATTTATATCTCCTGTCCCCTATTGAGGACACTTGGATTGTTTCTACATATAAATATATCTTATTGAAGCAGACAGCTAAATAAACCATTTGCAGGAACTCAAGGTGAAATCCCCAATTTGTTTTTGATGTCAGGTTCCCCAAGGCTTTGTCAATATGTGCTTACCCTTTCCTCTAAGAAGCTTTAGAACATGTCTATCCAATTCCGGAAGCTGTCCTGGCCTTTCTGCACAGGAAGGATGCATCCAAGGGCTGTAGGAACTCCCTGACTTTGCCTGTGAGGGTTCAGGTTGGCTTCACAAGGAAAAAACACATTAATCTGGTGGAACTAATCCTTCCTGGGGCCTGGCCCAGCACTAATCCATAAAGAATCAACTCTCAGTTATCTGTGACAATGAATCATGTCACTGTGGAGGGTAAAGACCTTAAAAAAATACATATATATAAATAAATCAGATTCTAATCATTTTTAGTATCCTATCAAAAAATGACTTTTCTTTCACTTATGCTTGTTCTTCTTAGAGCTAACGGTGAAGTTCAAAATAAAAATTGAGGAGTTAAGAAGAAAGCAGTACTGGAAATATGACACAAAAGATGGAGATAAGGCACTAAATGGATGATTTACTCTTATCAATGGAAGTTGATTGTCATATAAAGAAACATCAGAGACAGGGTTATTTCACTATGATTTATCACCACTCATTACCGTTAAACATGAACGTTCACAATATGAACGTAGAGGAAAGCAATAAGAATACATTGAAGAGTGTAGCTTTTCTCTAAGGACTTCTTGGCAGCTGCAGAGAGCTTTTGGTTTCTAAGAAAAGCAATGGCACGCTCTCAACATAAAGAACTGCCATGTCATTGTAAATTCCGAGATAGAATATATCATTGGATTTGAAGGAAATTTCTGATAAGGGATTTGGTTGGAAGGGATTGCTTTTGGCTTCTCTGTGTCGATGACAGCTGCTTCTGGGAGTCGAGTCGAGCTCCCCTCTCCCTGACCTCAGTCGTCACCAGTGTCGAACCGGCAGGACTAGCGAGTCCCCCTGGCAACTCTCTCATAATCGCTGGCTGCCAGACACCGCTCTGTAACTACCAGGAGGTTACTGCGCAGAGTTCGGGATTAAACACTTAACTTTCTGGTACTCACTGCCAAAGACTGAAGTACCTCCCGTCCCACTGAAGGCTGGTGAGAAACGAAGAGGTCAGCAATGGCTGCCTACCTGAGGCTCTGTTCCAACAATATACTGTAGTAACAATTGTCATATTATGTAGCTTTTAAGACTTTTATTTATTTTTAAAGTTGTTTTCCATCTCATTCCAATGCTATGGGAACGCAGTTAATTATTTTTTTTTAAATTTGTTAATACAGAGAAACCAAAAGTTCAAATGTGGAAGTTTTATTAAGGGAAAATAAAACGATGAAATACACAGCCATCTTAATGCTATTTTATGGACCTATTATCTACTGTTAATTGAATCCATGCATAGCAGGGATAATAAAATACAGGAAGGACAGACAGCTTAGGGAGGGTACCATTAAGAGCAACATTATTAATCTTTCAAAATCAAAATTGTGAAAAGAACATTATCCTACTATGATACTAGACGTCTATATGTGAGTTAACTTAGAAATAGAAGTCACTAACTTCTTGGAAAGAATAAGCCAATTTTTCAAATTTGAGCTAGATTTATGACAATTATTATTCGCATTCAATGAGTGACTTATTTTTTGCTTTTTTATTCAGAATAAAAGGTAGGTTTCAAGTTTCTGATAACAATATAACTGAATAATCATACTTTTATTTGCTTATTTCATTGGAAATCCAGTTTCCTGCAATCCTTTGATCTTATAGTGGTTTAACCAGTGAAATAAGAATTACTCCTTTGGTCTAAAATTTTCACTGTGATTCTCAGTAGGACTGTTTATGGAGACAAGGTTGCAGCCAGTTGACAATTACATAGAAAGTACATTTCATGTGGATGTGTATTTTTTGGTTAATTTGGTGGTGTTCTGTGTATTCTCATTTCGTGTGTGTATACGTGTATGTGTGTGTTTGGGAAAATTGGAAGATCCATTTTAATCTTATTTGAAAGACAGTATAGAATCCTGATAAGCATTGCTCCTTCCCATCCACAGGAAATAACAAGGAGAAGCAAAATATAATTGACCCTTATTCTCAGAGAATCCATATTGGAACACAGATGATTAGAAAAGACACTAAGTATTTGCAATAAATGTTCATATATCTATAACAGGAAACTTACAATATGCCAGGGACATACAATGGATGTGCCACTAAACTATTCTAGGGGTAGTCAAAGAGCACTTCTTGAAGAAAGTGATATTTGAGTCACCACATTTTATATTTAAGACCAACCCCCAAACCCTTGGGTCCTCCTTCTGTTCCAATCCCTTGTCATCTCCATGCTTAAAGTATAGTCACGGTATTAAATTGCTGGGGCTGCCATAGCAAAGTACTGCAAACTGGTTGGCTTAAGACAACAGAAATTTATTGTCTCACAGTTCTGCAGGCTAGAAGTTGAAAATCAAGGTTTTGGCAGGCCGTGCTCCCTCTGAGCCTCCAGGGCACGTCACTTCCTTGCTTCTTCCAGGTTCTGGTAGCCTCGGGCATTCCTTGGTTTGTGGCTTCCATCTTCCTGTGGCTGCCTTGTCTTCCCTCTCTGTCTATGTGTCTCTCTATCTTTACATGCCATTCTTCCTGTGTCTGTGACCAAATTGCTCTATTTTTTTAAGAATATCAGTCATATTGGATTAGAGTTCTCTCTAATGATTACATTTTAACTTTTGAAGTCTGCAAAGATGCTATTTCCAAACAAAGTCATACACAAGTACTGAAGATTAGCCCTCCCACATATCTTTATTTAGGAGAGGCGGTGGGGGGCACAATTCAACTTATAACATTTACTAACATCTCTTTGCCCCCAAAGCACAAGACTAACATTGCAGTGCTCTTTTGACCTGTGTAGAGAGTATGTTGTGATTTATTGTGTAGAGGTGGTAGCATATGCTTGTCTTCCTGTAGTGAATTTTATGATATACATCACTTTTTACCTTAGCACAAAGTTTATTTATTAACTCCTGAACATATGGATCAATAAAAGAAAACTATTTTATCTTCTAAAATGATTTTTCAATTGATTTCAAACTAATTACAGAGATGAAAACAGAAAAATTCCCCGTCGTTTGTGCCACTGTCTCACATTAACTGCTAATTTGTCAGAAAAATACCAAAGGAATAGCAAAACTCCCAAGGTGATAATATGAAATAGCCTAATAAATTATTCTGACAACACCCCTACAGGCTGCCAGGGAAGATGAAATTCAACCAGGGAAGATGCTCTGCTCTGAAACTTTCCTCTAAGAGTGAGAATGATCCTCTTCTGAAACTATACTCAAGACCACTCCAGCTGCATGGGAATTTTATGAAGAAAGACATTCTCTCTCAGGCACAAAGCACAATGCCGGGAAAGCAAATTATATTCCATTTGAAGCATTTGAGCAATTTTCGAGAATAATGAAATATCAGAAGGCTGCTGAGGTCTCTGTTTAATAAGAAAGAAAAAATTATAAAGATAGATCTGGGAGCAAAAAATAAAATCTCTGGGCTTTGCATTTTCTATACATGGCTTCAAGTTTATAGAATTAAATGCATTTCATTATCTTCATATTATCAAACTTTATTTTTTATTTGATTCCTATGGTATTGATATTAAATTAAGAAAAGAGATGAAGGATGCAAGTCTTGTAAGTTACTGTAATATAATCAAGTCCCTGTGCATCAGAATCTGGTCTTAAGTTTACAGGAACCTAACCACCCCCTAACCCCCCATTTTAGCATGTCAGATTTCCTCAGGCTGTTGGTGACCAACTCATGCGAATCACTATACAAGAGGCAGAAAAAGGAATTGAAACATCAATTTACTAGCTTTTACATTACCTTACAATTGTAATGAAAGTTGGTCAAACTCTCTAATAACAAAAATACAAGTTAATGAAAGAACAAAGTTCCTCTCAGTCTGAAAATACCTCAAAGAAGCCATAAAGAGGTGTTTTTTTAAAATAATGTGAGGAAATAGACCTTCAGATATGTTAAGCATGATTCAAAAGTACCACAATTTTTCTGAAGGCTAATTTGACGATATGCACCCACAAATGTTTAAAAAGCATGTGCATTTTGATTCTACAATAAAACTTCTACGAATTATCTTAAGTAATCAGACAAATGTATAAAGATATATGCATACAGAATTTCATTACATTATTACAGTAGCAGAAAACCATAAAGTAATTAAAATATTCACCAATATGATTATAGGTAATTTTTTTATACGATGAAATACTATGCAACTGAATCTGAACATGATCGTTTCTCTAGAAATTTTAATTTATTTGAATTTTACTTGCATTTTAATTTATTCAAAATACAAGGCCAGAAGAACATACTAGATGATGGCACAGGGTTGTAATCAGCAAAATCCAGTCTTTTATACAGATGAATGGCAAGGAAACAATAAAAGGAATGACAGAGTAGGAAGCAATAAACTAAACAGAATTTAATAAATGTGTAATCAAATATGGAACTTACTTGGACAGTGATGAAGATAAAGAGCAAAAGAAAACATTGAGAGGATCAGCAGAGGGAGTTAACCATTGAATGATATTTGATTATATTAAGGAATTTTGAGTAACCCGTTAATTGAAATCATAGAATTATTATGGTTTTAAAAAAGAATCTATCTTATGCAGATAAGTTGACATGATGTCTGGTGTTTGTTTACAATCATTCAAGAAGGGGAAGGAGGTGAGTGGATGGCGTGTGGATAAAATGTGATTGGGTTGACAGTTGTTGAAGATTTGGCTCAGAACATGAGGGGTCATTATACTTTATTTTTGTAACATTTTCAGAAAAGTATCAAAAATTTAAAAGACATATAGAGTTAAGTCAAAAAGCATGGCATGTAACTACATATAACATTACATTTTTATGTAAAATGTATGTGATAGTAAACATACATACATAATAGAAAAAGCTGGAAAGATAAACCAAATGTTAATTGTCATTATTTCTGGATGGCAGCATACAGAGATCACCATTAATTTCATTACGCTTTTAAATAATTTTTGACTTTTTTTGGTCAATACTAACTATAGAAGAAGGAAAATAGGAAAAACTATTTTACGTGAAAATGTCTTTCTATTCACTGTATCTTTCCAATAAGCTGCCATCCAAAGTACTGTACTCTTTGTATCAAAGAGAAAAAAAATCCTTTAGAGAGACTTAAGAAACAGCTCACACCATCCTAGCTTACCAAATGTCTTTCTCAGGGTTGGAGTTATTGCTCTTGGAAGGTGAGGATAAGAGCTGCCAAATCCTCTCTCTATGGTTCAATTTTTTAAAAACTACACACAGACCATCGCCTTTGGTTGACCCATTCTCGCTTCAAAATGTTAGCCAATTAACTCGGCCAGAGTTTTCTTTCCTTTTCATTTCATAGCTTTGGTTTGGGAAATAACCAGACCCCTAAGGATTCTGCATATGTTTAAGAGAATCCAATTGGCATCGATTTTACAAGTTTAACTCTCTAGGGATCATTGTGCTTCCATATCTGGGGGCTCCCTTCTACAGACCCCTAATTTTCCTGTTTTTCTGGGTAACTAACAATGCAAAGTTGAGGTTTATTATCTATAGAATTTCACATTGCCTACTGTTGTATTTCTTAGACTGACTTGCATCTGTAGTTCCTAAATAAAATTTTTAAACTTGATTTTCTTTTAAGCATTGTATTCCTTGACAATTTTCCATTCAGCTTCAGGTGGAAATTAATTTCCCTTATCTTGCACATCTCTCTTCTACATAAGTCCTAAAAGCCATTTTCTCTTTCTTCTTTCCTTCCTTCATTTCTTCCTTCCTTCCTTTCTCCCTCCCTCCCTGCCTCCCTCCCTTCCTCTCTCCCTCTCTCTCTCCTTCTCTTTCTTTCCTTCCTTCTTTCTTTCTTTCTCTCTCTCTCTCTTTCTCTCTTTCTTTCTTCTCTTTCTTCCCTCCCTCCTTTCCTTCCCTCCTTCCTTTTTCTCTTTCTTTCTCAATCTTTCTTTCTGCTTGTTCCCATCAAGATCAATCTATCTTTAAAATTTCAGTTGATTTGAATTTCTGAAAAGGACAACACAGGTGTTTTAGATTAGTAGGAAATTACGGACTCAGTTTCTTAAGCTGACTATTGAGCTCCCTGATAACACTACTCTAAATGATTAATACACTGGGAAACCTCCACAATCTCAAATATGAATACTATCTGATTCATCCAAATTCATGTAGGTTTCTCTAATGGCAGGGTTGCTTTTAGTTGGTATGTTTCTATTTGAATGATTGACTGCCTAAGTTTTTTGACAGAAGTTGGCTCAGCCTAGTTTCTGTAGCATGAGATCATAAATTATGATCCTAAATAGACCATCCTTTTGTGAACATAAATGTGTTTGCTTTAAGAAGGACGCAAAGAGCAGTTGGGTGAGCTTAGTGGCACTAGATAAACTCTGTAGCTTGAGTTCAGCATTTCAAGTCAGGTCATATCCATAAGAAGTAAGAAAACATGCTCTTGAATGAGCATGATTAAAAAGATTTCATAGGAATGACATCTTCACTATATCTGAAGCATTTCCTGATTCCTATTAAGACTGGAAAATCTCAAGAAATATTTCTCTAGCAATACTGTAGAGTTTCTGAATACAACAGCATGAGCAGCTGAATTTCAACTCGTGTATTTCATCTTCGAAGCGCAGAAGTTACATCTAGCTAAAACCCACTATATTCTCTTAAGAGAGAACTCTATCGGTTTGGGAATCTTACAAGCAAACTATTTTACCAATACGTGAAAGGAACAAGAGATCGCTGATATTTGCCCCATTTTTAACAGATATAGTTGGTATGTTCACAGTGCCTGTGAAGTGAGTATTGTCATTGTCCCCATTTTATACATTAGGCACAGGGAGTTTAAGGCACACAGCCGCTGAATGTGCAGGGTGACCTTGAACCTCAGATGCTTCATCTTCAGAGCCTGGTAAGTCATATAGCTCTCCTGCAAACAAAATTTGAATGAACCACTCTTAACATTTGGACATATTAGTTAATAGGTGTCACTACTGGTGTTGTTTTAAGAGTAAAACATTAGAGATAAAGTCAATGTGCTCTTTGCCTCAGATACATTCTGCTCTCCCACTTCCTGAAGTGCACTCATCTCATGAGTTTGGTTTCTACTTCCAGTCTGCTTTATATTTTCTGTATAAGTAAAATAAGTACATTTCCATAAGCATATGTAGCCTTGCTCTGAGTGGTTTTAGTGTAATAAATAGTATATTTTTGGACCTTTTCAAAATTTTTTTCACTCAACATGAAGTTTATGTTGGAGGCCTTTTTCACTAGTTGCCTAGTCTTAGGAATTGGGAACTTGCATTTATACAACGGTTTAAGAGGTACCTGGAAAAACTTTGGGGAAGGTGTGACCTGCTTCAAGTCATAGGGAGCAAAACATAGCAGAGAGCTGGAGGGGAGGCTCTTTCCCTAGCTATGCACAGAATCCAAACTATTTTGCCAGGCTCAGGACAGGACTCGGTGGAAGCACCTGGACTGGTATCTTTAGCATGGACATTCTTGAGCAGTGAGTGGACCAAGTGAGAGGCAGGAAATAAAGAAGAATAGATTGGATGCCAATGGTGGATTTCAGCTGATGGACTAATTTGTGGGAGCAAGTGAGGAACATTCTAAAATTAATTGCAAGACACTCTAGCAAATGCTAATTTCTAGTTTTTGTTTTTTTGTTTTCTTTTACAAGTGGAGCCTTAGTGACAAGATGAGTCATTCAGAAAATGTACAAGTGACATTATTTTGTAACCACAGAGTCATGAAGTCTGCTTTATATGGATCTCTCAGTATTCACTCCCTTGGCCCTTGGATGATTTTCACAGACAGTAAGAGTGACTTATGCATTCATCCTTCAAGGGTCAATAAACATGTTTGCAAAGAGTAGTTTACACTTCACTTAGGATTCAAAGCCGTGTGAGAACAAGGACATTTTTGCAGAACTTGGGGTCAGGTGGCTTGCAGAGAGAGAGCTGCAAGAAGAAAGATTACGGATGTTGGAAGGTCGATACTGGAGAATTGGGCATCAATGCTAAAACGCCCTCTTTATACTTTTATAGTCACTTCTGCTGATCAGAAGGAAAGAAATTATTTTTACATATGACATATGCTTCACTATGTTTTCTGAAAGGAAAATGGTGATATTTCATAGAGGTTTTCACATCACAGAAGTCAATGCTCCCGATTCTTGGACCACTCCGGCATTGTTAGGTTTCTGGCATCTTCTCAGCCACCTGTGCAATGTTCTAAATTTTCATTTCACAAAACCTAGGCAGTCTTTTTATATGCTTAATAAAGTCAGACATGGCAAACTTCAGGCTTAAGGGATAGAAGAATAGGGGAAAATTAGAGAGGAAAATGCATATGGAAAAAATAACACCAGGTTGTTATTCTAGCAAATGGTCACATTTGTTTTCAATATGGTTTTGAATTCGGTGTGCAAGACTGAAATTTGACTTTTCTTCGAAGTCAGTTTCAACTCAACTATGAATGGAAGAAGTTATTGAAGGCTGCAAAGAATATCCGGAACAAAGCAGCACTCACATATGAGTAATTTCCAAGACATTACTTAGGTTAATTTGGTTACATTTTTCTCAAGGGTAAAATAAACATAGTAATAATTGCCATGGCCTGGTACAGAATATTTTCACTGAAAAAACATCTTTTTGTTCATTCCAGCATTACAGGTAATGCCACTGTTATTTTAGTCAAAGCCCGGTTTAAGTTGAAGCTGGAGGCTGTGTAATCAGTAACACCAGAAAATGAAAGGAAAGCGCAACATCTTTGACTCAAGTAGAACAATAAGTCTCTGATGAGACGCTCCAGATAAATTTCTCTCTGGTGATATTTGCTAATTTGTTACTCTTTTATATGGGTTGATTTTAGTCATGACAAAACAACAGTCAGCAATACCATACAAAATTTTCCCTTGACATAGGGAGCTCCAAAGGAAAAACTACTTTTGGATTTTATTTTCTCTATCACTTTAAGGACCACATTATGGATATTTTTCAGTAGTAGATCATTCCAGCCTATAAATAAATTAGGTGCTTTTCCTGATCCCCTCCCCAGACCAGGATGCTAAGCCAAGCTAAGTTTGGGATTGGCTGAATGTCTTGGCACATAAGATCCCTGTCATTTGGCTGTTGAATTTCCAGACCAAAGCTAAATTGGTATTTTCCTCTACAGTTTACTTTCCCCCAGTCGGTAGTTGGGGAAAGTATATGTCAAGAAATAAACTGCCAACTTGAGTGTGCCTAATTGTGCAATTAGGTGAACCGTCACAAACTTTATAGCATTACTGGAAGAAAGTAATTACTTGCTGCCATACTAGTATTGTGAAGTTGAACAAAAAAATGTTTTCACAGCCAAAATGGGAAAATCTTATCTTGAAGTCTGATGCATGTCATAAGGCAGCACCCCTTAGAAGGTTGTGAACGCCAGGGAGGTGAGCTGATAGAAGGAATGATATTTTTTGTGCAAGAATGATATCTAAATGAAGTTCACAACTCTCTCTTCAGCCCAGGACAATTATGTGACTACTACACAGTAAACATTAAACATTAATTATAGTCTTTGAAAGACCTATCTAGGATGCTTGATGATGATAACTAGTGGTTTCGGTTGAAAAGGTTACCCACAGGATTAAAAATACCGTGGAGTTCAGGTTTCTAGATTTCATCTTATCTATTTAAGAAGAATACCAGAAGAATAAAAAGAAAGTTTAGAAAGTTATTTTTAAATTTTGTAACTCTCTGAATTCTACCAATTCTTTAATCTTTTATGGAAAAGGGTAACTCTTTGCCAACATACACCACCTCCCTCATGCACACACTAACATGCACACTGTCATACAGACACAAATTTCACCATGAGTATTGGTAGAAGCAGTAAAACTAAACAGCATAGCAGAAAGAGAACCCCAACTGATATCAGAAGATCTGGTTTAGGTCTTGGTTTACCAGTTGTAGACACGTGTGTCCATTAAATAGGTGTATCTGTAGTTCCCTCATCATGCGACAAGAGTCAACAATCCTTATCTTTTTGTAAGAATTCTCAATAGACATCTGCCTTTCTTCCCCACCTTCTCAGACCCTGATGACTACATTCCACACTAACTCCCATGACCTTTCATGTTGTTTTCTTTGCATTATGCAATTGGATACATCATTATATTTCACTTAGTACTTCAGCATACACCTCCACACAATTGGTGCATACAACAGCTCTAAATAAAAGAATGGTGGAACTAGGGCCTAATCCACTTTGCTCCCAATGCCCTTTGCTTCCCCTGCTTTGAGACATGCATTGCTTTACTTCCACAACATGTGAGAGCTCTAAGTCTGAGCTAGAAACCAGGATCATCAGCAGGTATCATTTAGCAATAAAGATGCAAAATCAGGGTAAGATATTGCAAATTCAAACTCAGGAGTTTATTAAGTAATAATATACTGTTGCAAAAGTGAGTTTAATCTAAAATTGAGAAGATGTTTCTATATTTGAAAATCTCAGTATAAATTATTAGTTTTATAATATCGAAGGAAGGAAAACTAAATTACCATTATATTAGTTATAAAACATTTGTTGAAATCAAACATTTTTTTCAGAATAATATAGTTGGGTGAATATGCATGCATATTTTTAAAGCTGTCGTAAACTCAGATGATTACAACATACCATACATAATAAATTTTCTGTGTTAAAGATTTACATGTAAAGGTTAAAATAATAAATGTAGTAGAATAAAATATTGAAAAATATTTTCACATAATAGAGTTGGGGTAACCTTTCCTAGAATGCTATCTAGGCCAGAAATCATGAAATTCTTATTTTATGTATATTTGATTAAAATTTGAATATTTTTAAAAGTTCTTAAGCTAATATATCTATCATATCTTTTACAGAATTTTAAAATAATTTTATAAACATATAATTCAGATAAAAACATTTACAACATATGTGGTGAACAAAGATTAAATATTCTTTAGTAATTACAAATGACTCATTATATACCAGTAAGAAAAGGCCAATATACTAATTTTTAATGGGCAAAGAGCATAAATAATCAGTTCACATATAAACAAAAATGTCATAATATAAAAATGCTTAAAAATGAATGACCAAGGCATTGAAAATAAAAATTGATATTTTTCTCCTATAAAAGTAGCAAATACTAAAATAATTAATAATACCCACGGTTGGCAAAGTCAGGAAATGGACAGACTTGATATAAGGATCAATTTATTCAACCTTTCTGTTTGACAATTTGCAATGTATACCTACAATTAAACTGGCATACACTTAGAATCAGAAAATCTACTTCTAGGGGTTTATCCAAATAACAGTGCAATAAACACATAATTGCACAAAGATAAGTTTCTTTCCCTACAGAAATGTTTAAAATAGCAAAATTTTGGAAATAATTTAAATTGCCATCAGTTTGAGGCATTATACAAACATGGTAAATCCACATAGCAAAATATTAGTCAGTAATTGAAATGCAGAACGAAGGGTTGAGGTACCGGGTAAGGTGGAGTCAGCACACACTACTCTATCTTTCCCATCGGCACAACTATAAAATCTGCACAGAATGCATGAAGCCGTGACGGAAGAACTCTGAAAAGTAAATAGTAGCAGGTTATTGTTGGACAAGACCAGAATTTAGGTACCACTGGAGCAGTGTGGGGTTTACATTTTTTTCCACCTCTCGTATCCTCTAGCCTGAACTCAGGCTGAACCCAGGTGCAGACAGAGAGAACTCCAGGGAAAGCTCTCTGGTTCTGGCTCCAGGAGCAGGAATTTCTAATAGAGAGAGTATGGAAGTCCCTTGTTTTTGTTTTTGTTTGTTTGTTTTGTTTTACATCTTCCCATACTCTTATATCTCAGCACCCAAGCAGCCCCATGTTGGTTTGAGAGAGGCCTGTTGGAAGCTCAGAGGAACAGAAACTCTAGGAAGGAAATCTTCCTCTCTGATCAGAGGAGCTTTGACTGCTTGAGTCAGGAGAATCCCTGTTGTTTGATTTCTCTCTCTGTCCTCTCACTACTTGGCCTTAGACAGGAAGTCGTTTGCAGAAGTGAGCAGCAAAGTGGGTTAACCAAGGGCCCCACTTTCTTACTGGAAGAGATCTTGTAAAGGGAAGAGCTCAGAAAAGCATCCCTATAAAGTAGTTTAGGAACACCTGGGATAACCCAAAGCTGTGCATGAGTAGATCTGACTCTAATTAGCACACAACATATTTAGAGGATTGAGTAAGCAGATGGACAACCATCCCAATACCAGATTGAATGCAGAGTGTCCAAAGAAGACATAAATACATGGAGAGAAATATTGTGCCAGTGGCTTGGGAAATGCAACATAGTGAAGATGTGAATTCTCCACATAATGATCTATAGACTTAACATGAGTCTAATTGAAACTCAGGGATATACGTATATATTTTCTTGGATAAAAGCATGCTGATTCTGCATCTGGTCCTGTGGTTGAGTGGTTAAGTTCATGCACTCTGCTTCAGTAGCACAGGGTTTGCTCATTCAGATCCTGGGTGCAGACCTACACACCGCTCACCAAGCCATGCTGTGGTGGCATCCCACATAGAAGGACTAGAATGACCTACAACTAGGAAACACAACTGTGTACTGGGGCTTTGGAGAGGAAAGAAAAAAAAAGGAGGAAGGTTGGCAACAGATCTTAGCTCAGGGCCAATCTTCCTCAACAAGAATTAAATAAATAAAGGCTGATAGTGACATTCTGTTAAAAAAAAAAAAATCAGGCCAATTCTAAACTTTATATGGATTTTCAAAAGAGCTAGAATAACTAAAATAGGTTTAGAAAAGAAGAATCAATTGGGATGAATTACACTACCTGACTTTAAGACTTAGTTTGAAGCTACTGTAGTTGAGATAGTGTGGTATTTGAGAAGAAATAGCCATATAGATGAATGGAACAGAATAGAGACTCCAGATGTAAATGCACACAAATTTGGGCAGTTGATGTTTGACAAAATTGCGAAAGCAATTCAATAGAGAGAGAACAATTATTTCAACAAATAGTGATAGAAAAAGCAAATACACATATACAAAAAGCAACCTTTGACCTACATCTCACTCCTCTTACAAAAATTAAATCAAAATGAAGCATGCATCTAAATATAAAAGATAAAACTACAAAACTTCTAGAAGAAAACATAGGAGCAAACTTTCTTGCCCTGGGCTAGGCAGAGATATCAGACGTGAAGGCAAACAAAATTCATGAAAGAAAACATTAATAAATTAAATTTAAACAAAAAATAAAAACTAACTGTTTCCTCTGCGAAGAAGAATATTAAGGAGGTGAAATGACAAGCCACCAACTGAGAGAAAATATTTGCAAATTACATATCTGACAAAGAACTTGTGTTCTAAATGTATAAAGAGCTCTCAAAATTCAACAGTAAAAAATCAAACAAGCCAATTAAAAATTAGATAATACTGAACACACACTTTATCAAAGAGGATATAAAGATAGCAAATAAGCATATTAAACAGTGTTCAACATCTTAAGCCACTAGGAAAACTGAAAATTAAAACATGATAAATATACCTCTACATACCTTTTTGAATGGCTAAAAACAATTATAAAAAACTTTAAAAAAATGAATAATAGGGGCCGGCCCCGTGGTCAAGTGGTTAAGTTCACGCACTCCACTTCGGTGGCCCAGGGTCTCGCTGGTTCCGAACCTGGGCACTGACATGGCACTGCTCGTCAGCCCATGCTGAGGCGGCATCCCACATAGCACAACTAGAAGGACCCACAGCTGGAAAAAAATATACACAACTATATACTGGGGGGATTTGGGGAGAAAAAGAAGAAAAGAAATTAAAAAATATGATTGGCAACAGTTGTTAGCTCAGGTGCCAATCTTTAAAAAAAAAAAATGAGTGATACCAAGTGTTAAGAAGAATGGGAGCAACTGGAAATCTCATACGTATCTGAAGGGAAGGCAAATGTTACAGCCACTGTGAAAAGCAGTTTGTAAGTTTCTTATAAAATAAAGCATATATTTACCATATGACCCAGCAATGACATGTCTGGATATTTACCGTAGGGAAATGAAAAATTCTGGTCACACAAAAACATATACATGAATGTTTATACTGGCTTTATTCATATTTACCCCAAACTTGAAGCTACATATCTTTTAACAAATGGATGTACATGAAGAAACTGGCACACCCATAAAATACAATGCTATTCAGTAATAAAAATGAGCAAACTGTTGATACATACACTTGAATGGATCTCAAAGGCATTATGCTGAACGAAAGGAGTCTCAAAATTCCACTTGAGTCTCAAAATTCCAACGTTTCCATTTGAATAATATTCTTGGTAATATAAAGCTGTGGTAATGGAGAACATATCAGTGTTTGCCAGAAGTGAGGAATGGGGTAGGACGTGACTAAAATGAGTAGTATGAAAGAACATCGTATGGTGATAGAAGTATTCTGTATCCTGATTATTGTGGTATTACATAAATCTACGTGTGTTAAAATTTACAGAATTGTACATCAAAAAAAGTCAGTTTTGCTATATGATAATTTAAAACAAAATTAATTTTAGAAGTGGAAGATGTAGATATATTTTGTCAACAGCACATAATGTTTGCAATATATTGTTATGTTATCAAATAAAAGCACTCTACAGAACAACAAATAGATTGTATATAGTCCCACTAATGTGAAATATGTATGTATATTCATATAAATATACCAAAGCACTTACATTTACTCACATATAATCACAAAATAATACCTTAGAAATATATACCAAAGTGTTAATATTGTTTATATCTTTTCGTTTCTACACACTTTTGTACCATCTACAATCGATATGCATCACCAAGATCTGAGCATAAATATTTCCTTAAAAGGATCTTTTCAATGCATTATTTCATGGAAACTTTAACCAACTCTTGCTTATGTAATGCAGTTTTCAAATGTGTTTTTACAATGTGTAGAAACAAAACATGAACTATGTCAAGTTTGGATAATAATCACCAAATTAAATACAGTAAAACTAGGTGCTATCGTAGAATTGCTTTATACGGTAAAATAATAAACATAGGCTTAGTTAGAAGCAATCAGACAGTTTGAGGAAGAACTATAGATGAAAGAAGGCATGTAAAGGAAGTAGAAGGTGGGTTATCTATGCTAGGAGAGGGTAAAACTTTATTGCATTATGCCTTGTAGACATGAATTACTGGGCTAAAATTGTAAGCCCTTTGCAGATAAATGAAGCTGTATAAGCAGTTTGAAGAGAGGGGAGATAGAGAGAAAGAGAGATAGGAGGTAAGATAAAGATATGAAGAGAATCATTGCCTTGTGGCTTATAAAAAATAACAAGATTGGATAGAGAAGACAGCACTACTTATCTCTGATTTTTCCAGCCTCTTTTCCTTTACAGAGAATGGTCCTCATAATGAGGAAGGTAAATCAAATACTTAAGAGGAAACTAATCTTTGGATTAGAGAAATATTTGTTAAGAGAGCCATAGGTACGTTTAATGAGTTCAGGTTTCAAGGGCCAATTACATACTTAAATAATTTGTGGCTAGGATTACTGATACACTGTCAATAATTCAAGGCATTATCACATACCAGAGATAAGCAAAGAGACAAAATTTTAATAAAGTAGTAAGAGATTAATTTTGAACCTTGTAAACCAATAATCTTGTTGTCAGTATTTCAAAGATTCTCGAAAGACTCATTAAGTATATGTATGTGGAATAGCTGGCCAAGAAAATTGAGATGTGGATAGGATAACAGAGATTCACGCTTCAGTTCAAACAAGAGTTCTAAAACATCCATTTAAAGGAATTCTTTTAAATATAGTATAAGCGAAAGAGATATAAAGATGAAACTAACAAGCCTGTTCCCTCAGTGATTTCCTATTCTACTTGGGATGATGATAGATAGAGAGGGTATCAGAAAGTGTACTCCAGAGAAACAGAACCAATAGGAGATATATGTATATATATACTCACTTTAAATATCCAACGTAGATCAGCGAGAGCAACTTGTCTGTACAGAGGCTCAAGGACTTGATCTGATAAAAACTTCAATATCATAAAGCTTCACCATTTAGAACACAAAGCCTCTAACATTCCTATGTCAGGGAAAGAGACAATGAGAACTCTAATTTCTTGGTTATGCTTTGGTGCAGAGGCGAAATGTGTCACTTCAACATATAGCCCAATGGCCAGAAGCATTCAACGGCTCTGCCTCCCTGAAAGTTGGCTGGGGAATGTCAGAAAAGCACATGAACTCTCAGGGAACAAAACACCTTTACTGCAAGAAATCAGGGTTCGAGAAAATAATTTATGAATAATTAACAGAAAGTTTGTTGCTGGAGCTGTGGGAATAAATGAAATAAATTGTGATGAGAGTGATGGTTAAGAAAAGAGTCAAATTTACTACAGGAAGAAAAGCCAATGAAAGAAGTTGAAATAGACAAGGATGACACTAGTGAGCTAAGAAAGATTACTGTCATAGATGTCAAAAGAAGAAAGGTTCCAGTGGTGGAAGGATTTCAACGTCAAGTGCAGCAAAGAAATCAAATTGTAAAAAGACATAGAGGAAGTCTTTGGATCTCTCACCTGCAAGTTAATTTTAAAATAAAGATTTTAGAAGAGTCCTGAGGATGACATTCATACTTCAGACCATGGAGAAATGACCCAGTGGAGACAAAATGAAGACAGTGAATACAATTTTCATTTTCTCTTGATAAACACGACAAATTCCAGCAATCTGAGCCTTTAGGTAAATGTCTTCACTTCTCTTGAATTCCGTTGTATGTTCTATAAAATGAAGGATTTTAAAGAGCTTAATTCTACAGTTGCTTCCAGCTCCAAAAGTAATATTCCTATTAACAACAGCAACAACAATAAAAATTACCAACTATTTATTGCCAACCATGTGCCAGGCATTGTACTCAATGCTTTCTATGTGCTAATACATACTTATATCCACATTTTAAAGAGAGGATTAATGATATTTAAATTAAATGACTAGTCCAAAGTCACACATTTAATATGTAGATAAATTTGGATTAGAGCCCAAATCTGTCTACTTCAAAGCCATATGTTTCCTTAATGATAAGTGATGGCAGATTAGATGCATGCCATACATAAGTTCGATCTTTATCTTGGCCATACATTTGAATTATAATATTCTTGTTTATAAGTTGCCAAAATATGGGTTATAGTATTAATAGATGATTGAAGAACAGTTTGAAAAGCATGTTGATTAGTACATCAATTATAAACTGGAGTGAGACTGTAACATTTGGCTCTGTCCTCTTCAAAATTTGATAAGCACAGATAAGCATCAACATCTCTGTGAGAGGAGCAATTTTGTTGAGGTTGGGATTTGTTAAGGCTACACAAGTAGAGTGCAGAAGTGACTGGTTTACGATTTCTGCTGAAAAAGACCCAGAGATTTAGCTGACTGTGAGCTCAATGCAGCCAAAACAATCATGTTAATTACGCCGAGGCAATCAATTGATGCCTAGGTAGAATCCAGATAGTGGGCACCAACAGTCCCATTGGATATAGTCTGAACTAAAAGGAAAACACTTGAACTTAAGACAGGGTCTCCACAGTTTAAAAGTAGCTCAGAAAACCTGTGGATTATTCCAAAGAGAATTACCAGGATCATCTAGGCACTGGAAACCACCTCATATGGAAAAAATCAAATCACTGAAGACACTGGGGATATTTCATTTGGCAAAGATAAAATTGAGGAGTTGCAAACATTTGAAGGACTAGCATAAGAAAATATTGCAAAAATTATAAAATATCTTCCTTTATTGAGTTTAAGCATGGCACTTTGTAACTTTCAACATTAATCTTCAGTTCTGTCCTCTGGAGTCAGATAGAATAAATCAGATGTGTAAATTATAGCCATCCAATGGAAACAAAGTTTCTAGAGTACTATATAAATAAGATGACTATTTTATTTCTTTTCCAAACTGGGTCACTTTGGGGAGGAAAAACGGTGTTATGAATAATTTTCCTGATAATACACTGGAACTGTCCCAGGTAAACCAGAATTGTCTGTTCTTTTGAATTTTCCAAGCCACATTATATGGTACATATGATTATGATTATTAGCTTCTCTTTTCACAGATGAGAAGTCTGAGGTCTAAGAATGTACTCAAAATCATACCAATAGTATATGTCAGTCAGAATTCAAATCTGACTCCAACATCCAGGCTGCTCCTTGCTGCCACTCAAACCTTATTGCCAACGTGGTAATACACTTTATTCTGGGGAATTATTTTCCTAAAGACTGGAAATAAACGTTTTTAGAAAAAAAGGGTAGAAATGTTCATATTCTGCAGGGGATTAAGCTTGAAGAATGCCACATTTTATCTTATATCTAAGAGGGGATTGTATCAGCTTTAAATATCAACTTGGCTGGGCTACACTTCCCAGTTGTTCATTCAATCATACAGTAATTTAGGTATTGCTTTGAAGGTATTCTATAGATGTGATTAAAATCTATACTCAGTTGACTTCAAGTAAGAGAGATTGTCCTAAATAAATTGAGCAGGCCTAATTCAATTAGTTGGAAGGACTTAGAAAAGAACTGAGACTTTCCAGAAGAAATTCTGCTTGTGGCCTGAAGTTTCACCTCATCCCGAGAGTTCCAGACTCTAAGTCCCGCCTTACAGATTTCAGACTTACCTAGTCAGCCCCCACCACCACATAGCCAACTCCCTGCAATAAATCTTGTACCAGTTCTGTTTCACTGGTTGAACCCTGACTGACACAGGGGCCATATACTCACACTAGTGGAAGAGATACAGAAACAGAAATTAACTATCAATGAAGTTTCCTTCAGGCAAGTAAGTGGAATGATCAAAGGCATCACAATTTGTGGTCAAGATTCAAGCACCAGTTGGGATGCAAGGACAATCTCTAGTCTCCAGAGAGACAACTCATGAGAACAAGGTTCAGATAGCAGCCCTCACACTAGGGATGGCAACAGATGCTCTCTGTCCCCACCTGAAATCTCCCTGCCCTCATCACTTCAGCAACATAGCTAGACTTTCATCTGCTACACCTTCATTTCTTGGTGGGCTCTTTTAGGCTCTAGATCCTACTTTGCTGTTTGTAGAGAGGCCAGAAGTCCTGGGGTTCAACATCCTTAGGGAGTAACACTCAACCAATGGCCAACACACGTTGATCATGAACCCCCTGCTTGCTTGTCCCTCACTCTCTGGGAGTGGTAACTCAGCAACTTGTCTTCTACATCAACTCCCAGGGATTCCCATAAATTAGCTAATGATGAACACAATATACATAGGCTCTGTCCCCATAGAACTTTCATTTCCTTTTCCTGAGATTTCAAGGCCACGTCCTGTATGATATAGATTCTTAGAGTTGGAAAGAGGCTTAAGACCCTTTCTTCTCTGTCCCTTTTTACCTTTACTTCCCCCACCATCCCATAGTGGTTACGCACTTATTGATGAATGCATTATTGGTGGTCTTTACTTTCCAAGCTCACTTTGCAACACCCTTACCAGTGCTTCCTTATTTTTCACTACAAACCAAATATCTGCATTTGCATTCATATCTCCAAATCTGCTTCTCATAAAACTCAAAACGCAGACAAAACAGGTTATTAGAACAGGAATTTGGAAGGAGAAGCAAAGTGGAAACAGTGTCCTGGTACAAGGAAGTCACGGGTAAGAATCCAGGACCAGGAAGACGGGTCAACTGTAGCATACGGAGCAATGAGGGAAAGGAGTAGTGAATGTTGGGCTCTTCTAGCCTAAGCTAAGCCTATGGGGATAGTAAGTCTGAGACATGGATTCCACAGATCAAGAGATTTAGATTCCCAGCACAGTGTCTAGAACACGGAAAGATACTGAATTGGATTGACTTGTCAGTGTATTTCCTACCTTAAAATCCAGGCGTTACTGAGACTATGAATTGGCCTATGTGGAAACATGAGAAAAAGGTCAGGGGAGAAATGATCTTTAAGTCTCTGTCAACTCTGAGATTCTTTGCTATCACAGAGAACATAGCCTTGAAACCTTAGAAAAATCTTCATGAAAATAAACTAAAAGTTCCGCGAGGCAGGGCCAAGCTATATTTTGTTTACCATTGGCTAACTGTGCTGGACAATAGCTCATTGAACGTGCTTTGAATGAGTCAAAACTGACATAGAAACATAAAATTCATTTCTTACGTGCTTGATTCCATGTGAAAGACCCCTTCCCAGGCTACGAAGCACTGTTCCACTTGTATTAACCTGTCATGGCCCACTTTGAATATCTTTGTCACTCATCTCTAAACAGTTCCATGACTTTCATCTACGTGTCAATCACACAGGCTACAGAGTCTGTTATTCTGAGTTTAAATCCATTGTCTGCCCCTTAGACGCTGTCACAGCTAAGTCAACTTTATTAGTATGTCTGAGCCTCAGTTTACTCATTCAGAAAGGAAAATATAGTAATAATACCTAGTTTTCAGAAGAGTTGGGAGAAATAAATTGCTTAGCATAACATCTGCACAAAGTTAGCATTCAATAATTTTAACTACTCTTATTACTAAATGTATCCACATCTTCATTCTAAATTTTGTCCATGTACTTTCCCGCTTAAGTAAAATAGATTCTAATCTCAAGGAAGCATGAGCCATATGACCCTTGGTAGGTATAGATATCACTATGACATTTATCTAACTTGTAACATGTAAAAGAGCAGGTCTACATCGAGATGTGAAAGCTGGGCAGCTTGGAAGGTGTTGATTTGCTGATCTGCTCTGAGTTGCCATTGAAATGATCTTTAAAATAGAGGCAGACTCGGACTGCCAATACAGTCTGAGATAGATAGTACTGGTTTTCAAGAATTATGTAAAGTCTGAAAAATACTTTTGCAAGCTGAGAAGGGAATAAAGGAGATGCTGTTGCTCTGAGGAATTGAAGTTGGACATTTTCCATACAAATCATCCTACACTTTCTGACTCAAAGCAGCAGGTACATCTTCCTTCCACTTATCAGTAGGACTTAGTACTGGTAATATTTTCGCTTCTGCAATGGACAGTCTGAAAGACTAGTAACCCAATCCCATGAGTCGGCTCTGAGAGCGCTTGCGAATTCAAGTAAGATTGACTTCCACAGATAGTGTGATAGGTTAGGTTTTTCCTTCCTTCAGGGTTTGAAAAAGAAGTAAGAGTGATATACTTACACTCTTGTAAGAGTGTGTGGGGACAGCACAAGGGAGACACTCTGAGCTTACGCCACAAGCTTGGTCCTCAGCAGTTTACATGTTTTTGAGAGAAAATACCAAAATACGTCTGTTTGCATTGGTCCTTATGGTCTTTAAATAAATGCTATGTTGTTTGGAAATCAAATAGATTCATGATCACGTATAATTAGGGAAATCTCATTGGGGGAATCAGGAGTTGAGGCACGACTTGAAGGTGGACAGAATTTGGATTGCAGGGAGGAGATGCTGAAACATTCCAGTTTTCTTTAAATAGAGACTCAAAAAAGACAATCGAAAAGAGTCCGTGACTCTGCCCACCTCCTCATCCCTCAATATCCAGCCAGATCTCTTCTAAATCCCACCACCAGCCACCAAAATGGAATTGCTCTTAACCTAGAGAAGAATCTATCTGCCATATTTTATTTTAATATATTTAAAATTTTACTTTGTGCTAAATATAGGTAGAATATAGAAACTAAGCTCAAAAATTATCTCAAAAAGAAGTAAGATGAAATGTCAACGGAGCATTTTCCTTTTTCTTGGTTTTCAATTTAATTTGACTAAAGCCCTGTGGTTTCTATTCATTTAGGGACTAGATTTGGAGATGAGAGATTTCTCTGCTGGCATCAGCTAACTGCTAATCCAGGAGGAATTTGTCTGGTTCTTAACCTTTTATGTAATTGTTAACAAACATGAGCACTTATTTTATAGAATCAACTGTTGGTACTTTTTTATTTCTATCTTACAGCACCAGGATCTGTACCTATGCAATCATATATTGTTTTATCCTAAGCAACTATCAGGACTTTTTAGCTTAAATACTTAGAAAAGGGAGAGATTTGCTTTCCTGGATAGCCTGGGCAGTATTATCATCTGTGCCTACAAGCCCAAATTCATTGGCTTATTATAAACTGAACTTGGTTATAGTAAATTTTCATATTTTTCTTTGACTTTTTCAGAGACTGCTTCAGAAGTTCATAGAATCTATGAATAATAAGCTTCAGTAGGAAAGCAAGTCATATTCTTCATTACATTTTTAAAAATATGATTCAACTGCTCTTACTAAGTTGCATGCATTCAATTAATATTTTCACTTTATTTTCCTTTAAGTGAAATTTTGATGGAAATTAATCCATGATGACAGGTTCCTAAGACTCGTATGATGATTTATAACGATGAAAATTTCTCTGGAGACTTTAAATTGCCAATTCCCTGAGGGGCTAAGATGAACTCAGGTCTTAGCTGTCTGGATCACAACTCCATTCATAGATGGTTCTACAAACTATAGCCCCTTGGCCAAACCCCACTTGCCACATGTTTTGCTAGCGCCAGGGAACTAAGAATATCTTTTAAGTATGTAAGTGGATAAAAAATAAAAGGAGAATGTTTCATGACATGTGAAAATTATAAGGCACTCAAATTTCAGTGTCCATAAATAAAATTTTTCTTAGACTACAGCAACGCTCATCCATTTATGTATTGTCTGTGGCTGTGTTTGTGCTACAACAGTAAAGTTGAGTAGTTGCGACAGAATATGACTGGCAAAGCTGAAGATATTTACTATCTGGCCCTTTACAAAAAAGCTTGAATACCCTGTTGTAGAGTAAAGGGCATTAAATTTGAACTAAATGTAGGAGATCTTAGGCCTAGTCCTTGATCTGTTACATAGTAGAAATTAACTTTTGGGAAAGTCTTTAACCTTAGTTAGTCTCAGAATCCTAATTCATAAAATGAGATAAATAGTAAATGTGAGATGTAGGGAGAGTAATGGTGAAAGCACGTAGTAAACTATAAAACAATATAAAACAGAAGAAGATAACATATTTAATTTAACATATGCATCCATTTGTGCCAGGCAATTGAAACAATGATAATTTAGTCAAGGCTTTCCAAAAGAGATGTAGTTAATTTTAGAAAAGCAATTTGTGTGCAAGGAAAGAAAAGTCGAAGAGAAGATCTTACAGATTACCAGGTTCAACTCAGTAATTCATCTAGCAGAAACAAACTTGCTGCTTTCTTGATCTTTTTGAGCAATCTGCAGTCAACTTAGAGAGTGAAATGTGTATAAAGGTTAGCTTCACCTTTTCACTTCAAATATGACAGATATATGTGTGCATATAGGCAGTGTATATGGGCATTTTTTAATATATGCAGATAAATGTACAAGAGGAGAAGTGCAGAAGGGACCCACTTGTCCTTGATGCCTCAACTGGCCATGAAAAATAATAAAATTCCTCTAATTAATAAAACCGTCAGCTCAAAAGTGACCAAGTTGGAAATAAATCACAAGAAGATTCACTTTTCAGCAGAAGGCTGAGGGCAGGTCTGCGTGTCTTTAAGCGGGTACTGAACTCTGTGTATGAAAACAATTGAAGGAAGCTCCAGGAAGCCTGGCTGCTGGACCCTCAGGCAGCCTGCTGGCAAAAGGCAGACAGACAACCCAGGCATTCCGCGTACAATCACAGCCTTTCCGGTGACATTGCACTTTACAGAATGATGCCACTTTTGTCAAGGAGCCAAGTTCCCAGCTCAAGAGCACCAATCTACTCTGAACAAAGTGGAGCACCTGGGGCAGGCCTGTTTTGATAGCCTGCCTGGCTCCTGGGGTGGCTTGGCTCCAGGGAGGATGTGGACCACAATGCCTTTGACTTGGATCCTTGGAGGATCATAAAGGTGGAAAAAGATAGAGACAGGAGGAACAGTGTCTCCTGGGTTGGCTGTAAACCCAAGGCAAAATTGCAGGATCAAGGACTCATCAGTGGGTCAGAAGTGACCCCTAGTGGGGTCTGCAGATTTCTTCCACTCATTTAAAATAATCTCTGCCATAATGTATCTCAGGCATCACTTGCTGAAGGCAGAAAGGGGGAGAGAAGGAAGAGAAATAAATTTAGAAATCAACAACATTAGAGGAAAAAAAGAAGAAAAAAGTGACATATAAAGACAGAACACAAAAGGGAAAGTAAGAACCCAAAGCAACAAAAAGAAAAGGAGAAATATGAACTGTCTGTCCGAGAATTTATTTGTCTTGGTGAAGGAAGAATTGATTACAGTCACTGAAACGAATAAGATGATGTCGCTTTCCAAATGAAAATCCCCGAATGCTGGCCATTGAACTTAAAAATAGAACCCAAACTCCTTTGCAAAGCCTGAAGGGCCCTCCTCTCCTGTTTCTGTAAACCGATCCTAACCTGGTCCTTCTTGGTTACTGGTGACATCGACTGTTTTTGGATTCTTCTAACAAGTGAGCTCCTTCCTATCTTGGGACCTTTGCGCTCACTGCCCGCGCAGTCTGGAATCATTCTATGCTGGCTCCATTTTGTCATTCAGTCTCAGCTTCAATATCATCTACCCCGAGACGCTTTCACCATCCACCAAAATTGAAACAGTCACTCTCTTCCTGTCACCATCCCTGCCCTCTGTATTATGTTATATCATATCATATTATGATTATATAATAAATATGCAATTTGCATTTGTCCAATACTCTCATGTGGATGGATTTATTTTTATGTTTCATGTATGTCTTTTTCACTGGAAAACACACTCTGTGACAGCAGGATTCTAGAAATGTGTTTGTCATATAGCAGGTGCTCAGTATTCACTTGTTGAATGGATGAATGAATAAATTACTCATGCAGACATTTTAAAAGTTGGAGTTGCAAGTGACTTGGAGGTGTTTTGATTCAATCCTCTCTACATATAGTTTACTGCTGAAGAAACTAAGACTCATAATTTAAGTGATTTATACAAGGTCATACTGTTTGTGGCAAACACAGGTAGAGCCAGGACACCTTACTATACTCATCTGATGAAGATTAAGTACTGAGTTTCTGGTTGCAGAAGTGACGCTGGATGAGTAGTTCTTTACCAAGAGAGGCAGGCTGCAGTGTAAGGATAAAGCTCAAGAAAGCTACTATGCCACTTTTTGTCCTTTCTAGAGACAAAACATGAAAGAAAAGGGAGGGAGTCTAGCTAAATTAGGAACTGAGAGTCACAATGTGTTGTTATTCCAGGGAGGATTTGATGAATGTGATGGGCAGAAAATGGTAGATAACATAATTCTAAAATCAGTGGGGTCCCAGGAGAATGAGTTCTTCTTTACACAGTCAGGAAGGACCACACTTACATTGGCATATCTAGGCTGATGGAAAGGCGATATCTTGCCCTGAAAGATCTGTCATCGTAATAGGCTGAACCATGGATATAATCAATGGATCCTCCATTTACCGAATCAGTGAAATACTGACTTACTTTAAGGAAGCTGAGGCATCCAATGGATGGGCTTCCCATACACATTGAGACAACCCAGGCACAAGTAACTCACGTGTTCTTAAGGTGTACAGAGAAATGTCAATTGAATAATTGTATTTTAAACACAGAACGTGCATCAGTACGCGTATCAGTTTTCTAGGGTTTCTGTAACAAATTACCATAAATCAGGCAGCTTAGAATAACAGAAATGCATCATCTCACAGTTCGGGAGACCGAAGTCCAAAATCAAGGTATCAGTAGAGTTGGTTCCTTCTGAGAGCTGTGAAAGAAAATCTGCTTCAAGCCCTCTTCTCTAGCTTCTAGTGATCTGCTGGTAATTTTGGGCGTCCCTTGGCTTACAGAAGCATCACCGTGATCTCTGCTTTCAGCTTTACATGGCATTCTTCCTGTGTGCATGCCTGTCTCCCAATTCCTCTTTTCATGAGGTCACAAGTCATGTTGGATTAGGACCCATCCTAATAATCTCATGTTAACTTATCTAATTATATCTTGAACAACCCTATTTCCATCTAAAGGCACATTCTGAGGCTCTGGGGTTATAACTTCAACATATGAATTTTGAGGAGACACAATTCTACTCATAAAGCAAGGTTGGCTCCAGTCACTATAGGGACTGAGTCCTATAGAAAGACAGTCTCACCACAAAGTTGCATTTACTTGGCAGGGGGTGGTAGGTTCAGAGAGTCCCTTCACTGAATCATTGATTTTAATTCCAATAGCAGCTTTTCTACCACACACAAAAAATCAAGTCTGTCAAATAACTTCATTGAGCCCCTGTCCTTGGCAAGACACTGCTTAGGCTCTAGAAATCCAGCCAATGACCAAAAATAATTTCTAATTTAGTAGAGGCAGGGTGTTGTCCAACTCCTTGCCTCCAACTAAATATACAAATTCAATCAATATTTTGGGGGACTATGATAACAATATGAACAATGATGTTTTCAAACTGGAAGTAAGTGTTAGAATGAGTTCAGAGAAAATGTAATGCATGTGTTGAATATTTGAATGATAAAACAAAGAGTGATGCTCTTTGTCAGGTTTTTTTTTCCATTGAGAAATGCATTTTCAATTACCATCAAAAGTATAATCTACCAAGTATGAAGTCTTGAGTGATCTTTAAGGTTTCAGCCCATTGTGGAGTAACTTTGAGCCTAACCTTGTATTTGAAAACTATGTATTATCTTTGTATAGTTCTCTGTGCCTGAAGCATGCAGTGAGCACCTCTCTGAAACTGCTACTGGCTGGGTTTTGTTGTATTACTAACCCTGTTCTGCTCCCGTTCACTAAAAGTCTTTTCAACTCTTAATGTGCATTTATATCTGAAATCTCTTCTTCCCCTCTAGAGGAAACAGCAGAAAGCAATCTTGCAGGAAGACTGTTTGTTAAGGTTTAACCTGTATCACAAACATGCTTTATCTGTCCGGTGCACGCTGCAGAGCCTAAGAAGCTCTGAGCCATTTGTCTCTGTAGGTTCTCAGAGTATTGAAGTAATAAGCCATCACTGGGTCACAAAGCAACAAGGAACACACCTCATAGGGATTTGTAGATGTGTCTCAAAACCCTCAAGGTGCAAGCAAATGTGGCCTACTTGTACAAGATAACTCCAGAAGGCCTATGGAATATTTTACTACTAGAGAGAATGTTAGAGTTGAGTGTGTATGGGAAATAACTCACTCTGAGTTTCTTGAACATATAGAGGTAGATATATGAATGAGAGAGAGTACGAGCCTAGGGGAAGAAATCCTAGTGTTGCTGTTTGCTGTTTTGGCACATGAGGCCAATCATTTAATAACATGAGGTACCACAGTTCTCATCAATGAATGGAGAGTCTGAACAAAATCTGTTTTCCAAAAGTTTGTACTACCAACAACCACATATACTGTTCCCACTTCCTGCCCAATAGGTATCAAAATTTGGGACTTTTATTGAGTTATAAACATTTATTTATTTATTGAGTTATGTCATATATTTCATTTTATTTTAATAAAAAATCATATGGCTACCTGCCAGAACTGTTTGTTGAGCAGAAAATTACTAGTGTAAGAAGTACCACATGGAATTCTAAAATTTTTAGGTAAAAGTAAAGGCATTTTGTTAGCTTATATCAGTACCAGGGTTTTTTGAAATACTGCGAAGTTTTACAGGACACTATGGTTTCCAAGAGCCAGGTAGGGATTCCTGGCAGTAGTGGATCTCCAGGATGCTTTCCTTAGTACCCAAAGATTCTGGAATTATTTACATGCTCCTAGTTAAGGAAGTGAGAGGAAAAATAGATGCCAACTCTTTCCTTGAGCAATGAATCACTCACAGTACCCACCCTGCATACCCTGACTAATGACATCATTTGGGGCTCCTTATTACTCTAACCAGCTCTGTATTAGGGCAATGAGAGGCCATCTACATGGTACAATTGGAAAAATTATAGTCAAACCACTCCACGCTCAAAAAATCTTTTATCCCTCAGCATTGTACTAAGGACTCATGATTCTTTTTTCAGAGGCCAATGCTTTAGAGCAAAGCCATTAGCATGCCCTTCCTGGATCATTCTTTAAATACCCAAATTTCTTAATTTTCATGACATATTAACTATTCATCAAACAAAAAGCAGTTATTATGTACCTATTGGAGGCCAGACTCTTCATTGTCACCAGAAACACAAGTGTCTTGATCCCTGTCTTCAGGGGGTTTATAATCTACAGATATTTGGAAATCAGCCATGGGACAAGGAATTGAGAAACAAAAAGAACAGGACAGGAAAAAGAAGGGATTAGAGTTCCTGACTAGGAATAGCTGTGTTGGGGAGCAGACTAGGAATTGGGTGTAGTGAAAGGAGCAGGGAAGCATCCCATGAATAAGGAGAAAAAAGAGTGGAAGAAGGAGGCAACAGAGGAGCAGGATTGGAAGCAAAAATGAGTGGGTTTAGTAGGTCCCGAAGACACCTTTACCACTGCACAATTTGCCATTTGTAGAGCCACTCCATATTACTTCTGAAGACACTTAAATATTACCTTCCTCTTCTGCGCTGCATTGTGACTGTCCTCTGAGAGGCAGCACAGCGAAATTGCTGAAGATCTATTGGCTGTCTGGAGCACACACTACCAAGAGAATGGTTCAATTAAGGAAATAAATTCAGGAATTTAATGAAATAAACATTCTTTCACTGTAATTCATTCAATACACATCCATGGAGTTGTGTCCCCTGGAAGTTTTATCCACCTTACAGATTCAACCATGGCATCAAGATGTTTACGTTTTAAATCTAGCAAAGGCAAGCGACAAATTGCCTCATTTTCTTCTCCACTGGCTATATTCAGAATTAACTAGGACTCTAGAAAATGAAGAGGCAGCATAGTTTAGTGAGGGGGAAAGAGAATTTTGGATGAAAGTGAAAATATCTCTTTGCCCTAGTTCTGCTTCTGCCAGCAAGTCGTTTCCAAAAGTTATTATAAAAGCGAGTTAGCATGTAGCATCCTTAGTTTTTTTTTCTGAAAAGTGAAAGAGCTGAGGTCTAATTGCTAAAGATACACCCAGATCTATCATTCTGTGATTCTGCTTGTCTGAACTTACAGCCCTGAGCCCAGGAACGTTTCCAAGCATTTATCAAGGATTTTTCTGGACATGGAAGTATGCTAGGAAGTGTATCAAAACAATGAGAAGATGTAAAAAGTCCCTGCTTTGCTGTGTTCTAGGAATTTAATCCATGTTGGCAGTGTCTATCAAAGTCTATATGCCATAAGTTGAGACAGTTACAGAATGCACACTGATTAAATTCAGCTGACTGTGAATCATTACAACCCACATGATATGAGCTCAAAGAGGTGTGAGCTAGCAAAGCGGAAATGCTCCTGAAATGATGTGTTGGGACAAGGTGGCAATTGAGAAAATCGTTCTCTTTTTTCAGTCACAATGAGAGAAACGGTACGGAGAGACAAATATTGTTCTAGAACTGCTTTCATGAGGGGAGGGCTTGCCAGTAAGGGAGGAGCTTTTACTAGGAGAGTCTATGGCCCCTGGAAGTGACCTGGAACAGTAAAGTCCAGTTACATTAAGAAAGTCTTCCAAACAGGAATGGATGAGTCTGGGATGGAATAAAATAAAGACAGATGAGAATTCTCACTCCCAATGCTAGCACTGCATTGGGAACTGGAATTTAGGAGATAGACATTGTTTTCAGATGGTTCCCACATGGTCAGTAATGCCAGATTTCAAAGTGACCTTCATAAGTTACTAGAGAAACTACCGAAAGATTTTTTTCAACATAATACCTGATCTATAATATAACAAATGAATAAATAAATGAAGTAAAGTAATAGCACAACGAAGAAAGCAAAAATTTCTGAGCAATTCTCTTTCTGCAATCATGAAAACCTTCTCTATCTGACATCAGCAAATGGAAAATAGAAAACCTAAAAATTTATTGCTGTGTTGCACAACCTATACTAACCCTGAAGTCTAATTCCTCTGCCAGCTTGTTACGTAGAAGATGCAGTGCTATAAATGTTCGTGTATGTGAGTAATATATATCATATGAGTATAAATATACAGGCATATATATATCCATTTATATATACATACTGTCATTATGCATAATCTATGTCATGACTCTACAGATTAATAGGAAACTAAATATTCTAGGAAAAAAGATGTCCCAAGAAAAATTAGAGAGATTCATATCAATCATAAGGACAATTTCATGGATTAAGACAAGTCCTAAAGGAAAAGAAAATGGTTTGCTTGAGATGTATTTCATTCAAATTAAATAACGCAATTTCTTTCAATAAATAAAGCCTCATGAATTCAAGCAAAAGGACTTGGAAGAAAGGATTAGAAAGAAAGACTCAAGGAAAGTGTGACTGAACTGAAATAAAAGAAAACTTTTGAACAGACGAGTGTTATATATTGAAATTTCTTCTTTACGGAAGTTATAGTCTTTTCTTCTAGGGCATGTGGTGAAGGCATTTATTGATTCATCTGCTCAGAACCCTTCGTTTCTTGAGGATTGACAGTCTCTTCATTTTGAGGATGTTCTACTAATTCCAAATAAGTGAGAGTAAAGGGGGGTGCTCATCCACACATGATTTGCAATGCACTGAAGAAGATTTTGAGTGAAGGTGGGTCAATCAGAGTCCATATCAAGGATTTTCTTAGTTGGAATTAAAGGAATAAGCCAAGACTTTCTCTGCTGGGGTCCATCAAAGATTTAAGCATCAAAGCATCTGAGGGATGAGGGTGGGGATCATTCATGTGTTTATAAAGCCAGTGTCTTGGACAGTCACCACAATGGAATGCACATACCAAGTGGTTTTATTTACTTTTCAATCACGGCCTTCAACTATTCTCTGCCTAATATCCATTCTCTTCCCCTTTACAACATTTTAGGCAGACTCTATAACTCCATGGTTTTCTGCTGATTTTAAAGAAAATCTGTCCAAGTCCACTTGAAAGTTGTTAATATTCTGTTTAATGATCTTCTCTGCTGTTAGGTCAAGTTTCGCCCACAATCTTTCCTCTCCCACCCCTTCCCATTTTAGGACAGGTGATAAAGGTGGAGAAAGAGACAAATGCCTTTTTCTTTCATTGGTGTCGTTGTCATCTTCTCTTGGCTGTTAACACCCTCTGTCTAATGAGCTTTCTCCTGGGCACATGTATGGGTTGTGCTCAGGCCTCGGAAGAGTATAGTTCTTTGACTTAGGATAGTTTTCTTCTCTTTCTATGCCTGTAGCCTCTCCCTACAGGTCAAGCAGTCCTCCAAGGTAAGGTACCAGAAACTTTGCTCCAACCTGTTTCCTCGCAGACTGGAGAATATCTATCTCTCCCATGCTATGCTGTGGGAGTGGAAGATATGCTACCACTAGTCTTACTTTCCTCCATTCCACCACAGATGTTTCAGTCAGCCTCTGGCCTTCTGTAGTCTTCTGGCACCAAGGAAGAGCCACTACTTTGGTGTGTATACAACATATCTAGGGATACATGTCACATTATCCTAAAAGCTCTCTTTCTGAGCTTATGGTGGTAGTGTTAGGTAGGTCTCCATGCTTTTCAATTCAGCAAGTTAGCAGCTGCAGAGAGATGCCAATCCCACAGTTACGACGATTCTCCTACCACTTATCAAGTTCCATGAAGATGTACGTGCTGTCTCTCAGCTTTGGGGCTTTAGCAGAGAATCTGAGAAAATGAAAGAAGCCTGTCTTGGTGGGGGAAGAAAGGGAGGGAAATTAAACCAAACCACAGGAAAAAGCAGGGGTGAGAGAAAGAGTGAAATCGTGGCATGTTTGTGTCTCTTGTTCTGATTGTTTATGATCAGCTTTCCCTGGGACTTCCCATGGTGTAGCTACATGAAGCAGTAAATTTTCCTTTCTGGTCAAGTAAGTTTATATCTTTTAAAATGATCTCATATTCCTTTCTGGGAAATTAAGTGTGATTCTATCCATAGTAAAACCAACTATAGCTAAACATCAGAATCAACAGAGAGAGCGACAGAGAAGAGACCAAGATACCAGGAGATATAAATAGAGATTATGACACAACAATTTCAAGTGGGGTCTGGGGCTTGGGATCTGTTCTGTTAAAAGCTTCTTGGTTTTTCTGAGGTAGAGAAATATTCAAGGATGTTCTAACTTAGTAAATTCATATTTGACTATTGGTGCATTCACAATATATTATTCATTTTAAGGATAAAAATGTATAAATGTCTTTTATACAAAAGGCTGAAGCTGTAATCTATAAGATTTCCATTTGTTTTAAAACACACACACACACACAGAAATCAAATGTGTCCACTTACAGGTCAGAAAGGATATTCTGGGTCATCAAAAGCATCATTGGATAAAATATACTTCAACATTCTTCAAGCATTCAGGGTAGTTAATTATCTAGTCTGGCCTTGGGAGTCTCCAGAGATCAGGTTTCTGTTGCCTTTTGTTCCATTAAATATATCAAAGAGTTGGCATTCACATTGGCAGTGGAGGAGTTGGAGCAGGAAAGAAGAAGGAAACATTTTCTCTCCTTATAATATGAAACATCACTTTGTTCTAATAAATACAGATATTATTTGGAAAGCCTGACCCCATCACATATTGTTTAGTTTCATACATTTCCCAAATTCCAAGCTGCAGTGCAGGAGACTCAAGAGGCTCATTGTCAGCTTGGGATGCTAAAGTCATATCAAATTCTGTAGCTCTCACATGGTGAAGGAAGGTGCTGACGTATTTTTTCCCTTGAAGTATTTATTCAGATTTACATCTAGTGAATAAATAGACTGAAAACAAATGCTTTAAAAGCAAAACAAAACAATATGTCGTTCTAAGTGAAAGGACTGAAGATCTGAAGCTCTTTATTCAAGTCTATATGGACATCCAACAACAGATTCTAGCCTCCCTTTGATGTTGTATGCGCCACTGGATGTTTTCTCCATTGGATTATCTGTGCCCCAATTGCACGTGTTTGATTCTATAAATGAGCCTGTTCAGATATGAATGATAAATTCTGTTCCTTCCTTCATGTCCCTTCATGCTTATCCACAGACACAGACAACAGTTTATTAGTTTGAAAATCCCAATCCAAAGCAATGTAGATATTTCTTATCATGAAGAGAACTATATTTTCTGCCACCAAAATCTGTGCCACAAATATCTTTCCTCTCAAAAACAATTTGATTTGCCTTTCCTCTAATTTCCATTGCACTGTCAAAAAATCGTGCTTCTTTGAAGCTAAATCTTAAAAATAATTGAGGATTTCCTCACTATGAATAATGTGGCTAGATTTGCAATTTGGATGAACCTGACGTTAGGTCACAGTGAAACCCAAACTTTAAAACAATCCCAGGATCTTAAAAAAAAAAAAACCTCTTTCCTTATTTCCTTACATTAAAACGTTAAATCTAACCAGATAAAAGTGTTCTCATGGGTGATGGAGAAGTTACGATACAGAGGGCATGTCTGGTTCCGTGAAAGATGGGAAGTTAAAGTAAATACTGCTTGTAGAAATTTAGTACTTAAAAGCTTTCTCACGAAATTGTAAGGTGGCTTGTGTTCTGGGTCACAATGCTTTCTTTAATGGATGTTTTAGAGAGTAAGACAAGGAATGCATTGTTACTGGACAATGCACCTATTTGTAAAAAGAAGAAATAGTCTAGAGGAGGAAAATAAATTGGTTTTTATTTAATCCTCAAATCAAAGAATGTTAATGATGGAAAAGGTCTTTAAGATCACCAAATCTAATACGTTTCCCCTACAAATATTAAAATTAAACACCAGAGAGGGGAGCTTTTCCTCTATAAGACCACAGAACTAGTTGGGTCCATTTAACTAGTGGTATCACTTTTCCTTGAGACGTACCATGACTCCTACCAAGTGTACCATCTTGACCATGCATTATGATATCCTAAGAGGAACAATGAAAGAGTTTATGAAACAGACTGTAGGAATTGATTTACTTTTTCAACTGTTTCTCACTTCTCCAAATTTCTAAGCAAAGCTAGATGTCATGACTAGATACTATTGATTTATGTACGTACGTATGGAAACCATAAATAAATAAACAAGATGCGAACTACAGTTATTTTCTTTATTTCAATAAGACTTTCATTTTAAAATAATCAGTTAAGGTAATTAAGAATAATCAGTTGGATTCCTTCTTTCTTCTTATTCCTCTTCGTCTTCTCTTCTTTTCCTTTTCTTTTCTTGAACAATTCCCATTGAAAATCCATCAAGTCTGGCCAGGCAAGGAAGACGTACAAACGTACAGTGACACTATGATGGCCCAAAGTGGAAATATAAAGCCCAAAAGAGTGAGAATGTTCTCCACTTGGGGATGGTGGCAGCCCAGCACATGGTGTTGGATCCCATTTGTGGTAAAGAAGACATCCACAAGGGAGGGCACCTTGATATGGTTAGTAAGAACCCATGCAGGGTGAGGAGAGTGTCCATGTGTGTATAGCGGGTAGCAGCAGCTATGGCCTGGCCCGCAGTGTTAGACTCTGAGTGGGGTAAGGAGTATGCCCTCAAAGAGGAGTGTTCTGAGAGACTCTTGGTACCCAAATGGGTGAGAAAAACGTCCCCGCAGAAGGGCGTCTATCATGGGGAGAGATAAAAAGCTAGTTCATCGTGTGGTGTTGGATTGAACTTGGGGTCTATATAGTCAAGATATTTAGCTCTGCTATTTAATATAAAGATTACCAAAGGATTATTTGAGAGCAGTCTAACTTATACTAGAACAAGGCCAGTCTCTGAAGCTGGTAGATTGAAGGAGGAAAGTTCTAGAGTCCCTCAAGGAGCAACGCTAACTTTCCTGTAGTGCCGTTTCTTCCCCTGGCAGAGAATGAGATCACAGACAGGCCTGGAGGTTACCTGATCATTCTCAGATGTTGTAAATGTTTCCCAGTTACTTTAGTCACCAAGTAGCCTCAGTTCCGTAATTAATATGTCTAGCTCAGGGTTATAAAAACAATTCTGAAACTCATTCAGAGTTAACACTCCTTCCCGTGGCTTCTCCCCTCTCACAGCCTATCCCTCCCACAGCTCAGACCTGTTGTAGGTTGGGAGACCTGAGACGGGAAAGGCAGGCATGGGCAGCTTGCCTTCTTTGTTTTTCACCCTGCTAGCTACCCGCTCCAGACACACACCTCACTCCAAATCTTTAGCTGTGTTACAACCCCTCCATGGTAGGAGGAGAGAGATGTGCAGGAGAGAAGCCAAAGAGAGGAAAATGAATTCACTTGACACTTCGTAAGCATGGTGTTCTCTGGGCTAGGTAGAGTTTAAAGTTGACCCTTTTTTGTGAGGTGCTATTGTTTCCACAGAACGCCTCCCATTTCTGGGGAACCCTTTACAGATGGGACGCATCCTCTGACTGGCTGCGTAGGGTGCCCCCTGGTGATTTTGATTCTCAGATTATTTCCACAGTCTTGCTCTCCTGGAGGTCTATTGCCTTTCCAGGCAGCTCTCTTGTGCAAAGACACTTGAAGAAGACTCTAGAATGACTCACTTGCTCCTGCACTCCTCTTTTTCTGTCTGTCTGTCTCTCTTTCTATCTCTCTATCTCCCTCTCTTTCTGTCTCTCTTTCTCCTTTTTTTTCTCTCTATTCCACAGGAATCTTTCGTCTTGACCCATAATTGAAGCACATGCCATCTACTCTGCAGAATGAAGCTGCAGTACGCCTCTCACTTATATAATTGTTCAGCTGTGACTAAGGCCTCAGTTAAGTAGGTCCTCAAACTGCAGAGGACACAAACCAAGCTCTGCCATTTGTCCCTTACACTTGAGGTGAGAAGGGTGATCATCTTCCTTTCCCCATGGGAGAAGGGTAAGGGAAATGCCTGGATAACCCCAACAACTTTTTCTAAGGATATTCTCTCACCAAACTCAATTTCCCTGGCCATTATACTTGGACACTTTTCTATCATTGACTAGGTGAGGGGTCTCATATTTAAAAGGGAATTGTAAGCTGCCTTGTCAGTGTTAGTAGTTACTGCTGTGTTTGCACAATATTCTGGTTCTCCAACTCTCCCACATGGTTCCTTCTCCCCCATGCGTGCCTGTACACATGGTAGGGTTGTCCTCCTAGCTCCTTTGTTGGTTGGTAGGGCTGCATAACTAGCTCTAGTTGTAAGTAGAAGTGAGAAGTGTCACATGTAGATAGGAGCATATAAAGCATATGCAAAACCTACCAGGACCTTCTTTCTCTCTGACACCACATTTGGCAGTGTTCTAGATTAAGGCGTTGCCCCCAGCCTGAATCTCAGAGCAGAGATTCTAAAGGAGAAAAGCCAGCCAACATTTGATACCATACATCTTGAGCAAGAAACCATCCTTTGGGGTCGTGCCACTGGGAGGAAGGTCACTTTTTACTGCGTACAGCGTAACCTGATAAACTCCAACTGAGTTAAACTTTTTGCAAAGGGCCTCTTTTTGGAATGTAGGGGGACTTACACTGACTTCTTTTTTCTCTGACTTTTGAGGCCTCTACTGAAACTAAGGTAAAGAGCCCTATTTTACATTCTGCAAGCTCTTAACATTGTTGTGGTTGACAGCACGGCACGAACTCTGGAGACATAGTGCCAGACTTCCAACCCTGAGCACACCGTTTACCGACTCTGTGTCCTTGGGCAAGTTGCTTGCCCACTCGATGCCTCAGTTTCCTTATTTGCCATCATGGTGACTATAGTTCCTATCCTACCTAGGTTGTTATGAGGATGATTATAGCTTATATTTTTAATGAGCTTGGTTTAGTGCTTGCCGCACAGCAAACTCTACATGCATGCAGTATTACTAGTAAGTGTGATGCAGTTTTTAACTTTCATCACTAGCCAGGTACAGCTACAATGGCCCCAGCTTGCTGTTTTTCTGTGTTCCTTTCACTGCTTGGCTGAGGAGCTAAAGTCTGTCCCTGTCTGTCTATGCTGAAAGGCCACATCCTTGAGTCAGGATGTTTATCACTACTTGCAGAGGTTCTCAACTTCTTTATCCAACTTTATCCAATTGCTCACAGTTCAAAGTTCAAATATTTCTCAGTTCTCATCAAGTCAATTTCTATAACTCTTGCCCCTACGACTTTTCTTTAGACAGATCTGTACAATGCAGGGGCATAGCAAGCTTCCTTGCAGCACGCTCTGAAGAATGCCAGAGGCAGCTACTTTATTATGGGATTTCAACACACCTTTAACGTTGTGTTGCTGTATCTATGAACCACTCTAGCTTTGACTACAGGAGGAAATAAATTGCTCTAGAATTTGGGGAGGTGGGAATGGTGTTGGAGTAACTCTCTGAATTGTTATGACATCTTAATAAAGTTTTCTTATTTTGTTTTGTTGAATTTGATATTATTGAAATATGAACTTTCTATGCAATGCTATCAAACATATTTTCTTGCTGCATTTAACTTGTGTTGTTCCCACCTAACCATATCGTGGCTAATAGCCCATAGGTGAGGTAGGCATGGCTCTAGTATTCTGGGATTTTAAATGTCATGGGAGTTGGCAGGACGTGAACTAGCAGGAAAACACTAAGTCTCTTTTTGGGTATGGTGCTACTGTTTTGGATACAGTATGTTATTTGTTGTTTTTAAACATTTCACAATCCCATTTCCACTACAATTTTTCTCAGAATCTCATAATTAGAATATTATACTTGACAAAAAAATTATAGGTAATTTTTCAGTAATTTAAAAGAAATAAAATTTGTTCTGTGAATTGTTAAAATATCCTTCCCTTTCTCCACTTTTTATGTAGGAACTTAATAGAAATGTTTCTTTGAAATCTAAGATAACCTTGGAATGAGTCTACTCTCTTAGAGTATACGTCCTCCTTGAACATTTATTAGGACTCTAACATTTTATTCTGCTGTAAATTTTAGTTGCTATCCTATTCTTTACAACCAACTTTTCAAGGTTTAATATCAATTCCTAATTTGACTTTAAACTTGGCAAGTTTTTTAGTGCGTGTGATATAATATGAGTTTCAACTTCCCTCATTAATCTCTCCTGCTTTTGTTGAATTCCATTGGGAAGCAGCAAAGACAACGAGAGGTGCATCAACATCATTGGAGCTGTTATTTGTGGCCAACAGATTTGCTCAGATTCTTGCTGGAAGCGAGCTCCATATAGCTCTTAGGTGAGGAACAGTGAAGAAAAATCCGTGTGTAGGAGGTAAATCTCAAAAATGTTGTTAAAGTTATCGGTTTGTATGTTTTCTGAATAAAATAGTTCATTTTTTCTTTGTTGTAGGTGCCGTCTAGCTGATTTTGACTTCACGGAATCTTGCCCGGTCTTTTTGCGCCATCCTCTCACCTTCTGGCGCTATATCAGACAATATTCTACTGCTATTCATGGAGTTTTCATGGCCATTTTTTAGGAAGGTGGTGGCCAGATCCTTCTCCCTAGTCTGTCTTAGTCTGGAAACTCCATTCAAACCTGTCCACCATGGGTGACCCTGCTGGTATTTGAAATACCAGTGGCAGAGCTTTCAGCATCACAGCTACACACAGCCACCACAGTTATGACAACCAACAGACAGGTGGTATAGTTCTCTGACTGGAAACAAACCCAGGCCACAGTAAGAGCACTGAATCTTAATAACCAGACCACCAGGGCTTGTTTCATTTCATCTTGTATTATTGTATACATGCAGTCAAAGAAAAGATAGGTGATAGAGCTACGTTTCATGAAAATGTCTCAGCATAGAGTTTGGATTTTCACAGCTGAAACTCGGGCTTCTGAAAGAAATAGTATCCCTTGTCTGCTTTTGGTTGTATGCTTGAAATTCACAATGGGTCATATGAACCTATACCTAGGATTTCCTTTAGAAATAATTTTACATTTTAACAGAAACAGGAACAAAGACCTGGTATTCAGTATAGATGTTACGACACATAGTATAGATCTTATGACATATTCATCTCAAAACCAGATTTTCATACTATATAGCAAATATATAATGTGAAATTAATCTATTAAACAAGGTACAACAGTCACCAACCAGAAACTTTATTTTAATGTGAGACCGTTTATGGTTTATGATACAAAATTCTTATTCATTCATAAATCTGACCTTAATTTTAACACAGTAAGCCAGATGAATTCTTTTATTAGGGTTAAGAAATTCAGAAAAATTTTCTTGGGTAGGATTTTGATAAATATCTTTGGGAAAAGTTGTGTAGATTTAAGAGCACTCCAACCCTTTATAAGAAAATGGTCTGGGGATGGCCGAGTGGCCAAGTGGTTAAGTTCACATGTTCCGCTTCAGCAGCCCAGAGTTTCACTGGTTTGGATCCTGAGCGCAGACCTAGCACCACTCATCAAGCCATGCTGAGGCAGCGTCCCACATAGCACAACCAGAAGGACTTGCAACTAATACATAATACATACAACTGTGTACTGGGGGGCTCTGGGGAGAAGAAGGGAAAAAAAAGAAGATTGACAACAGGTGTTAGCTCAGGTGCCAATCTTTAAAAGAAAGAAAAGAAAATGGTGTGAATTGATTCCTTCTCTGGGTTACTATAAATTATCTTTAGAAAGCAATGTCTACTTTTCTAGAGACCTTCAATTTCATCTCCCATGCTTTCCCATGCTCTTAACTTCATATCCTGCCTGTCTCGATATTATACCTAATATTTACTGAGACCTTAACTCCATGCGGGATAGACTGCTAAGCAATTGGTTGCTGCTCCCAAGACCCTGAAGTAGGTACTATCATTATCATTCTTTTACCAGTGAGGACAGTGGTCTTTGAGAAGTTAAGCAACTTCCCTAAAATCTCAAAGCTAATGGAGAATCAGAGACTCAAGCTTAGATATATCTGTTGCCAAAACCGAGGCTCTTACTGTTGTACGATTCTACCTGTTAATGGTTCAGTCTTATTTTAATGCACCATCTGCTTAAAATCTGAGAACTCTCCAAATAAGACAACTTGGACACCTTAATTTGCTCTGAAGTATATGTCATGTTTTATAAGTTAATGAAATCATCATCATCCTCTTTCTTTTACTGGGTCACTTTACACTATCTCCCCTCCTCGCACCATTTGGCTCTTCTTAAGGCTTACAAGACTGTGTCAGGTAAACCTCATGGACTAATTTCCTCCATTACCCACAGGTTTGGTGAAACCCTTTGTAAGTTCTGGTCCAGTTTTCCAGGTTTGCTGGAGAAAGTTGAGGCCCAGGGAATTTTGGTCCAGGGCACAAATACGGAAGAAACAGCCTCCCCAAGTCAGGGGGAGGGAAGATCACTGTTAACTGATGATGATCTTTAAGTGGTAGCTGAATCTCAGAGAAAATATCCTGCTTGTGAAACCCATTTCCTCACTGTCTGAGCCGAGATTCTTCAGACTCACCTATGAGGTAATGATTATTTCCATCTTCGTTTTCACGTAGAGAAAGAAAACGCAGCTCATGTAGGGTCCCTTAGGTGGTACATGGCAAAGTTGAGATTCTCTATCATTGATCTCTCAATTTAAATAAATTGGAGAGCTCCATACTCCACACAAGACGTATTAAAACAAGGAGCAACTCGAGATCCAGAGAACATATGAGAGGGCTCGAGGCAGTAATCCTGCTCTCCCAGGATAGACCACTAAACCTATGCAGACGGAATAGATGATCAAAAAGAAACTCTCACCTTCATCTGAGAAATCACACGCTTTTATTTACCATGTACACTGCTTATATATTGCTTATATTTATATTATATTTACCCTGATGCAGTTACTATCCTCATTAGAACCCTGTTATGGTTAAATTGCTGTGAAGGACGGTAAGGATAATAATGATATTATTAATTATTCATCTGGGAAATGAAAAGGCTAAGTTGAATCCAGTTATATATGGAAACAAATGATTTTCAAAAATGTGTGGAACTGTCTGTTTAAAACTTAAATTCCAAGTAGTGTCTGCCTTTGCTATTACATATATGAGTTTCTATTTGTTTATTTATAAAATAGCTATTCATGTGAAATCTACATCCTGTGGAGTAACTGCAGGTGCTTAATTGCTTGCCCGTAAGCAAACCATTACTGCAGTATAACTCTATTATAGAATGCAGAGAAAGCGCTGTGAGTAGAAATAGCTTTTAAGTAAAGTTTTACACCTTATTTTGCAACCAATTCCCCTTCCATCTTAAATACGTTTATTTCACCCAATGCTGATTTCTTTTTTCCTCAATGTACCAGGACATATTTGGAAAGTTCAGTTTTTGGACGTTACTAGTCATGCCTGGTTAGAAGTCCAAAGAAAGAAAAAAATCCACTTTGCATCACCTTCTTTTCATATGTAGGAATACAGAATGAGCTTATTAATATGCTCACAGATTGAGTGTGGGCATCAAACAGATGTTAATTAATTATAAGGTAATGTTTGGTGTGTCAATATAGTAATTCCTGGAAATATCTGTATCTTTCTGGTAGCTTCACTCAGCATATTCCTTCTGTTCAAAATAGTAAACTGCTATCATTTCCTTAAGTTCAGTTGTGAAGTATTCAGGTTTCAATCTCTTTCTCTCTCTCTCTCGGCACAAGTAACAGGTATCAATCATTTCTGATAAGCATCTGAAATAGATTTTATGCATATATATTTCTTTCTTATCTTCTGAGTCTTTTAACTGATGGTAATAAAAAAGGGGAAGAGACACTAGGAGGAAGTTAATATCTAAAATCGTCTGTGTTTTTAATTCCTAAGGATTCCACAACCACACCCTCCCACCAAGGGAATCATAAAATGCATATTCATTTATTTATCTGTTTATTTGTTTCTTCATTTTCCTTTTTGAAGCCAAAGTAATTGTTAATATTCTTAGGCTAAAATTAGTGTCCAACCACATCAAATTTAGGTTTTTGCTTTCCTTGCTTTCAACCAAGGATCTTTCAATGAAGCGTGGTCTGAAAAACCTTAGACAAAAGTAATTTTGACAGTATGATAGCTTTCCTAAATGATCCAAGTTCTGAAAAAAATCATGGACATCAGGAAATGAATGCGTTAATGTGTCTAGAGAAACATTTTTAGGATGGGAATGGTTACTTTATTGTCATCCCTCCTAAATTTTTTTACTCATCTGCCCCTTTTGGTAAAATCCTTGGCAACCTCTGCCTTCACTCAGGAACCCATTAACCTCTAAGTGCCCCGTAATTCCCTGAACCCCTTCTACTGGAGCTCTCGGTCCTGCCCAGCCTCTCTAGGATCCACTAAACTGTGTTATTTCTCTACTCCCATAAAAAATCCTGGTAGTGTGTAACTTAAACTTTAAAGAAAGTGAAAATAGATAACAGACATAGATAATAAGTAATAAAACTTAAATAGGAGTCAGCCCTGATTGTCTAGTGGTTAAAGTTCAGCACTCTCACTAGTTCAGTGGCCGGGGTTCATTTCCTGGTTGCAGAACCACACCACTTGTCTGTAAGCTGCCGTGCTGTGGCAGCGGCTCACACAGAAGAACTAGAAGGACTTACAACTTCTAGTAGGTATATAAAACCATGCACTGGGGCTTTGGGGAGAAAAAGAAACAAGTAGAAGATTGGCAACAGATGTTAGCTCAGGAAGCATCTTACCCTGAAAAAAAGTAAAAAAATGAATAGCACATAGAATTTTGGAAAAGGTTTAGCCTCTATAGTAATGCAAGAGATGAAAGACACACTTACAAAAATAAACAAAATAAACATTATTTCACAGTTATTTTTTAGATCAATTTTTAGTTTAATAAGAAACAATCCTGATAATTTGATGATGAATATGTGTGCTATAGCTATTTTCATGGCAGTGGGAATTGGTATAATCTTGCAATAGCCCAGTGTTCAGATCTTCTAATATAGAAATCCCAGTACCAAAAAATTCATAGAAAGAAAAAAATTCTAACATTCATTACATCACTTATTATTATAATAAAAAAAGAAAAAGAAAAAAAGGAAAGGAAAAAATCTATAATGACAATGTTTATATGAGTTTTGAGCCATCATCTTGATTAGATATTATGCACTTGACAACATGGAAATAAAAGTTTATTTAGAGCTGTAGATTCAAAGATCATTTAAGTACCTATCTGTTAGTCTTATGCTAAATACATTCACATTTGTATTCTCAGGTGATTCCTAAAATAATCATATAAGGTAAACATTTTCAAAAAACTAAAACATGCACTAAATTTTATTGTAAACTATGACAAACGTTATGTACATATTTGTTTGAAAAAAGGGCTCCAAAGCAATCTAGGTAAATACAAATAGCTTTGTTCGTGATGCTAACAATGTGCTATTTTCTCTTTCAAAATGCCCTTTAATATTCTTCTCATTTTATTTTTACAATATAAGAAAAGAAAATGTCTAGAGAAGTACACAACTGGTAAAAATACTGTTCTTATAGGGTCTTAAATGGTAACCAGATAAGCATGAGTAATGACAGCAGACACAAATAACTAGAGTATAAATAATAAAAAGAAGAAAACTCTCTTTTATTTAGAGAAAATAACATAGCTTTGTTAAAGAATCATCTTATACAATATAGACAAGTATAAATGGCCATTTAATTTTTCTTTCTGCAACCTAGTTGGGTATGAGAGCTTGATTTTTTTTTTTTAATTAATTGAAACCATCAGTTAAAAAAAGATGAGAAAACATCGAAGGGTTTTTTTGGGGAGGTAATTAATAGCCTGAAAAAAATCTGAAACAGTTCACCTATCATAAACATATCTTTTACTCGTTATTTACTAGGTTTTCTAGTAAGGTATTTCCTGAATTCATGTCCTAGCCTAAACCACTAGATTGAATGGAAAAAGGAGCACTTAACCTTTGGAATTCAAGAGAATATCTCTATTTGGCTATTCCACTTTGACAAAGAAATTTGGGAACAGACTTTTCATGTGCAGCAAGTAGATTCAGACAGCAGTAGAATCAGAGAAGATTAGAAAGATAGTTGAGTGGGCAATACTGCCCAGAGGGAAATCTGTATTATTGGAAGCGGAGAGGATATTGGGTTGGTAGAAATCAAGCAAGAGCCCAGTAAAGGTTGCAGCCTGAGCAGAGGTCACTCAGACCTTCCAGAGAGAGAGACAAAATAAAGTGGAAGAACCCAAAGAATGTTTACATTCTTACAACCACACATGTAAGGGCAGCAAAAAGCAGAGTTGAATTTTGACATAATGGAACAAAGGCTTCAATAGAGATTAAATTGCACTTTCTCTACTCCAAGTTGCTCTGGTAATGAGGTCGTTTCCAACGTGCTAAACACTTTAAAATGAGAAAAACTACGTTGAAATTAGGCGTTGGAAGCAGAGCCATGTGAGTTCTACGGAGATTCTTTCTGGAAGAAATTCTGAGGAAAGTTTAGAGGAATTTGCCTTATAATGGTGTGAGATCATGGATAAAGTCTTGACAGTGATTATAAGACAGTTTCTGGAATCATCTATCTCCCCTCAGACCTTAAGTCTATTGGAATTAATAAATCCTGTAAGTAAGACCAATACATAATGTCTCAGTTGGTCTATTTATGGATATTACCACCTGGAAGCAATGGTGGACTGTATGAGAAGTGACAGGCCTGACAGGTTTAGGAAAACAAAGCGTGCAAGCAAACAGAAAACAGGACAAATACGTTCCACATGGTATTTGGATAAACAATGAATATACTATTTAATATATATGTATATAATGTCTTAAATATAGTGTGGAGCATTTTTACACTAAAAATAATTGTTTATCTGAAATTCAAATTTAACTGGGTATCCTCTATTTTCTCCTAAAAGGAGACATGTGTAGATGGACTTGGGGCCCAGGTAATCCAGGAACCCAGCTTGTCCTACAATAGCTGAGGGTTCAGAGATTCTAGTGGTTACTCACCTGGAGCAGGGAATGAAGTCAAGGCAATAGAGGTCATCTAATAGATAGCACTCAAATTTTATTGGCATCTAAAAAATTCCCAAGGTCCCTCGTATGAGAGCCTCCTCTTTCATAGATTCTGACTGCGTGAGTCTGGGGCAAGTCTCAGTACCTATAATTTAACAAGCACTCCAAGTACAACAGATTGGTGGTTACCAGAGGGGAAGGGGGAGGAGGGCAAAAAGAGGGAAAGGGAGGTCTATTGTCTAGTGATGGATGAAAACTAGATTTTTGATGGTGAGCGTGCTGTAGTGTATACACATGTCAAATTATAATGTTGTGTACCTAAAAGCAATATAATGTTACAAATCAATGTTACCTCAATTAAAAAAAAATAATATGCCCAAGTCAGTAAAGTGGTGCTATAATCTATCAATACTTCTTGTATTATAAATCAAAAGAGAAAAAATTATTTAATAATTTATTTGAAGTAACAGTAAGATCATTGATGTAAGAAAGGAGGCATATCTTTATAAAATACTGTATTTTCCAAAATAAAAAATAATTTAATGAGAATTGCTTTATAGTTTTTCTTTAAAGTTTTGAAAATTAATGTATGTTTTAATAAAGACAACTGGATTGTCATATGTTCTTCTGCATTTAAAGTTTTAATATGTTGTTTTGGTTGAGGCGTATGAAGAAAATTGGACATCATACAGATATGAAGCTAAGAAAAGGGAGACATTTTAAAGCCCTTTTCAGTTAATAGTGTATATTCTTTTTAAGAAAACTAAATGGGCAGCAAACTTCTTATTAACTCTACAGTGACTCTATTTTATAATGTTTTTTCCAGGCAATCAAACTTTTAATGTAAAATGTGGAAAAATGTTAAAAAACGCAATATTGTTTTATAAGCTTTTGCCTAGAACTTAAAAGAATCAAATGTGTGAATGTTTAATGGTGATATTTTAACAACAAAGCATCATTAGATTTTATTAGACAAATATAACTTACCTATGAACAAAATATATGCATATATACGTATGTATACAGATACAAATTATTTTCATATGTATATATGTTCATATGTGTATATATTTGTATATATATTCATTATGTATGTGTGTATATACGTGTGTGTGTGTATATAGATACATAGAGAATGAAGCAGGTTGTGTATCTGTTTTGTTCCAGACACCAAAGAAATAGATTCTCCTTCCTCAGACTACAGAATTATATTCTTTCTAAATACAAGATGATGAGCTTGGTAAACTTACAAGAAAAAAAGTTATTTTCCAAATGTCTTATTTTTTACCACAATACTTAAAATGCCTTAAACATGTTGTATATATCCTGTGCCTGTTCCAACATTATCTTTTAGGAAAAAGTAAAGAATCCAGATGTTGAAAGTGTACCGAAACTAATACCTGTTCAAAAGTTGATTCCTCAGCTCTGTTACCTTATTGTTCTGAAAGTGATGCTGTGAAATCCTGATGAACTAATACACATGCTTCCTTTCTGCCCTGGGAGAAATAGGGCTGAGGGAGGGGAAAAAAACAAAAGAAAGAAAGAAAAGTTCTTAAAATCACCCAGAATTATTTCTGATAGATAATTATGCCCTTGTCTTTGTCTCCTGATCCATATTGCTGTCTCTAAGAGGTGAGGGAAGACAGGTAAGAGCAAATTTGTCACAAGGAAATATTGAAAAACATCTTGCAGAGCACAATGCCCCCCCCCCCATTTATTCCTTCTCTCTATCCATCTGCTACCCTTTGCTCGTTATTTCAGTCCTCTTTTATCTTCTTCCACCATCTTTGTGTCTCATCCAACTATCTATTTATCTGTCTGTCTCTCTATCTATCTATCTGTCTATCTATCATCTGTCTATCTATTTATATATGTACTTCTTTGTGCTCAGCTCTCCTCCGCCTTTGGTCTGACTCTGTAGGTGGGATGAAGTTGTAATGGGGTTTTCTAGCCTCCTTACCTAGAGTAGGCATACTTGCTCAGTAAGGATTATACATGGAAGGTAAGTAACATAAAACTCAGCCATCAACACACCGTCCTGCTTTTCATACAAATGTGTGCATGATCTATATCAACAAATATTGTGAGTAGTCAAAATAATAAACACACAAGTTGTTTTAATGTACAGTTTTAAGACGTGTATATTTAATTTTAAACAATCACCACTATTACATTATCAGAGAGGCAAGAAATGTTGTAACTATAAAAACTTATTTTGGGTATCAAAAATATAAATGGATAGCTATGAACATGAATATGCATACCTGGTATAACATAATCGTATTCCTTATATCAGCACCGAACAAAGAATAACAACTTGTCTTACAAACTAGATTGAGGTTTGCACAGGAAGAAGATGCTAGAAAAAAACTGAGTTCAAATAATTTAAGGAGATGACATGGGAATCTTGATTCATAACCTTGAAAATTGCTGTTCAGGGTAACTACATATACCCCGAGGAGAGTGTTAATTTGTACAAACTTTCTGGAAAGCAGCTGGGAAATATGAATTAGGAGTCCTAAAGGTGTTGATTTTCTTTGACCCAATTAAATCCACTTTTTAAAATTTACCCTAAAGCAATATTCAAAGTAGGAAAATTTCTATATGAGGATTTTCATTGTAGCATTTTAGGTAATAGCAAAAAAAGGATTAATTGTAAACAACTTAAATAGTCAACAAAAAAGGATATTTTAGCTAAATCAGGGAACATCCAAGTGATTGACTATTATGCTGCCATTAAATACCAGGTTTTCAAAGATAACTGAGAATATAAAATAGATATACAGATGTGTGTATTATTATGTGTGTGTGCATTAGTATATATAAATATATTGGTTTAGTTAAAATACACATTACTTAATGTAACTCTTCAATTTGTGAGTGTGAACATTATTTTCAATAGAAAAAATTTGATAAGAAATACACCAAAATGCTAATAATTGATATCTCTGGATCACGAGATTCTGGGTAACTAAAAACTTCCTATCTTTCCACATTCTAAAGTTATTTACATAGATCCCACGTTGTCTTGTAATGGAAAAGTAAAACTAGACCAAAAACCCCCTCACGTATACAGCATTTATGTTTCCAAAATCCACTGCCAGCTTTGATCAGTGATTTCTGGATTCAGTGCAGTTCAGTAAACGAGCAAGAATCTTGAAACCAATTTCAAAGTCACCCTTCAGGGTGCATTCCTTTGGGCTTATTAAGGTGATAAACACCTTTGGCCAAAGCTTATGGTCAGCAGCATTCTCAGCAAATCAAATGCTCCTGTTACTTTTGTTTTTATGTGTGTGAAATAAGGGCTGCCCAAGCAGCTTAGTATGTCATCCCAGGCTGTTCCCACACTGTTCATCCTCATGCTGGGTTTGGGTTTTAATGAGGCCAGGTATGTTTTAATAACCTTGGAAATGGGAACTCTTTTGCACCATTCCCATACCCAGCCAGTTACTGTATATCTTGGCAGAAGCAAGCTTCTTTCTTAGGAAAGAGAAATATTTCCATTTTTTAATGTCATTCCAAGTTTCCTGTGATGTTATAAATAATCGGGCAAACAGCCGGCTTTATTCTGCTTAATTTGATATGGCAGATTTGAAATATCGAAAAGTTCACTCTCAACATAAGCCATGCAACTGGACCCTGACCAATACTCTCCTTCCTGGTGGGATAAACTTTATCATCAAACTCACTCAGGAAGGCAGCTGAGACCCCGCCTGGTCTTCACAGGCGCTGACTGATAGAGAAGTCTGAAATGGCCTTGCATACTGTGAGCATGAGGTCAGCCCTTCCTGGGTTTTCTCTGGGGGACAGGCAACCAGCCTGACAAACTTAGCTAATATACCTGTCATTCAAGGGCGAGGTGGAGGAGACTAGAAAAACAAAGTTGAAATTAACGTGTGAGTAATTGGAAGATGAAGAATTAAAAATCAATTCAGGGTAAACATTTCCATAAAGGGACATACTGTACTTTAGTCTCTCTATAACACTCTGTGTCAAATATCCTTTCATGACCAAGTTCAAGGGCTGATTTACACTTTGGAAGTTTGCAGAGAACTAAATTCTGGGTGAACAGATGAAGGTCACTTGACAACAGCGATGAAAGATAAAACTACCATAAATTCAGATGCTTGGCTGAGATTTTTAAATCTGTTGAAAGAGCTAAAAGGGCATTTTGCCAATTAGTCTGATTTTTAATAGAATGTTTTTGTTGTTTTTATTCCTTTGCCCTGTATTTACAAATCAAACATACTCTGATGAAACAGCTCAAGTGTGGTTTGCATTGATTCAGAAAAGAGTTGTTTATTTAAGGAGGAAAAAATAATTATTGACCTTCATTTAGTGAGTTTGAATATTAAGCAATTTCCTTTAATAATACATTTGTTTAAAGTAAACTGTTCATAGCTCATCTGGTCTTACTTTTTAGGTTTATATTTTATCCAAATCTGACCTCTTTTTCTTCCCAGTTTCTTATGATTCTTAAAGATGTTCATGTTCCAGTTAAGATCATTTTAAGAAATGTTCTCTGGAAATTAATGCATTGAGCTGATTAGGACTGGCCGAGACCAAATGGGAGATGAGAGGTCAGTTTTTTTAATGCAGATAATGTTTAGATTGTATGTGTTTGCAATTTTCTTAAAAGCTAAAAAACAGGAAAAAAGGAATTCGTTTCTTGTAAAAATACAAAAGAACTTGTGCTTCCAAGTCCTCCTTGAATATTTACTTTGCTTAACGAATGCTGCTTTTGCTTTGAAGAATAGGCTATAAATATTATGTGATAATCCTACACATGGAGGCGATAAACACATAGAGGGGCTGCACATAGCTACTGAGAGGCAGTCCAGTCCTTACGATTAAGGGTTCTAGCCTCATTGTCACAGAGCCCTTTTCTCCATGGTTTCCTGTTTTCATAGTGACTCTGAGTCCAAACCTTTCCAACACCTTATCAGGCAGAAGCACCACAACCACTATCCCCTCCTAATGATTTCAAACTGTCATGCATTAGGCAGCTATCACATCTTCTTGCTCTCCTCTCCTGCCTGGTTATTTCTCACTCGCGTCATCTCAGTGCGGGTACGTTAGACGGTTAGGGAGTGTATTCTATTTCTGGGGCTTCTGTCACAAAGTACCACAAATTGAGTGACTTAAAACAACAGAACTTTATTGTGTCACAGTTCTGAGGCTATGAGTCTGAAACCATATTGTCCGTAGGGCGATACTCCAGCTGAAACCCCTAGGCAATTACTTCCTGCCTCTTCCCAGCTTCTCGTGGTTTGCTGGCAATCTTTGGTATTCCTTGGCTTACAGCTGCATACTCCAATACTCCAATCTCTGCCTTTGTTGTCATAAGGCATTCTCCCTGCGTGTCTCTGTCTTCATATTGTGGTCTACTTATAAGGGCACAAGTCATATTTGAAGAGCGGCCCACCTTCTTCCAGTATGACCTCATCTTAACTAATTGCACCTATAACAACAAATAAATGTATTTCCAAATACGGTCACTTTCTGAGGTACCGGGGGTTAGAACTGCCACATACCTTTTTTGGGAGGGACACAATTCAGTCCATACCAAGTAGTGAACAAGTAGTATGTATAACTGCATATAATGTTGCTTTACTAGGAGTTGGGCAATAACTATACATTGATAGGTTCAATAACTATATGTTGATAAATTCAATAACTATACCTTGATAGATTGTCTTTTTAAAAATTTAAGCAAAAGTAGTTTCTTGTTGTAACTCTGTAGGGGTGGTCCGTAGCAATATGGAACCCATCCTAAACATTTAAGCTTGAGATTTCTTTCTAGGAGAATATTCTCTAACTCAAATTTTCTCAAACCATGGGGAGATAAGAAAAAAAGTCACCTTATATAATACTCTTAGTTTTGGAATCAGTCAAGACGGCCTTGTTTTAGAAGGTCAGTATAGAGTTTAATTGGCTTGACTGAAGTATTAAATAGAGACGTTGTTGGTCTGAACAGATCGAATGCCGGATAAAGGGAAATACAATAAAGATGTCAGGGTGCTTCACTGGAACAAGAGAGATCATTATGCATTTACGTTACTTAGGGAGACAAAGGGCAGAGTTCAGGTTTTACTAAGAAATGTTACATTTTTATATTTCTGGAGTTCATTTTATCTTCTCATTTCTTTGCAGATAATCCACTTGGCTAGTGGTGGGTTATGACTAAATGTTGTTGTAATTTCCTATTAGTCTAATCATGAGAGAATTTACTTAAAATGTCCAAGTGCTGGGTCAACTCTATGATGCTCTAAGTATTTTTTGACAATAAAAAAAATCAACATAAGAGAAAGTATTTACTTTTGTTTAGGGCCCGACAGAAGTCCCAAGAAGTCCTAGAAAATTTGGACTGTTCCACATTAGATAATTCTAATCATAATTTATCTACTTTATTATACTCAAGACATTATTTGAGACTGGAGTTATAAAGAACAATTTCCATAAATTATAAATTCATAGATACATGTAGAATTAACTTTTTAAAGTAGCCTATAATAAATGCTATACTCATAATACAAAGGCACGGACACTGAACATAGGCAAGGAGAGCTTAACTCGCACTGGATGGATCAGAGAATTGGAAGGTGTGCCAGTTGGGATAGGTCAGGCTAGGCTACCAAGCTACTCCAATAGCTTGGTAGTAGAACACACACACGGATGTTTGTACTCATTTTTTTTTTTTTAAGATTGGCACCTGGGCTAACAATTGTTGCCAATTTTCTTTTTTTTCTGCTTTATCTCCCCAAACCACCCCTGTACATAGTTGTATATCTTAGTTGCAGGTCCTTCTAGTTGTGGGATGTGGGACGCTGCCTCAACGTGGCCTGACGAGCGGTGCCATGTCCGTGCCCAGGATCTGAACCCTGGGCCTCTGCAGCAGAGTGCACAAACTTAACCACTCGGCCACGGAACCGGCCCCTGTTCTCATTCATGATACATGTTCAGCGTGGTTCAGCTGGGGAGGAGGCTGGTATTCATCACAGCACTTATGTGCTTTCACGACCACTGAGACTCAAAAAAGAAAAATGTGAAAAATGATTTAATGGCTCTTCAAGCTTCCATCCAGAAGGACCCATATCACTTCTGCTCAAATTTCGCTGGTCAAATCAACTCATGAGGCCGTGAAAAAATATAAAGTGTCTGAGCGGAAAGGGTTGGAAGTGTAAGAAGTATAATGTTATAGTGTGTCCAGAAGTTGGAGAATGCTGAGATATTTGCAGACATCCAAATGGCTATCACTGTTGTCACTTGCAACATGAGAAGAAGAACTTTATTTTATTTTGTTTTTTATTTAATTTTTTAAAAGATTAGCACCTGAACTAACATCTGTTGCCAATCTTTGTTTTTTCCTTCTTCTTCTTCTCCTCAAAACCCCCCAGTACATCGTTGTATATTCTGGTTATAGGTCCTTCTGGCTCTACTTTGTGGGACGCTGCCTCAGCATGGCTTTATGGGCAGTGCTAGGTCAGCACCCAGGATACAAACTGGCGAGAGCCTGGGCCGCCGAAGTGGAGTATGTGAACTTAACCACTCAGCCATAGGGACGGCCCTGAGGGGAAGAATTTTAGAAGGTGGAAATTATGCCTGGGTCAGAACATTCAAAATAGTGGAAAAGAAAACAAGGAAACAGTTGAAAGCAATTTTATTTCGTAAGTGGCAAATATTTGTGCATGACCAAAAGTTAAGGTGTGAGAATAAATGTGGTGGGAGAAAGATATGTAAAGAGCAAATTGTCATTGGGTCACCAAGCTGACGCTAAGACTGGAAATGAATGAAAAGTGGTTAATTTGGGAAATTATGATGGCTTTCTTAAGGTGTCAGCTTGGCTGGGCTACAATCCCCAGTTATTCAATCAAAGACTAATCTAAGTGTTGTTATACAGGGATTTTGCAGATGTAATTAAAGCTTCTAATCAGTTGACTTTGTGTAGGGAAGATTGTCCTGAATAATCTGTGTGGACCTGACTGAATCCAGTGCAAGACTTTAAAACTTAGGCTGAGATTTCCCAGAGAGAGAAGAAATCCCACCTGTAGACAACAGCTCTGGCTTGCACCCACAGTGTTCTAGGCTGTTCATGATCTTGCTTTCCTGACTGCCCACTTTGTGATCCTTGGTTTTAGCCAGCCCCTATGTTTGCTTTAATTCACTTCCTTTTAATAAATCTCTCTATATATGTAACTGAGGCATATACACACATATAAATGAGAGTGCTTATGCCCCTTGCTTGCCCCCTACACTTCTTTCTTGAAGAAGATGGGAAAATGCTATGGTTAACCTGAGAGGATGTGGCCTGGGGATGAACGAAATCTTATACCAGCCTTCTTGAAAGACTTTGGCTTCTATTCTGTAGTTACTGAGGAGGCAAGGACACTTTTTCAAAAAGAGAGTGGCATTTATGATTTAATCAATAAATACTCAGAGGCTAAAATGTGCCAGTCACCATGACAGAAGCTGAATAAATGTGAGCAAGGTAGTCTCACTCCTCCAGAAATTTTAGATTCATTACAAATATTTGCAATAAAATTTCACAAGATTTACAATAGACTTGCATACCTATTGGTGGGTCGATAGGTTAATGTTACCTACTTAGGAATATGTAGAGAATAAGAAAAGATAAAGGTATGTACCAATTAACCAGGAGAGAGAAGACCATTCTAGGCCATTTCTTGGGTACCACATTCAATTCTGAGTGCCATCTTTCAGTGAGAACAGGGACAAAGTGGAAAACGTGAGAGAGGAAAAAGAGCCCTGCAAAGTCAGAGAGACGTATGGGAAATTGTAGTTCTTCAATGCATTTGGAAAGAGAAGACTGGTGAGATAGGTAAGGACTTGGTTTTGGAGTGGATTTTTTTTTTTTTTAAGATTTTTATATTTTACTATCTTTAGATAGATGTTCCTTTAAAGAAATGAGAAATTTCCATGTCTGCCCTCTTTCTCCACTTGGTTTAGAACTGATTTCTACCCCAATATACATGTTATTAAAGTCTATTTCAGGTCAGTATTTGGGGGAACCAAATAATTCGCCTTTGTATCTGAGCTCCCTCATTCTCTTGGTCCAGCACATGCTGCAGGTGGCCAAATCAGATTGAGGCCAATAAGCACTTACCTAGAACCAGCAGGAGGGAGGAACCAGAGCCCAGAAGTCACCATGAAACCCAGCATCCCCGTGTGCTCAGAGGTGCAACATTCCTGTGCAAAATCCTGGCACGTGGCAGCCACAAGCTAGATGGAAGCACATGCTTAGTGCCCAATTCCACGAAAAATTAAGAAATATAAATTTAAAAAACACAGTGTTTCATTTTCTCAGCAGCCTGACCTAATTATTACCAGAAGGCAGAGTTGGCCAATAACATTGATGTTTTTCCCCATTTGCCTATAAGTAAAAAGCATAGGTTTCTCATTTGTTTTCTTTATTCTTACTTGAATACTGCTGAAGTATTCCATATCAGCTCCTCTTCATACCTTCTTTTTCATTTAAAAACTTTGATTCACCTGCAAAACACATTTTTATAAAGCCAGAGATAGAATAGTGGCCGTAAAAAGACCCCACGCCTCAGTGCGGTCCCCGTTGTTAGCAATCCAGAAAAGGACTTGTGCTCACAGCAGGCATTGCTCGGCAGCTCTCGGCCTCCACTTCTTTTCTGCTACAACCATTGTGCTCATAAGTCTGGCGGGTCGGAACAGCTGAATGCATTTTTTTCATAATCACTTGACCGTGTTTTCTCAAAACCTCTAAATTTTACAAAGAAGCTGGTGACCACAAGGGATTTGTCCTGACAACTCGAAGATTGCTACATGTTGTGTCTGAAGGGATCAGAAAGGGCGGGAAAAATAGAGAAAACTGAGATCATGCAAATGAACCCACACATGCTCACATGCATCCAAGTGCCTTTCACACCTGCTTAGACCACATTATTTTCTATTTTATTTTATTTTTTGCCTATGTGATGCAAAGGGAAATATTCAGAGAACTAAGAGGTGGAAGAATGCACTGCTAAAAACTGCTTCTAGTTTTTGCTAGGAAAGATTTAAGGAAGAGTATGCTGGTGTCCTTAGCATTTATCTCTGCAGATAAAGCATCAAATCCTTCAAAAAAGTTAAAGAAAACCTGGTAGATGGCAAGGATCATCTTTACAAAATTCTAGTAATCCCAAACTTTTGTAATGGTCATATTTGCTCTGTATTTCATGCTTTAATGGTAAAATATATGACCATTCAGGAATATGTTGGTATTATTAACATTCCAGGGAAGTTGTTTGAATAAGGACGTATAATATAAATCATGGTCTTCTAATTCTATTTTCTGGAAAACCAATTCTGTGAGATATTGTCAGGCCTTCTGTGAGAAGAGGGCTCATAGTAAATAATTTGGCAAATGTTGTGTTAACATGGTCAGCTGGTTTATTTTCTGCAAGTTTTCTCGGCGCTTTAAGGTAGAATACAGAGTAAGGTCTCAAAAATCTAGAGTTCTCCAGAATACAGTCTGGAAAGTGTTTTCGAAAGTAAGAAGCACTTGTCAGCTTCAAAGACTCACGTTTTTAACTCCAGCTCTTACCTCTGAGCAAAACTCTAGAGGTGTATAATCTATTGGTCATTAGACATCACTTACCATGATACCTTTGGGTCTTGTTGAGCACCTCCCTCTAGTGCATAACACAGTGCCTGGAACAAAGTTGATGGATATATTTTCAATGATTTATTAAATCTCTGGAGGGATAAAAATAAGTGTTGGTCTCTTTCATCTTCTTCTTTAAAGCCTGAGTCTGAAAAATCAGAACTTAATAGACGCAAGTGAATAATTAGGTTAGAAGAAAATTAATGAACGTATAAATTTACCATTTTATGAATAGAGAAATAAAAGATGAACATTCTAATGGACTTACTTTAAGCATGTAATCATATGGGTCCAATTGTTTTTGTCCATTGGACCACTGGTATGCTTCAACACCATATTTATGACAGTAATTTCTAAACGTGTCTTAAGTGATCATTAAAGGATTCCCCTGTTTTAAGATACCATGATATTGTTCTTTCTATTGAGGAATCAAGTCAACTAGAAAGGTTGGGAAAGCTTTACTACATGTGATTTTGAGTCCTTCATTTGGCAAGTGACAATTCATCTGAACAAATCAGGATATACTTCATAGGACATTAAGATCTGGAGCCAAGGCTTCTTCTAGAAACAGGAGTTGGGGGGAGGTGCAGTTTTATATAGTTAGAGATATTTCAACTTCTTTATACATGTTTATCACCAACTTTCAAGGAGACCGCAAAATATTTGCAAGAAGGTTGGTATAAGTGGCAGTGTTTTTCTTAATTCATATTGAATGAGAAAGATGAGGAAATATCTGAAGTATCACTTGATTTGGGAGCAAACTTTCTTTTTTCCATAGAACATGAATAATATCAATGGATGAAAGTTTTGAGAAGGTAGATTTCAAGTCAGAACAAGAATTTTAGAGCAACCAAAGCAATTCCCAAGTGCAATCATGTTTGAATAAAACATTGAAAATAGTGTTTCAATAAAGCAGTAGGATTTCCATTGTTTAATTCCATGCAGAGTTGACCATCCATCTGTTTGAGATTTTAGCATTAGATGAGAAAATGGAGAAGGTTCTCTCTACAGGTTCTTTTGGCTGTGAGATGCGTGTGATACTTAGATTGGTCTAGTTCATTCCAGCAGTGTGACTCAATATTGCTTATAACTCTTAAAGCAACCAATGCAGTGGCCAGCTAAGGAAGTATCTGATGTTCATACTCTTTTTCAATATCAAGTTTAACAAACACATTTCAAAGGAGAAAAGAAAGAAAGAAAGAAAAAGAAAGAAAGAAAGGAATGGAGGAAGGAAGGAAGGAAAGAAGGACGGAAGGAAGAAAAGGAAAGAAAAAGAAAAGATAGAGGGTTGGAGAGGAAGGCAGGAGAAAAGGAAGGAAGGAGGGAAGGGACGAACATAAAAGAAAGGAAAAAAGAAGAGAGGAAGGAGGGAAAAATAAAGGAGAGAAAGTATTCTAAACACAAGAGCAATAAAAGAAGGAGTAAACAAAATGGTATTACAAACAATCACTAAACTGTCATTTTAATATTTAAAATTTTTAAAAATACCCATAGTGTTTTAGACTGTTTGTAATCTGGGGACCTGCCACTTGTCTGACCATGTTTTCCACTTCTCTTCCTCTTTCTGATAACTTAGCTCTTACCACAACTGGCTTTTTTGTTGTTTGACTATTTGATCATTCTTCATTCCTGGGGCCTTTGTCCTAAGGACAGTGATGAAGGGGGATTTTTCCTTTGGCTGAGATACAACGTACTTAGTTATATGTGCTGTAGAGAAAGATAGAAGTAGCTTGAAGTGTGGATAAACACAGAATCCTAGGTAGTAGAAAAAAGCTTAGCTTCTTTTCTGGAAGGAACAAGTTGACAGATCAGAGGCAAGGAAGTTTTGGGAAGGGGCATGTGGGCATTAGTGCAGTGTATGCAGATCTTTAGGTCTCATATGAATAACCTTCAAAGCAGATCCACAGCAGAAGTATGCTCAAAAGCCAGGAAAACAAGATGACTCCAGGGGAGGTCAACTAGCCTCTTTCCTAGGTATAAGAAGGAGATATTGGGGCCAGAAATAAAATGGCTATGATGGGAAAGATGGATATGCATCAGCCCAAAGCATGGATTCACCTTCATTAAGGTTAGCCACGCTACTACCACAGCTGAATTCCCAGCCTGCTCACAGCAGAAGCCAAAGCTGTGTACTCGATAAGGAAGCATTGCACAAAGTTCAACTAGTCACTTAATGGCAGGTTGATTACATTGCACACTTTCTATTCAAGAAGAAACAGTAATTTGTCCTTACCAGAATTAATAACTGTCTGGATATGTGGCAGTACCACTGTCTGACAGCTTATAAAATTTCTGGTTTTTTAGAGTTAGACTCTGCACATCATTTTCACAGAGGCCTTATGACACTTTTATAGAAAAAGAGACATGACAAAATGTATTTTACCATGGGATCCACTGCTCCTATTATATGTCATATCATCCAGAAGCTGAAAGTTTTGTATAATGATGGAATAAAGATCACATAAATTGCTAGCTTCAGGACAACTCCTCACAATTGGGGCAGTGCCAGTGATATGCTGGTATTTATTTAATTCCAATAAATAAATAAATACATAAATAAACAAGCCTTGATTTGTACATTTGCCAGTTTTCATGGTGTAAATCATCCCATCATGGCTGATTTCAGATCACCAATATTATGTCACTAAAAGTCATTGGTTGGGAAAAGATTCTGAGAGTTGAGAAGAGATGTACAAGATGGTCTTTCATAATCCAGTATAATCTGGGCAGTCTCCTCTGGGGTGCACTATATGCATTGAACCAATGTCTAATATATGATTCTCTGTCTTCAATAGCCAGAATACACAGGTCTGTAAACGAAGGGTTTGAAGTAGGATTGGGCATTCTCACCAGCACTCTCAGAGTTTCATTTTCAGAATTTGTACTGTTGATTTCTGTGACCTTCAAATCAACTGATTTTGATATCCTGGTTCCCATAGATGAAATATTTTCAAGAAGTAATGCAGGAAAAATTCCAGTGAACTTGTAGGTAAGGTCACTATCAGCTCATTTTGGTTTCTTCATGTCCGTAGAGCAATAGGAAAACTGAAGGGAGTCACGATCCCCGTTACCATAAGAATCTATTATTGTTCCTACACATGGGGGCTAAAAGGAGTTCGTCTGGAATTCATGAAATATCTATTGTTGCCTCAATGTCCTGTAACAACGAACTAATCAATTGCAATAACCACAGCCAACAAGAGCAAACACCTAAGGACTTGTAATACTTGATGATGCAAGTCTAGAGTGATCCCATTGGGTAAGTGGTAGCTGATGGAGGAGTGAAAGGATGAATATCAACTATGACTTCAAGCTGATTACAGCTAGGATAGGAGCTTCTTTCATTAACTCTCCTGTATGAATTCTTTTGTGCTGAATATCACCATCATCACCTTGAAAGCTCTGTGAAAGTTTGGACTTTATGAGGGGCAAAAATGGATTCAAGTGGTATAAGAGAGAGACTCTGCAGGATGAGTCTTCTGCCCTGCTCACATGCTCTCAGCCCCTATTTTAGTCCTGCAATCCCTGCTCCAATCAGCCAAAGACAAACATTTTGCAATCTATTCTTTTGGCTTAAAGTAATCTCATGTCCTTACTAAATATCTATGCATTTTTATTAGTGAAAAACAGCAATACAATGAGTCAGGGAAAAAAATAATAAGACTTCCTCTAGTTCACCTCACCATATAATCTTTCTTAATAAGCTCTTTACACCGTATGCTAACTCTGTTCAAAGTTCCTTTGATAGCATGCAGAAAAGTAAGATTTTAAAATATCAAAATTGAGTTTTGAAAAACTGTTGCCACAATGATTTTTTGTTACTGATCATTACCTTATGACAAAAGTAACATTTCTTCGTCAATTGCACCATCATCATCAATTCTCATGTATTCTCTTTTCCACTTTGCTAAATGCAAGTTGTCTTATGCAATGTGTTTTAGAAATGAGAAATTACAGTATGTGATTCATACCTTCAAGGCATTTAATTTATTTGGAGAAACACACCTAATTCTTATAACAATAACAAATCACATAATTACTAAATTGTAATGCTATTAGTGTATGGATGGCAAATAGGCGCAGAGAAATGGAGATGGTACACTCACTAAAATGGTGAATCAGATTACAGGGATCAGAATAAATAAATGAGTACAGCAGGCAGATGGAACAGGAGACAAAGTGAGAGAATATAGTTTTGAAGGTGTGCAAAATTAGAATGGCCAGGTAAGTGGGTCTGTACTATGATGTGTGGTGACATACAGTCAGAAGATTTTAGAATTAACCCCTTCAGTAATTGGCGTCTGTCATAGATTTTTTGAGTAGTGGAACAGCATGAGGAATGTGATGTTCAGTAAATAGTCTGGTAGTCTGAGGGAGAAAGAGTTTAAATGATGTAGGCCAGCAAGAAAGCTGCTGGAGGTAAGCTCAGTTTGAAGAAATGCAGAAAAAAAACAAAATTCAAATATGTTTCCTTTCCACGTCATGACAACTGGCTTGAGAGTGTTCAAAGGTAGCAGATAGTTTCTTATTGATTCTTTATTAGTTATCCTGCTAAAATCTACTACTGATACTCTAGTCTAATTATTTGGTGACTTTTTTCCTCTGAGAAATACAGATTTGGTACTAGAATTGTGTTTTGTGTATTCATAGAGTCTTCAATTCCTATTTAGGATTTGTTATCTTATGTAGTTTAAAAATGTGAGACAGGGGCTGCCTGGTGGCATAGCCATTACGTTTGCATGCTCTGCTTGCTGGCCTGGGGTTTGCCGGTTCGGATCCCAGGCATGGACTTACACACCACTAGTCAAGCCGTGCTTTGGTGGCATCCCATATACGAAAAATAGAGAAGGATTGGCACAGATGTTACCTGAGGGACAATCTTCCTCAAAGCAAAAAGAGGAAGATTGGCAACAGATGTTAGCTCAGGGCCAATCTTCATCACCAAAAAAAAGATAAAGCACATTTTTCTTTTCTTTTTCCTTGTTTATGATAAGAACAAAAGGATTAAGAACAACAAAAGGAGAATCCTTTCATACTACAACAAGTCTAAAACATTCTAAAGTAGGAATGCTTGAATGTGTGAAAAATTTCTAGATAGATATTGACAATATTGTGCATTGCAGGAGGACTTTCATGTCCTACAAAAGCATTTATACTGATGCTCGTGCTGTTCTCCTAAGGCTGGGTTCCTGGCACACAGAGCTGTGTATAATGAAAGCCAAATGCAAGTGGACGTATCCATTCAAAAGGAGACTCCAGTGTTTCTTTGACTATTGTGCTTGGGCAGCATGTCTCAAAGACTTCTCTCAAGCACTTTTGCATCTTGTTTCTGGTGTTCTGAAGGAAGGCGTCAGTAGAGGAGGAAGATACAAGGATTAAGTGGATTAGGTTGTTTATTTCAAGCAACAAACTCAGAATTTTGATGGAGAGATCCATGCACTAGGCAGATGAGTTGGAATAAATCTTGCCCACGCTCTGAGCCAAACCCAAGGAATGTAGCTAATGTCAATTCCTGCCTTGCCTGCCAGGGACACTTTGATGTCTGGGGCAATGCACTGGTGTCACATTCCAGGGACCACCCAGGCAAAAAGCCTGCAGTCAGCTGCTGAGAACTTAGTCTCATCATTACAATGCAAAGGATGCCCTGAGAATTTGCCATGCCATGGAATAACAAGCGAAATGTCCCAAGGAAAAACAAACAACAATCAAAATATCTTCACACAAAACAACTGACTAAAACTAAAATATTTTACCTGGTTGCTTTAAAATTCATGTTAACTCCCAATCTAAACTATTCAAGAAAGAGAGAGCCAGGAAGCCATATTTTACCAATCATGGTATATTTATTTAATTAACAGAGACATATCTTCAAAAGGAATAATATATGTGATAGGACCCATGGGTATTACTTCCATTTGCCTTTGGCATGTGAAACAAAAGGAAACACTTTAATTACAGAGCAGGTTTCTTGAACAAGAGTGTTATGCACCTCATGAAATATAAAATCCAGATGTATTAAAGAGTTCAATGTAATAAATCATTCAGCCATAAGAAAATATGGGCACACTTGTATTAGTTCATGGGGCAGAGGGAAGTTTCCAATATATAAAGTAAATGGAAAAATTCAGAAAAGAGTTTTTCTATTCATCAAAGAATAAACTATAAAGAATAAAAAAGCTGGAAAAGTGAGAAATAATTGGAAAAAATATGAGAACACAGATTAACTGCTATATGCACATACCACATGTATGTAAACATATTCTCAACTATTACTCTGGGGGAAATACAGAGTTACCTTCCTGAGAGCCTCTAGTCACAATCTTTTCATCAATTGATCAACACATAATCTTTTTTTGTGTGTTTTGTTTAAAGACACTTCATTTAATTCATTTTGTTGATTCATTAACACCGAACTCATGGCCAAGACGACAACCTGTCACTGAAGGAAGCTTACTTAACGCACGTACTTTCTCATACTTTCTCTGCAAGGCATCACAGCCTTCTTGAGCTAATGAACACTAGTCAACACTTCAGCACTACACTTGGGGTCATTTTAAACAGCAAAAGGTGCAAAAATGCCAAAAATTCTGCACTAAATAAACTGTGAAAAGGGCACCTGTTTACAGGATGAGAACTGAAATAAGAAGACAGAGCACAACCCTGTTTCACTTCAGCTGGAATGTGTACATGGGGTGACTCAAATTTTTTGACCATGAATGACTTGCAAATGCTCTCCTCTTCTTTTGCTGTGCAATGTTATCATTAGCGTTGGTCCTTTGCATAGGCCTCTTTCCCAAATCTCAGTGCAAACAGTACCACTAAAGTAAGAGTTTACTACATGCCATCTTCAAGGGAATAAATGTTAAGACTGAAACAATATTGCCAATCTTTGCTTACTCGCGGTTACATCTTATTGATCCTGGCTCTATCTCTATCTCGTTTTGGGTTAGCAGGGATGTTCATTGAATTTGTAACTTACCATGCTTATCCAACTTTGTCCAAGGCATTTCTTATTGTACTGTTACAATTGATCAATCCACTTTGGAGAATATAAACATAACTAAATTACCACACATTTACTGAGTAATAAATTTTATAACCAATTGATTTTAGGTTATAGTAAATGACGTCATTAGTACTCACATTCATGAAACACTCTTTTGGAAGAAAGTGGTCAATTTATTTATTAAGCTCTGCAGCAAAATAGTTTTGCCATTTTCATCACACTTGTTCTCAAAGTGTGGCATTTGGGGTCAATGTCAAGGTCAGCAAAATTCAGTCTTTCAGGTGCTCCAATCAAATCACAAAGTAGACGGGCTAAAGTGAACTCTTTAATCTAACATTGCCATTAGAATATTTGCTTGAACTACTCTGTTTTCAAAACCGTAAAAATAGCCATAAAGGAATGAGTAATAAAGTTTTTGGAAACTGAGTTTGTCACCAAATTTCCTTCAAATAGATCTTACTTTTGTAAACTAAAAACAAAGAGAAATTTGTTTAGACTGGGCACTTCTGTCTCTAAAGATCAACCATTTTATGTACATCAAGGAAATCTCAGTGTAAGTTAATAAGTAAGATTATTTATGTTAAGTAAGAAAGTTGGAAAGAACCATTACTTTAAATATCAAACACAAGATTAAGTAGATAAACAAATAGCTGTGTTTCAAATGCCTAGAAAAAAATAAGATTACTTTTAAAATATCAATTAATAGGTATTTGATTATAGACAAATCATCTAACTCTTCTTGGTCATTAAACAGGGAAAAATTACCTTTTCTGCTCACCTCACAGAATTGTGGAGAGTGTAGCATATTATTTTAGGAAAAGTAGTAGCCTTTGTTTCTTTCTATTTTTTTAAACATGTTAATTCCTTTCCTTTGTATTTATATCTGTAACAAACAACAAAATGCGATATCAAATTAATAGTCTGTTCCTTTAAATTTACATAGTCTATTGAATTTTCAAGCATCATAACCAGCAAAAAACATACAAATGTTAAAATTCTACAAGTTATATTTATTTCTAAAGCTAACAGCCCAAAAATATTATAGCATTGCAAAGAAGATGTGCATAATGTCTGGCAATTACATACATCATTCACTTTTCAAACTGACATCTAAAAAAATATGTTGTCATGTAAATTTTCGCATTTTATTTGTTCATTGCCTATATGATAGCATGTTGTAATTAAATGCTCTAAAGCTGACTTTTATTGTAGGCTTTGGTTTGTATTTGGAAATTAAAAGTCTATGTACATTCAAATAATAATAAGATATCCCTACACATCTATTAGAATGACCAAAATCCAAAGTAGTGACAACATCAAATTTTGGTGAAGCTGTGGAGCGACGGGAACTCTCATTTACTGCTGGAGGGAGTGCAACATGGTACAGCCACTTTGGAAGACAGTTTGGCAGTTTCCTACAAAACTAAACATACTCTTGGCATACAACCCAGCAATCACACTCCTTGGTGTTTATCTAAAGGAGTTGAAAACATGTCCATGCAAAAACTTACACGTGGATGTTTATAGCAGCTTTATCCATAAGTGTCAAAACTTGGAAGAAACCAAGATGTCCTTCAGTAGGTGAATGGATAAATAAAATGTGGCACATCTGGGTAATAAATATTGCTCAATGCTTTAAAAAAAACCCAAAACAGAAACTCCATGAAAAAACATGGAGGAAACTTAAATGCAACGGTGAAAGTGAAAGAAGTCAATATGAGCAGGCTACCTACTGTATAATTCTAACCATATGACTTTCTGGAAAAGGCAAAAGTATGGAGATGATAAAAGATTCAGGGGTTAGCAGGAGTTAGTGGGGAAAGAGGGATGAAGAAGCAGAGCACAGAGGATTTTTAGAGCAAAGAAACTATTCTATAGGATGCATAATGGTGGATACATTTGATGATACATTTGATGATACTCATAAAGTGGACAATACCAAGAGTGAACCCTAATGTAAACTATGGGCTTTGAATGACAATGATGTGTCCATGTAGCTTCACAGACTGTAACAAATGTGCCACTCAGCTGAGGGATGTTGATAGTGGGGAATGTGGTTGGCGTGTGGGGACAGAGAGTATGTGGGAAATCTCTGTACCTTCCACTCAGTTTTGCTGTGAACCTAAAACTGCTCTAAAAGATAAAATCTATTTTAAAAACAGTCTGTATTTTGGAGCTGCCACTTATTTAAAACAAGTGCATATTTCAGGACCTCTAATTGCTGTTCATCTCCCAGAATGACAACCAATCTTTTGTCTTTTAGCTTAATATTTTACTTCTCAAATCACAGAGAGACATTTCCTTGCTCAGACCAGCCATTTCAGGACTCTCTATTTCACATCTCGGTAAGTTTATATCCAAAGGCTGGTATTTGTCCAGACGTACAATCTCCATTTGAATGGTGATGAGAACTTTATGCTCATGTTCAGATCAAAGAGGATTTAGCTTGCCTTCTTAGTTCGCATGATCCTAGATAGGCTGCTGTAGATCTGTTCCCCAAACACCTTTCTGCATTCGGGATCAAGGAGGGAACTATGGAGAAAATTATACTAGATTGATCTGTTTGTCTCCAGGATTAAGAGACTTCTGTCCCACAAAGATCAAATATGCTTTCTGGTGGTATTAACCTCACATTAAGAGGTGATCTTACCTAAAAGTCAGGCTCCTTAGGTCTAAGTAATGCCATAGAGAGAAGCAATGGGGGCAGCCATTGTGACAAAACTGAAAATGCCTGCTCACAACAGAACCATGACGCTTTGTCACTAGATAGAACATATATTTCAGTTAATATGAGGGAACTGGAAATGGAGATAAAAAAGAGAAACAGAAATTAAGATTTTACGTGTAATTCTTAGACTCAGACAATGAAAAAATATTGCGCCCACATTACTCTCTTTTGTGGAGGTTTTCCCCAGTTAAATTTAAATTCAGTCATTACTTCCCAGATAATCAGCAGAGAATGGCATGCATCCTGGTCAGAGTAAAACCAAGATGTTTATCTATGCTTCTCTTGCAACTGAGTATGCTAACAGGAAGCTGGCATTGCTCCCTGCTTCTCCGCGTTCTCAAGTCTCTCCTTGGTAAGTCCTCAAGTGGGGCCCTTCTGCTGTCCAATGTGACTTTGATTAGCTTGTAACAGTCTAATTTGGGATTAAATTAGCAAACCGTTTATCTCTTCATGAAGCTATGTCCTTCTATTTAGCCTTTATTGGTAATAATGGGCATATTTCAACTCTCCATCTGCCCTTCATTTCTCTGTTCATTCAAAAATCAGGCATGATCCTTGAATATCTCATTATCTCTAAGGCATAAAACATTATGCCAAAGGGAATGTCTCTAAGGGATAATTCTAAAGAATAAGAGAAGAGATTTCCCTGGTAGGAATAGAAAAAGTTTCTCCAAATTGCAGGTAGAGAAGAGATGAGAGTTTATGAAAGATACCACTATGCTTGAGACCCTGTCAGGCTGCATGCTGCCAGGGATGTTTAAGGTATCTCACAGCAGAAAAGTAGAGGAGAATCAATGTCTTGTTTAATTCTGGGATAAGAGTACATGGAAGTAAGAAGATTACAGAGAGAGAATAATTGCCTGGTGTAACTAGAAAGATAGTCTTGCAGAAACCTTTGTGTTACTGCTTAGCATAGATGCCTTAGAGAGATACAGCTGCCTCTTCAGATTGTTAAGGATGCACTAGAAAGAGCTAGCTGAGCTAAGAGGGCCAAGCAGGTGGGAAAGAACCACAGCTCAGTTGTGGTCCATCATGCCTTCAGATCAAAGATCAGGTGGGACAAGAGAAGTTCCAGGGGCTGCCTGGATGGACAGATCACTCAAGAATCACACTGCAAAATGCTTCACCTCCTACAGGACCCTAAAACCATGAAAGCTCCTAGAATTTAAACAAAGATCTTGACAAATGTGGGATGTATTATGGTTTTTCGAATTGAATGAAAATAAATTTCTCCTACTCTTTATGATTAAGGGCTTAATATGGACATTAAGGGAAATAAAAGTTTTTTTTCCCTACACACTTGAGTTTTGTGGAATTAAAGTCAAATCATTCCAGAAATATTAAATGAGCAGAATTCTATTCTTGAAGCCCTTATAGAACAATTTACTTTGCCACAGCTATTATGCTCTTCTCCCTTTCTTTCCTACCAAAGTCTTCTCCTTTGGAGACAAACGATCTTATATCCCTCAATAGTTCTTGTGAAACATGGTTTTGTATTGACTCTCCATTGCCTTTTTCTAAATACACTTGTTTATATCCCTTTTAAAGAAAAGTGCCCTAAATTGCTTGTAACAATCCAAATTGGTCCAGAAAATTAAAGGTAAAAGGCAACCAGCATTTTTCTTGTTTTAAACTCTATACTCTTGGAGCATGAGTAAAATCTAAGATTAATTACACTGGTTACCACACTTTACTGTGGATTCCCATTGATTTCATCGTTAGTTAATGCCCTTAGGTCTTCTCCTCATAGGCTGTTAATAAATAATATCTCCCTCATCCTGTACCTATGAAGATTTTTTTAAATAACACTCAGGATTTATATTTATTACTATTAATGTTCATTCTGTTAGACATTAATCCATATATATATAGTTCCTTAGTATTGGTTAAATTAATAATTTGGTAATAATATGCTTCATCAGTGCCTCATTAAATGCATAACCAATTATTCAGAAAGGCAGCTAGTTGGCAAGAAGTCGAGCAGGGGGATAAAATTAAATGTGGAATTAAATAAAAGACTAGCTTGTCATTGCTCTTGCTGCATTTGCTATTGCTTTTAGTTTCAAGTTGAGTGGGAAGTGGAGGCAAGTAGAATAGATGATTTACAGGACATTTTACCTTCATTTTCTTTTTTCTTTTCTTTTTTTTTTTCAGTGAGGAGGAGTCCCCCTGAGCTAACATCAGTTGACAAGTTGACAATCTTCCTCCTTTTTTTTTTTGGCTTGAAGAAGATTATCCCCAACATCCAGGACAGTCTTCCTCTATTTGAACGTGGGGTGCCTCCACAGCATGGCTGATGAATGGAGTAAGTCTGTGCCAGTACCAGAACAAGTGAACCCTGGCTGATGAAGTAGAGGGTGTGGGAACTTTACTCAGTCTTGGGCAGGCCCAACATTTTACTTCACTGAAGTACTGCATCAAGTAAGGAAGAATACAAAATCATATTATTTTCATTATTACGTAATGAAAACCTTTACAGAAATAGAACATTTTAGAGCTGCACATGCCTTTGGATGCAACAAAATGGGCAGAGTGAAAGGGATACAGAAGTTCAGACTTAATACATTTGGCCAAGGGCAAAGAGCTATTTAGTAAAAGATATACATCTAGAAATGTTTTAACTTAGAATAAAATGTTCTTTCAATAACTTTGCCAATCTTCTGTTTCTATAAAGACTAAATCAGATAACTTTTACCCCATAACATCTAATACCATTTTAATGTTCCCCATTAACCTGCTCTTCTTCAGAATACATATTTGCTATTTCTTAAATTTTACTCTTAAGAGATCATTTCCAGATCATTCACTCTTCTGATTGCCTTTCTCTGGGTGTTCTCCAGGTGGTGATTACCCAACTGAAATGCATAATATATTTGAAAGCGGAACATTAAGTGTTAAACAAAAACTTTTTGAAAAATAGGGGGGCCGGCCTGGTGGTGCAGCGGTTGAGTTCACAGTTTCCACTTCTTGGCGGCCTGGGGTTCACCAGTTTGGATCCTGGGTGTGGACATGGCAAAAGCCATGCTGTGGCAGGCGTCCCACAGGTAAAGTAGAGGAAGATGGGCATGGATGTTACCTCAGGGCCAGTCTTCTTCAGCAAAAAGAGGAGGATTGGCAGGAGTTAGCTGAGGGCTAATCTTCCTCAAAAAAGCAAAAAAAAAAAGGAACACAAGGTTGCCCAGCACATATTAGTAGCAGATTTAATTCCTATTGTGCAAAATGCAGACGTCCATGCATATTTCTTCTGCAAACTGCCCAATAGTGTTTCAGACCACAACATCATGCATTCACTTCAATATTCTACCAGTACAGATGGAAGAGAAGGCTTGACAGAAACACACTAAAGCAAAATTAAAAACTCCAGACAAATTGTTTTTCTGAGAAAAAGTGCCCAATCTGTGGGATGGAAATGTTTAGAACTTAATTTAATAAGATAGTTATTTATTGACCACCATCTTTTCTCTACACCTTCATCCTTCCAACCCGAGTCTCATTACTTATTTAACGCTTAGGACTCGGCCTCAAACTTCTCCGCAAGATGCTTCATGCATGATCTTTGCTTATATTTCTTCAAGTAGCTCCTCTTTACTTGTTCTCTTTCCCACAACTTAGAAATGGTTCTATTTTCAACACAAAACAAAAAAACAAACCTGAAAAAATCCTTTCTTCTCTCCTCTCAATATAAGTCTCCATCTCTTCAACTTTTTGGAGGATAATCTGAACAGAACTATTAAAATGTAAACTTATCATTATTTTTGTGCAGAAATTCCATTTCTACAGTCATATTTGCATAACTCACAACTATATGTACAACTGGAATGGTCATGTGAGGAGATCCGTAGACCCTTGTCCCAGTTAAATAACCACAACAAGGTGAAAATTATTTTAAAAAATGAAAACAAAAACAATCATTAAAAATCTCTGACAATTGTCCTAAGGCAGGAAGAAACATGTATTTAAGAAAATTTACTAAATCTCAGTGAGAATACCGTGTCTGTGGTGCTTGAGCGACAGCCTGCTCCCTCCCCACCGCCCAGCTCAGAATGACAGAAGCTCCCGTCTGAGAAGGTTTTGCTAAGAAGACTGGACTTCCTCTCCTCTCAGCTCCAATCAAGGGATATGGATTCTCACTGCAAGGGGCAGGTAGTCAGTATTTCTCACTCAAACTCTGAGTTGAAGAAGATATATCCCGATGAATGTAGCTCAGAGGTCAGGGGCTTCCTTCCTCCTATAGATATATATACACAAACACAAAGATGTACACATTTACTATCCTTGTTCGTCATAATAAATAAGTACCTGGGTTGGCTAAAATATTATAAAATTTTAATGTAAACAAGTATTATGCACCTACCTTGAAAAGCGATACATCTGAATGTATTGACATGAATAGATATCCTTGCTCAAGTTTTTCTTTTAATTAGGCATGTTTCACATGATTATAGTATAATCATACTTCTGTAGAAAAATTGTGTACTCAATATATCCATGACATAGCAGTACATGAATTGAAAAATTATCTAGAAAAATATACTCCCGAATATTAACAGTGTTAAGTGCAAGGAAGTGGTACATAGGAAATATCTACATATTCATAGTTACTAGAACGATAACTGATCAATAAGTGTTTTTTCAACAAATAATCATCAAAGCCGAAGAGATGATAATATATTGGTATCATTAGACCTGACTCATGTGGGTGGATGAAATTGATCACCTGAAAGTAGAGGGGAAAGCTAATGGCCTTTAATTCCCTTCTCCTATGTGTCAGACACTGTGCTAGGCACTTTTCCTAAGTAGTTACTTGAACAATCTCAATAATTCTAGAGGACTACTCATATTTTATACATGAGAAAACTGAGGCTCAGGGTCAGGGATGCTAAGCAATTTTTCAAGATAAAGCGGTGCTTAGTTGCCAGCTTACCTACTCTAATGTTTTTAAAATGAGATTAGAGTGAGCATTAAAATGAGATTACAGTGAGCATTAAAATGAGATAGTGACTAATACGTATTTGAGAGTCCTGAGCATGGAAGTCATATGGAGGAGCAGCTTTGATGCAAAGTTATTTAATAATGGTATGAGGAATGATTAAAAAGACAGACAGTGGAAAGAGAAAAACCATTTAGGACTATGGCCTTTGCAGTAACCCAGGTGTCAAGGCTAAGTAAACCAATTGTGATGCAGATGAATTAGTGAAGGTGTGTAAGAGTTTAGACTTTGCAGTTGCACAGATCCAGATATGAATCCTGTCTCCAAATTGGGTCATTGAGCAAAGTACTTTTCTAATTCTAAGTTTTATCATTTGTAAAATATAGAAATAATATCAATCTCATCAAATTGTATTGTTGATTGGATTAGATGATAAATTTGCTATTCTTAGCAAAATCTCCAGCAAAAAAACCCAAAATAAATATAAATTGAATTCTTACTATGTGCCAATGTTCTAAGCACTTTACATGAATTAATTTACATGAATTAATTTTTAATTCTCAAAGCAGCCTTAACAGGTGGTTGCAGTTACCTTTATTTTACAGATAAGAAAATTGAAGTGCAAAAAGTTTAAGCAATTTACCAGAGGTTGCACAGATTCCACCCAAGCTTCCTGACTCTCTTTCATTACTTCTAAAGTGCTAGAAAGTTCTTAATAACTCATGGCTGCTGTTATGACAATTGTAGTGATGATGGAGTTTATGGTGATGACGGGTCAACTGGAGAAAAAAAAGCAAATTATAAAAGACATTTTAAGTAAAGAGTAGCAAGCTTTGTTTTAAAATGATATATAGGTCAATATATAAGTCAATCCAAGTTTTCATTGAAAAACTGGAAAAATATTGGTAATCTAGGCAGAAATAGAAATCGGAACAAGGAGTTAAATAATCTGGTGTGTAAAAATATTTAATAAACATAATGAGCTATGTAAATGAATAAAAGCTTCTATAAAAGATACTGTATTTTACAAAAACTGCCAAGCATTACCTATGAAAGATGAGTTAATGGTTAGATCGCAATAATAACAGTAGAGTAGGGAGTCAAGAAAAAGGTGGGGCTGATCTATTGTTAAGACATCAAAAGGTGAATCCAGCAAGGATAAAAAATTCAGCAACTATTTCCTTAAAATTTTTCATGAGTCTGTTGAATTGTCAGTGCTTAAATTTCTTTGTAAATTTTTGCTATTCCGTAATGGCACTGGTAGGCCTCCATTTGTACTTTAAAAAGTTGACTTGGCAAGGTGCTGGCCCGTGGCCGAGTGGTTAAGTTCTCGCTCTCTGCTGCAGGTGGCCCAGGGTTTCCTTGGTTCGAATGCTGGGCGCAGACATGGCACTGTTCATCAAACCACGCTGAGGTAGTGTCCCACATGCCACAACTGGAAAGACCCACAACGAAGAATATACAATTAGGTACCAGGGGGCTTTGGGGAGAAAAAGAAAAAAAATAAAATCTTTAAAAAATAAGTTGACTTAGCAAGTGTGTATTATGTTGAGTTTTTGTTTATTTGTTTGCCATTTTTACTCTATCATTTTTTCCCCATTTTTCGGCACTCCATGAACTCACAAATTACTCCATTGTTCAAAATGGCAGTTTCCAGATTGCATAACGTGCATTTGTACCTTTGGGATGTTTTTAGAGAAGCAGTCATCAACTAAGTTATTTACTTAAAATTCACCCTCCAATATATGTGTACATTTCACTCTTTTTTAATCAAAATAACCTGAGGGTTTTAACATGAAAAGTTATTGTTTCATGGATCGTAATAATTATTTCAGATCAACTTTTGAATTCGTTTCAGGTCTATTTAAAAAATAGATCCAGGCACTCCAAAAATAGCATTACAGTCAATTAGGTGAAAATGCATTTTTAAAGATTTGTTCAAACATGTTTACAAACATGTCTACTTCTTATTTAATTGCAAAAGACCTTGGAAAATTTTTGTTGTCTATTGGTTGATTAGATTTTGACTGTTTGGTTCATGTAATTTCAATAGCTATTACATGACAAGAAATTTAAGGTTATTATAAATAATATTACTATAGTCCATGGTTTATTCATTTTTAGGGAGGGGAAGGGGGAATGTTTTCTTTAATAGAAAAGGCAAGAAATCATTTAATACAATTATTTTAGTTGGGTTTTTCTAGACCAATGTGTACAGTTATCTCATTCCTTAAGAAATTTATCTTGAGTTCATAAGTTACATCAAATGGCTCAAAGAGCCTTGAAGCTGAAGGGCATCCAAAAGAAAGATTAATATGATGGACTATAATTGTTTGAAAGCATGGTTGTGGTCTTCTGATCAAATAATGTACAACTACATTCATTAAGCTTCTTAAGACCCAGCTATGGTTATACTATTCTGACTATACTGAAGGGTGTTAAATAAAATTCTAGGAAAGATAGTTTTTAATGATATGCCCAAAATATCACAAATATTCTAGTGCCAAACTTGAAAAAGAACAGAGATTTTAATTGCAGACTTCTGATATGAAATAATATTTCTTCCATGAGTCTATACCAGAATTCCACTTTGTCACACACAGGCGTTCTAATCTCAGATATCTCTTGGTGGTTGCTTTATTCCAGACAGCAGGTAATGCCAATGTCGTGCTGTGGTCTGTTTATAGGGTAATACCAGATCTGGCATTAAAGTATAACATGTGGCAAGTTCATAATGAAAGGGAAAATGTTTTTTATTTGTGTTGTTTTTTTATTCCAAAGTACAAATGTGGTTATGAACAAATTAGTCCTTTCTAAAAGCATTGCCTTTATATTGTACTATATGATTGTGTGCGTGCATTTGTGTGTGTGTTTTACCGAATGCATATTGAATATCAATTTAAAATGAATATTAACTGAAAAGATGGACCAGATAATTTTAATGGTAGCTGATCAAGGATTAGTTTTAATTTCCATAGTCATGAGATGGAGATGATATCAACTGCGTATTCTCATTTTGTATTGATTATCTTTGAGGAATCTTGAGAGATACAGATGCTAACGACAGACGAAATGATTTGGCAATCAAAATTATATATTTTTTATTAATGTTATGATAGATTACAACCTTGTAAGATTTCAGTTGTACATTATTGTTAGTCATGTTGTGGGTACAACTCTTCCCCCTTTGTGCCCTCACCCCTCCCCCCCTTTTCCCTGGTAACCACCCATCAGATCTCCTTGTCAATATGTTAACTTCCGCCTATGAGTGGAGTCATATAGAGTTCGTCTTTCTCTGACTGGCTTATTTTGCTTAACATAATACCCTCGAGGTCCATCCACGTTGCTGAGAATGGGCCAATTTTGTCTTTTTTAATGGCTGAGTAGTATTCCATTGTGTATCTATACCATATCTTCTTTATCCAATCATCAGTTTCTGGGCATGTAGGTTGGTTCCACATCTTGGCTATTGTAAATAATGCTGCGATGAACATAGGGGTGCAAGGGACTCTTGGGATTTCTGATTTCAGGTTCTTAGGATAGATACCCAGTAATGGGATGGCTGGGTCACAGGGTATGGTTGTGGAGAAAAAGGAACCCTCATACACTGTTGGTGGGAATGCAAACTGGTACAGCCACTATGGAAAACAGTATGGAGATTTCTCAAAAAGTTAAAAATAGAAATACCCTATGATCAAAATTTTATTTTTAAATTAAAATTTCTAACTCTTCTTCCACAAAATATTTTCTCAGACCAAATTTTCATGGGCTTAACTTTTATTTTCTTAAATCTGAACGCTTTCATGTTAAGCATCAACAATATTGAAGTGTCATCAAGAAGACACATTTACAGAATTGCTAAATGCCTTCAAGCTGCTCAAGGATTGTACCTCTTATTACTCACCCAGTCAATAATTTTATAGAGCATCGCTTGCTGCGTGGACCAAGTGGATAAGCCAAACACAAGAGCTGATATTTTCCTAGATATCCAGTTACTGCTTACTGAAGGTTTTCAGCAAGTATCCTAGGCTGAACTGGTACCTAAGCCAGAAAAAACAAACCTGAAAATATTTTAAAAGCTTCTTGTCCACCAGCAGGTGAAGCCTAGAATTTATGCCTCATATTTGGTATTGGCTCAAAGGTACTCAGCTGACAATCAGTCTAAACAAGACCCAGTGTCAAAGAAATAAAAAAGTTGGCAAGAGTTAGAAAAATTTTGGGGGCCCCACCCAAGCAATCTGGGATTCTGGGTAGGAATCTAATTCCGTGAATCCGAAGTAGCTGACCAGTAAGACAGACTAAAGTGACACATAGAATTGCAGATAGAGGAAACTTCGTACAATGAAAAGAACATTTCAGAGTTAAAAGGACTGAGATCAAACATCAATGTTTATAACACTGCTGAGGTGAAAGTGAATAAGTTATTTTACCTCATTGGCACATGTACTACTAAATTGAGAATTGGAAAAAAAGTCCCAAAGTCTTTTTGTTTTCAGATACTTACTACTTATCACGTCTATCATAATTGTAATTGTTCACGGTAGGATATTTCCTTAATATCTGTGCTGTAGCTTGTCTTGAAAGGTGACCCTCAATAAACTGAGCTTCCTGATTTTCGCACTCATTCCCACGTTGATTTTGTGATAGTGTGTCCAGCTAGCCAGTAGAATTGGCGGAAGCAATGCAGTGACATTCTAGATCTAAATCTTAAGAAGGCCTGGAGCCACGAGGCAGGAATTCTGGCCCCTCTGCTGAAGAGATTATGCAAGCAAACTGCATGAAGAGAAGGAACACCCAAGAGAGCATAACGAAACTGTGAGGCCCAGCTGTCCCAGCTACCCAGCTGAGCCCCGCCTTCTAGTCATCCCACTGAGGAATCAGCCAGGCAGATATGACATCTTGGGCATGATTCTAGTACAGTCAAGTCACCAGAAAATTGCATCGCTATCCAACAATATATGTAACAGGAGAGCCACCCAGCTGATCTAAGTCAACCCACATAGTGAGAGAAAAGGAAAAGCTTGTTGTTGTAATCAGATCAAGACAGCCTTAACATTTTCCTTAGCTTGACTAAATTTTAGATAGGTTTCTTCCAGACTGTGAGCTTCTGACTTCTCTTTTCTTAGAATATTTATGTTAGAAAACTTGTAATTGCAAATTCTCTTTCTACCCATTTGAAATGTATATCAATCTCCTTGAAAGCCTCTTGCCGGTTTAAAACTAGGGAAGGTCTTTCTCAAGGATCCAGGTCCTTTAATAATATCATCATCAAGGAAGACAACACCCCTGTATCCCAGTTTGCAGGAAGGAGCCTGACTTCTGTAGGTATCTTGCTCCAAGTTGTAAAACTACCTCCTGTTGTGAAGTTAGAAGATAGGAGAAAGTTGACTTTCCCCTTGGACAAGTCCAATGAGCAAACACAGGTGGCCCACAACACTACCACCATCCTCCATCCTTTTCCCAATCCTTAACTCTCTTGATCTTTGTTTCAAGGGAATTGAGTTTCGTATCTCTTGCTTATTGCAATAGTCTTGAATAAAATCTTCTTTCCCTGCTTAACCTTATTAGAAACATTTTTTATTCTGACAAAGCCACTAAAGTTTTATGGTGGTTTTGTTTGTTTGTTTTTCACAACAAGAGATGAGTAAAATAGGAAATAAATACGTATTAGGAAATGGATGTTATCATAATAAAAAAACTAAAATATGTGCTATTGGCTTTGGGGCTGGGCAATGGAAAGAAGCTGGAAGATCTTGAGATTCTTAGTGATGGTTTGGAAAGAGAAAATATTTTTGTTGGAGGCTAGGGAAAAAAGGCTGCTTGTTTTATGTGATGGTGGATGTTGTCAGGGGTGTGTGATTAAGGGCAGATAGACAACAAAATTGGAGATGTGACTAAGGAGATTTCCAGGAAGAAAGTGGCAACTGGTTTATGTTAGTGGCATGTGATGAAGTATAGACATAGAGAGTTGAAGCAAAGAAGGGATTGTTCAGTTTACAACTGAATGTAGACAAAATATCGTTAAAGGAGGATTTACTGAGTTGAAAGTCTAAAACTACTTCTTAGTTTCAGCTTTTCAGGCAGAAGAAATGGCTTCAGGGCAAAGTTCAAATCCAGGGCATAAATAGTAAAAACTTGATTTCAGGGTCAAGATTTCCAGGGTGCAGGTATAAGACCTTTTGTTAAAATCCCAGAAAGATTTAAATTAGGGCCCTATAGACCCTCCCTGCTCAATATAAAGTCTTCTAAAAATCTTCAGATATTTCTTTTTCTATCACTTGGCTGGTTAATTGGGCTTCTAAGATTTTTTAAGGCATTGTCCCAAAGGACCCTGACTTTCAGCTGAAAGTAGAGAGATGTGTGTTTTGAAGATATTTGCAGGTATAAATTTTGTTTGCATGACAAAGGAATTATACACAAATGTTTAGAAGAATAAAAAGCAAGAGAGGCCAGCCAAGTGCTGTAGTGGTTAAGTTTGCACACGGCATTTAGAATTTAACCCAGGAAGTTAAGTTCGTGGGTTTGGATCCTGGGCATGGACCTACACACTGCTAATCAAGCCACACTGTGGCGGCATCCCACATAGAAAATAGAGGAAGATTGGCACAGATGTTAGTTCTGGGCCAATCTTCCTTACCAAAAAAAAAAAAAAAAAAACCCCAAAAACAAGACACAGATAAATACTGTTTTTAAGGAAGACAATTTAAGTTTAAATAAAATGATTGGTTGAAAGTACAAAGAAAGAAAAATGATATACAATGGCAACAGGTTAATAAGGGTGGAATAGCTTTATAAATTTACAACAGAGCATATTTTCAAGATAAGGAATAGTGCCAGAGATAAAGAACAGCACTCTCCTAATGAGAAAAGTTCAAGTCATCAGAAAGACATAATGAGCTAAAACATTTATGTACAAAAAACAGAGTCTAGAGATATAAGAAGCAAAAAAAGGGCAGAACTAAAGGGAGAAAAGGACATATACAGAATTATATTTGAAATTTTAGTCCCCTTTTCTCAATATTTTATAGAAAAAAACTTAAAAATCAATAATAGAAAATTTGGGCAACGCTCTCCTACAATTTAACCTAATTGACATTTATAGGACACTACACCCCACATCCACAGTATACTCAGTCTTTTCAAGTACACGTGGAAAACCCACCAAGGCAGACTATATACTGGGCCATAAAGTGTCTGATAAATTTCAAGAGAATTAAATAATCAAGAGTATTTTTTTTTTACCATAACAGAATTAAATTAGGGAAAAAAATTATGAACCAATCTTCTGGAATATCTTCCAAAATATTTGAAAATTACACTTCTAAATGATCCCCAAATCAAAGAAGAAATCACAAGGGAAATTAGAAAATATTTTGAATTAAATTATAATTAAAACACAACATATCAAAAATTTTAGAATAATTATAAAGCAATTCCTAGGGGGAAAGTTAGATATCTATAAGCTTATATGAGGAAAAAATGAGTTTGTTTAATATTGATGTTATTTCTTCTTTAAAATATTTGGTAGATTTTTGCAGTCAGTCTATCTAGACCTGGAACTTTTAGTTGTGGAAAGGTTCATATTATAGAATTGAATTTCTTACAGATAAAGTGATTTTCAGATTTCCTCTTTCTTTTTATGTCACTTCTGGTAATATGAGTATTTCAAAATTTTTCTATTTTATCTATGTAGTAAAATTGCTAGCATAAAATCATTGATGGTATTTCTTTTTAACCCTTTTAATCTCTATAGTGTTTATAGTAGAATCTAAAAGTTTCTTTATTATAACTGCCAGCTCCAGGGTGTACCAATGCTAAGTTATCACAGTCTTACAGTCAGGAAAGATCGTTCCTGCTCCTCTTCCCTCTTCTTCTTCATGTGCTATAACATAGGAGAAGTCTATAATGACGGGTACTCAAGTTGGGTACAGATAGCTGATGCAGACCACTCTATTGCAGCACTTCAGATACTCTTGGCCTCATCATCTGTGTGCTTTGTCTGATTGATTTCAATCAAGACTAAACTGACAGAAACTTGCTTCCTGCTTGCAGAGGATGGTTCTAACCTCCAGCACAAAGGCTTTGCATTGATATCACTACGGGTCTACCCTCCTTCATGGCCATGCTCATCACAGACAGCACTAAAATATAGAATAGTTAACTCCTTGGTTAAAGAGCCTCTGATTGATTGTAGGTGGAAGTCCCTTTATTCTTCTCTCTTATCCAAAGGTGTTGAGATATGATTTCTACAGCCCAAACAAGAAATTATTGAACAGTTAGTCATACTTGAAAGAACCTGAAGCTTGACATCTCTTATTACAGATGATTGGGAAGTGGCTGCTTTCCAATCACTTCCAGTCCCTTCCTTCTCCCATCATTGAGGTAGATATTTCTCAAGATATTACCACCTAGGTTAACATGGCAATGACATGATTGTGTCAAACACTTTCATGTGGAATACAGCAGGTGGAAGATTTTTTCTTCGCAATGGGTTTGGGAAGAAGGTGCTAGCATGGAGAGATGATAAAGTTCTGACTGAGATGTACATATTCAAGTAAAGATATGCAGTAGTTAGGTGGATATAAGGATTTGGATCAAAAATAAGATGTTTGGCAAAAGGTAGTTAAAGTTTGGAAGGGTAATAAAGCGCAAATGAATAGAAAAAAGAATCCTATTTAGAACCCTAAAACCAATCCCACAAAGTCAATGAATAGAGACAGAAAATCTCACAAGCATATTAAAAAGTAATAATCACTAAAATAGAAGCAAACTCCAAAAAAGCCGACTGTTGAAGATCAAAGAGAATTTTAAGGAGAAATGAAATGTCAGTTGTGTCGAAGGACATGGAAATGACATGTGGACATCTGTCAGCTCAAAGAATTTTAAAATCTCTAGTGACATTTCATTGTTTTCCTGGGAGCAATAGGAATGACAAAAATCTGATTCCAACAGGGCTTGGGAAAGGATACTGTCAAAGAAATAATGAAATGAAGATTGGCTTAAACTATTAAGAATCTTGATTTTAAAGACAAGAAAAATAGCAGTACACATAGAGATGCATGGTTTTAAAAGGAGGCTTCTTATTCTTGTATTCAAAGGATATGAACCTGCTTTTATGTTCAGAAAGTAGTGAAGAGACAAATAGAAGAGGGTTACAGAGGAAAGAGAGAGGTTAATGGTTCTATTGAGATCTTGGAGGATAACATGGTAAGTGTAGATGAAAATGAGTTTGTAGGTAATGACAGGAAGATGAGTGTATAATATCCTGATGTTTTCATCATCCCTCACAGATAAATTTTTTATCAATGTGCTAAGTTTTAGGATGGGAGTTTTTAAGAGTGTGACAAAAATTTATCTTTTGAGAAGAATGGGAGAATTGACCAGGACTATGTAAGAATCTTGCCAGATAACAATGAAGATCCAGCTGCGATTAGATAATAAACTTTTTCTGTGATGTGTGTGGTACTTTCCCCTCAACTAGCTCCCAGGGAGAGAGAGAGAGAGGAATTAAATTTTATAGTCTATTGAAGATCAGAAATTTTGAGACAGAATAAATGAAACTCAGGATTTGGTGGAGTTAGTAAAATTTTCAGAATATTAAACTTTGGACCCAGCTACCTAAGGGTAAAATATTGGCATCAGGGCACTGACTCAATGAGAAGAAGAATGGTTACAAATAAAAGTGGTATAAAATGAAGGTATCAGAAATATCGATATCAAAGAAAATTTAAGATGAAGGATAGAGTGGAATGATAAGTGATCGTGGTCAAAGAATGAGATTGAGGGTTTAGAGATGGAACAAGCAATAGTGGTTATGGGGAAGGTCATCCTAGAAGCAAAGCCAGTTGATTAGTGGGAGGAAATAGCCAGGATCTTAGGAAGTAACAAGTGAACAGATATTGAATGTTGGTTGACTGAACTTGAATCCAAAGGAATAAGAGCTTTCCCTATGAGAGTAGAGAAAGAGTCCACCAGATCTGATGGTGGTATTTCAGCTATTATTGTTTTGTTTATTCTGTAGGGAGGAAAACTGGAGTCATGACCAAGCAGTCAGAGGCTAGATGTAGCTGACAGACTTCCTGTCCTGACTTGTCTGGCTGTGTCTGCGCTGAGCAGTACAGATAAATTATATTATAAGTAGATGAGACATTTGATGAGGGATTAAAATAGTGTTCAATAAAGAAGTCCTTTGAATAGACAAAGTTATTTTAAAATCAAAGACAGAGCAACGGCATTGTAAACACTTACAGAACAAATGAACTTGTATTCTTCCCATTCCAAAATCAGAGAGCTATAAATGGCACAGTTAACAAAACACACAGTTTAGTCATCATTGCAATTGCAAAAGGCATATTTATCAAGTGTCATTAATTTGCATGATTAAGTGTCAAGTGAGTGATTCATAAATTTAGGCTCATTTTAAAAGGCAAACACATCTCTCAGTAGGGGTCAAGGAGCTGAGTAGGAAAAACTAAATTAAATTGCATCTAATCGTTCTAAGAAGTTTTAGCTTTGTTATCAACAATTTAATCCAGAGTTGTGATTGATGATGTATGGATCATCTAGAAACACCTTAAAACTCAAGTAAAAATAGAATAATGACCCTGCATTCTTGGGGAAATGTTGTATCCTTAGGCATTTAATATATGTTGTTTAAAAAATTCTCATTTCATTAAAATAACTTGGTTTGGCCTAAAGATGATGCCTTAGGATAGCTTGCTTGAGTGAAAAGAAAGGGGAAACACGAATAGGAATGTACATAGTGAGAGGAGATCCCCAGACAAAGTGAGAGTTTTCAAAACCTCTTTTATATTCATCTTGTATTCTTTCACAGGGCACACATTCCTATTCACCCAGGATGTAATAGACACTCAGCGAATATTGCATTTTGTAGCCTTCCTCTGTTGATAGACTTAGGGATTTTTTAATTACTATGTTGTTTATTTATCAAAGGCAATTTCTAGATTTTGGCTGAAGAATTTCAACGTATGAGAGACATATAGCTGGCAATTTATAGGAGAAAAAGGGGAATGAGACATTTTAGAATATTTAAACCCAGGTATTTTTGAATCCAAGGAAATACTGCAGAGTTGCAATATACTGGCTAAACTACTACTGGGAACCTCAGGCGATGCCTACATTGGCAGCAACTCTCTGGTTTTACTTTTATGCATCTGATTACCAAAAACAAAGCTATTTTTTCTTTTAAAGCTTTGCTGTGGTACATGAGGAGTTAATTTATTTTCTGTCTCCTGTTCCATCTTTATTCTCCATCATCTTCCAGTTCTAAAAGGACAGATATTGTAGTCTTACCGATTAAAGTTTATAAAAGGTTTTGATTTCAGCCAAAATTGTCCATTATTTTTTGAAAGGCAACTCTTCTCTCCTTCCTTCGCTGTCTCCCACCTTCCCTGTGGCTCTCCCTCACGCTCTACTCCTATCCATTTTTCCTTTTTCCTGTGTAGAGCTGTCACAGAAATGTAAACCAATGGGAAAGGAGTGTAGAAAACAGGAAGCAAAATGTGTTGAATGGTAATTGAGTAGATCCGTTGGATGGAAATACTTTCCAAGGAGCTCCAATTAGTTCTTAGTAAGAGCCCATTGAATCCAGACACACAAATTCCTGAGTCTGTAGAGATGATTTGTATACTGGCCTACTCCTGGAGTGCTCTGATTATAAACTTTGGTAGTGAGGTATTTCTAAATAAAAAGGAATGGTGAGACCCTTGGTGATGAAAAGTTCAGCAAAAACAGGATTGAGTCAGAAAACAAGGACATCTGGTTTAACAAATAAGCAGCTCAGAAAAGGACTTTTCTGCCACTGTCGGGCTTCCTGAAAGCATTTTTGAATGTTTCACCTGGTGCATTAGTTTCCAGGGGCTATGTAACTAGGTGGCTTAACAACAGAATTTTATCCTCTGACAGTTCTCGAAGCAAGAAATCAAGCTGTCTCAGGGACACGCTCTGAAAGCTCTAAGGGAGAATCCTTCCTTACCTCTTCATACTTTCTGGGGGGTTCCAGAAATCCCTGTGGTTCCTTGGCTTGTAGAAACATCACTCCAATTTCTGCCTCTGTCATCACGGAACTTTCTCTCTGTGTGCGTTCTGTGGCAAATTTCTTCAATTCTATAAGGACGTGAGTCACTAGATAAGCAACTTTTCTTTTGAAAGTGACAAATTAAGACAAAACTTATTGGAAACCTGAAGCGTATCTCTTTCTTTTACATCACATTTAACTTTTTTTCCTCCATCCCAAGGCTTTCTACCATTGTAGGTCTTACCATTCCTCATCTTGTTTATGCTTCTAGACATTTTCTACATTTTAATAAAGTGCACATTTTCTTTTTTCCCCTTATTCTTTCTCCATTACTCAACTCCTACCTCCAAGCAATTTTCCAAGAGTTAGCCTTTATAGAAACACAATTTAGCATTTCTGCCAAATATTTAAGTAGAAAATCTTTTACAAGTTAACAAATAAACTACCATGCAAAGGAGAAATATAAACATAGATGTACAGACACATGTAATTCCAATACAATATACAATTCCAAATTTCTTGGATGGAGCAATTTTCATCAACTGCCTTAGCATCCTGCTGATTTATCATACAAAGATTCTGAAGCTGGAATTTGTTATTTCATATATAATGTGAGTAATCTATGTTAATTTTAAATCAGGTAGAGTAAAAGATTTCAGCAATGATAACTCAGCTGCCCTGAGTGATGCACATTTTTATTCTTCACCATAGTTATTTAGCTGTTTCCAACTTGCTCCATTCTCCCCAGTCTCCTACCTAGCCACATCCTCCATCATTCTCAGGGACTTCAATGTTCCCACCTCAAGTAGAAAATGAAAGTTGTTAGGAAGGAACTTGCTCAATTTCATGACAAGCAACCTGCAAATGTTTTTACATTCATGCGCATGCTCCCTTCTCTTTATCCTTCCCCATCTCATATCCATATAGCAGAGTGCCTACATTTTTTCATTTTCTCCAAAATTAAATTTGTTTCCTTCCTCACCTACCCTCACCCTTACCATCACCAAACAAATAAAAAAGCATAAAACAAATCCATTTTTCCTTGAGTTTTTTCTTGATCAATAATGGGAAAAACTATTACCTAGTGCCTCAAGTTTCACCTATATCTGATTTACATGCTTAGATGAGACTTTAGACATAGACTTTAGAATTGATGCTGGAATGAGTTAGTATTTTGGGGGGCTATGGGAATGGGATGAAAGTACTTTGCTTATGAGAATACAAGTTTGGGGGGGGCAGGGGAAGAATGTTATAGACTGAATGTTGTGTCCCGCCCAAAATCACATGTTGAAATCCTAACAACCAATTTAATAATATTAGGAAGTGGGACCTTTGGGAAATGAGTAGATCATGAAGGTGGAGCCCTCATGAGTGGGATTAGTGCCCTTATAAAAGGGACCCCAGAAATTTCTCTAGCTAATTTCCTTCTAGCATGTGAGGACACAGCAGGAAAATGGCCATCTATGAAGCAGGAAGCATGCCTCACCAGACACTGAATCTGCAAGTGCCTTGATCTTGGACTTCACAGGCTCCAGGATTGTGAGAAATAAATGTTGTATAAGCTACCTAGTCTATGGTATTCTTTTTGTGCTGCCCAAATGGAACCCTTAGTTCCTGTGAGAAGACGTGATTGGCTTGTTGGAACAATTCCGTGGGCTGGTAGGAAACCAAAGACTTCTGCACAAAGACAAGCAGGCACTGTGCTTGATCTCCATGATAAGGAAGTTTGTTTGGCTATAGGACCTTATCCACAAGAGTACAATGGTGAGATGAACTTGCAGTTACGACATTCAAGTTCCTCTCCATCTTCCCCAGATGTCAAGGCATACATAATATGGAGCTTTAACTTTAGACCATATCCCTCAGCTAAGTCATTCTTGAATTCACCTTTCCCTGCCCCCTTCAATATCCAATCATGTCACATACTCTATCAATTCAACTATTATAATAACTCTTAAATGTTTCCATGATCACCCCACTTCTGCCTACCACTTTATCTGGCTTAGCCCTGATCATCCATTGGAACTTGACTTACCAGTCACCTCTCTTGGGTCTCTTCTATGAACTCCCTTGAGACTGTGAGAAGTGCCCCTCTTGTTGCTCTCACAGCATACTTTGCTTAACTTACCATCAAATGCACCATCTGGAAACTATTATTTATTCATTTGTTTTTCCAAAATGAACTTCAAGATTTAGATGTCAGAAACTGTGTTTTGTGCACTATATTCCTAAGTTGTGTCACATAGCAGGTGCACAGTATATAGATGTTGTTAAAAAAAATGACATAGAACCAAATGTAAATCTATCCTAAAATAGTTAAATTAGCATGGGTAAAATTGCTCATTTTAGTTTCAAGACAGTTCTGGATTCTTATTACCAGTTTTCTTCCTCACTCCCTCTCATCATGCTACTCGCTAAGTTTTGTTTTCATCCAGAAAACTAGCTGGCACCGTCAGTGATATGTTGGTTCTCCCAGGTTCCTAGGAAGTGCTTTGGTCTTCATGGAGCAACATTAATTCTTGCTATTGGTCTGAGAACCCAATAGAGTAATGTGATTTATTTCCGCTTTCATTCCTCTGGCAGTCCCAGGCAACACCTGCTAGGATATGGCTGCTGTATCAGCAACCCAAATGGGAAGCAAATGAATGTATATTTTCGTCCCCAAAGAGAAACCCATTTCCACTGCAGCTAAACTTGACAGTTTAGGGCTCCCATTTGACTCCAAAGAACATGAAATGCTCCACTACTTTTTGAAATCATTTGCTTATATGTGGTTGCAGTTCACACATTTAAGTGTGTCCTTTTCCGTCATACCCCAAAGGGAAGAGAAATATGAACCTCTTTTATTCAGAGATCACTGAATAACGTTTGCTACTATCAGATTTCATTGGCTTCAACACTGCTGTTTGTTGAAAACATGTGGTTGAATCTCAAAGCCAACAACATTCCCCCAGGGTACCCATTAGGCAGAAGGGGAGTACAGTTGTACACAATCTGTTTTGTAAAATTGAGATCTCTAGAAGAGAGGGCATCAAAATTGTGTTTGTTGAATATTTCATTGCCTAGAATATACAATTTACAGACAGGGAGGGAAATGTACAGGATAATCACTCAAGAACACAATTTCCAGGAAAGACATTTTCTCCTTTCTTTCAATGATTTTATAAGGGAGGCTAGAATAGGAGGGAGCAGATAAAAAGAGAAAATAAATAACCTGAGTAAAAAGTGGAGAAAAGGGCCAACCCAGTGGCCCAGCAGTTAAGTGCACACATTCCACTTTGGGGTCCCAGAGTTCACCAGTTCAGATCCTGGGTGTGGACATGGCACCTCTTGGCAAGCCATGCTGTGGTAGGCATCCCACATATAAAGTAGAGGAAGATGGACATGGATGTTAGCTCAAGGCCAGTCTTCCTCAGCAAAACATAAGAGGAGGATTTGCAGCAGATGCTAGCTCAGGGCTAAACTTCCGAAAAACAAAAGGAAAAAAAAAGTGAAGAAAAAATATTTCCGAATTTCTTGAATGATATTCTTATCCCTGTTTACCCATGAAATGGTTTTATACGTATGTGCTTTGCCATAGGCTTAAGATAATTGGTTTCAAGTTATCTAGTAAACAACACAGATGGACAGAAATTGTAATCAAAGAGGAACCATCTGTGTAGAATTGCAAAAGTACTTCTTTTTTTTTTTGGAGAGGTGGGAAGATGGCTTGAACAGGGATCTACTAGATTTGCAGGATTTGCTACAGTATCCATGGCATCTCCAGGTTTCAAAAGATAGGCAAAATCTCTAAAATTACACACCAAAATGTGTGCTTATGTGTCCATATGCATATAGTTTTTATGGAAAGACAGTACGTAACTTTAATCAGATTCTTTTATCTCCTTATTGCTACCTTAACCAAATTTGTGTAACAGTTACGTAGAGAGAGATGGATCTAGCCAAACTCACATTGCTGTGTAGGCATTGATTACTTTGTTTCTACTTTCAGCCAGACTATGACTCTTTAGTTATTCCATTTAAATGTTTTAAATGTTTGCTTTTATAAATTGCAGAAAATATATAATTTTTGATTAATGATATTAGGTTTTCCAATTATGAAACCTGTTTTCACTATATTTATTTTTATTTTATATGTATTGCCTTATTTTAGAAAAATAGGGTTTTTTTTGAAGGCCCAGTACAAGTAAGAGGGTAAAAAAGTAACCCATAATCTGGGAGAAACATTTGCAACATTTATATCTGATGATTCATATGCAGAACATTTTTTTAAAAAACACCTACAGATCAACAAGAAAAATTAGACAGCTTAACAGAAAATAGGCAAAATATGGTGTTACTTTACAAAAGAGAGTGTAGAAATGACCATTGAACATAAAACAGATGCTTGATATCATTAATCATCAGGAAATAAGAGTTTAAAATCATAATGGGATATTATCACACCTCCACCAGAAGGCTAAAATGAAAAATAGATAATACAAAGTGTTGATGAGAATGTGGAGCAACTGGAACTCTCTACTGCTGGTGAGAGTGTGAATTGGTGCAGTCTCTTGAGAAAATTGACATATGACTATGGCTCAGGAATTTCACTTGTGGGCACATGTTAAACAGAAATAAGTATATAGGTTCGCTAAAAGACATGGACAAAAACGTTCAAAGTCTAAAAGTGGAAACTAGCCAAATTTCTATCAATGGTCAAGTGATTAAATTTTGCATCACACTGTAGAATATTACACAATTATGGCAAAAAAAAATAGCAAATGCCCTACTCAATAACATGACTGAGTCACACCACCATAATGTTACATAAAAGCAGGATCAAATGATGGGGGCAACCCCACGGTCTAGTGGTTAAGTTCAGTACGCTCTGCTTTGGTGGCCCAGGTTCAGATGCTGGGCATGGACCTACACCACTCATCAGTGGCCATGCTGTGGCAGTGGCTCACATAAAAAAATAGAGGAAGATTGGCACAGATGTTCGCTCAGGGCCAATCTTCCTCAGCAAAAATAAAACAAAAACAAAAAAGATGGCACAAATGAGCATATATTGTAAAATTTCATTTATTTAAATTTTTAAAATAGGCAAAATTAATTTGTGTGTTTAGAAGTCAGTATAGTGGTTCCCCTTAGAGGTAGTTACTTGGAAAGGGAATGGAGGTCTTCCGGGTCCTGATAATATTCTGTTTATTGATCTGAAGGCTGGTTACACGAATAATATCACTTTGGAAAACTAATTGATGTGGTATACTTAATTTGTACACTTTTTATACTTGTATGATATGCTTTAGTAAACAGTTTACTTAGAAAGAAAGCTTTTTGGCTACCCATATTCTCTTTCTTTCTGCCCAGAGACAGAATATGATGGCTGGAGTTATAGGAACTATTTGGCAACCATGAGATGATCCTGAACATGTGAGCCACAGGTAAAAGGTGACGAAATGAAAAGACAGAATGAACTCAGGGCAACGAGGACATTGTGGGTCCTCTGAACTTGCCTTGGCTACCCCATAGTTTTACACGAGAAAAAAAAAAATCCTTTCTTGCTTAAGCTGTTCTCCCACCAAATAGATAGACAGATACATACATACATACATACATACATACATACATACATAGATGGATAAGCATTCAGTACTCCCAAAATCGTCTACCTCTGGAAAGTGAGAGATGTTAAACATGTAGAGAGTAGTTTATGCAGAAACAAGGTTTTTGTTAGAAGGGTATTCTCTGACATTGCCACATTTGTATTTTAAATTGGTTTGAAGGCTTTATTTATCCCCACCGACGCATTTAGGTAGCCTCCATTCATGGGTAAAGCTTTTATTACTGTATAAATTCCATTACATTGTAATTCATTTGTGTATATTTTAGTCTCCCCTGCTACATTATGAGCTTGTTCAGGAAAAGGATTCTGTCACATTTACCATTATATCACAGTCTATGGATTAACAGCACTTTGAAATTTGTGAGATTAATTCAAATGATTTGAGACTATACCTCAGCTTCAAAATTATAGGAATCAATCCCAATAAAATATATACAATTAATAAACATTCAATTTTTTATTTGAGATCATTTAAAATATTGTTTCACAAGGGAGAATAAAAACAGTGATGTTTATGGGTTCCATAATTTTTCAAATATTTATTTATTTGTAAAAACAATTTTTTATTTTTTAAAGATTGGCATCTGGGCTAACAACTGTTGCCAATCTTCCTTTTTTTTTTTTAAGGATTGGCACCTGGGCTAACAACTGTTGCCAATCTGTTTTTTTTCTGCTTTATCTCCCCAAACCCCCCCTGTACACAGCTGTATATCTTAGTTGTAGGTCCTTCTAGTTGTGGGATGTGGGATGCCGCCTCAACGTGGCCTGACACGCGGTGCCATGTCTGTGCCCAGGATCTGAACCCTAGGCCACCGCAGTGGAGCCCGAGAAACACTCGGCCACAGAGCCGGCCCCTATTTGTAAAAATAATGTTTTAGAGCACTTTTAGGTTCACAGAAAAATAGAGCATAAATTACAGAGATTTCTCATGTACTGCCTGCCCCCACATACTTACAACCTACCCTACTAGCAACATCCCTCACCACAGTGATACATTTATTACAATCAATGAACCTGCATTGATACTTCATTATCACTCACAATTTGTAGTTTACATTAGGGTTCTCTCATGGTGTTGTGCATTCTGAGTTTTGATGAATATTTAATGATATTTATCCACCATTTCAGTCTCCTACAGAATAGTTGACTGCCCTAAAAATACCCTGTATTCTGCCTATTTATCCCTTCCTTTCCCCTAATCTTGGAAGCCACAAATCTTCTACTGTCTCCATTGTTTTGTCTTTACTATAATGTCATATATATGCAGCCTCTTCTGATTGGCTTTTCTCACTTAGTAATATGTAAGTTTCCTCCATGTCTTTCTATGGTTTGATAGCTCATTTCCCTTTAGTGCTGAATAATATTCCATTGTCTGGATGTACCACAGTTTTTTTATCCATTCAGAATATGCTAATTGCTTCTGAGTTTTGGTGATTGTGAATAAAGCTGCTATAAGCATCCATAGGCCAGTTTTGCAGGGACATGAGTTTTCACACCAAGGAAACACGAAGGAGTGCAATTGGGGATCATATGGTAAAAGTACATTTAGTTTTGTAAGAATCTGCCAAACCGTCCTCCAAGTGCCTGTGCCATTTTGCATTCCCACCAGCAATGAATGAGATTTCCTGTTGCTCCACATCCTCTCCAGCATTTGCTGTTGTCAGTGTTTTGAATTTTGACCATTCTAATAGGTATGTAGTAGAATGTCATTGTTGTTTTAATTTGCAATTTCCTAATGACAAATGATGTTGAGCCTCTTTTCTTGTTTGCTTTGCTTACTTTCCATCTGTCAATCTTTTTCCATGAGGTGTCAGTTCAAGGTTTTCCTCTATTTTTTAATCAAGTTGTTCGTTTTCTTATTGTTGTGTTTTAAGAGTTTTTGTAGGTTCCATGATTTCTTTGTTTTGCCTATATTAACATTTAATCTTCTTACACATGTTTGAAGTGATTTCTTCTTTTCTGAGCATGAAAGTTATAATACTCATTTTAGATATTTTAGATAATATACAAAAGGATGAAAGCCGTGTTAAAATGTGCTATAATACTAACACTTAGAGATAATTTCTAACATGTTAGAAACATCTTAAAAACATACTACGTTTTTAAAACATACTATATATTACCTTCAGAGGCAAAACTAACTTTCTTGTCTGTATTTTTTCATTTCTACCTTCCTGCCTTCTTGATATAAACATGTCTAGCTTCTTATGTTTCTGGAGACAAAGACATCATGTAACCTAGAAATGTTTGCCTGTGGATAAAGCTTCTTGAGATGCCCCTTCATCTAAGGCAATGGGTATCTGCTTATAGGGTCAAAAGAGCAGTAAGAGAAAATGTTTTGCTTTTACAAAGATGATCCTCTCAGTGACTTACATTAGCCTCAAATATTTTATTTTGTTTTTTCAAATAACAAATGGAGATATTCGCTTTAAGAACAGTACATAGCAATATGGCTAAAAGCCCAGCTCCTTCTACAATATTTCCCACCTTTCTCATAGAAATTTAAGATCCTGAGTTTGGCGTACATCATTCCCAAGGAGTACTATGTAATTTTAGTACATATGTCTGTTTCAATAAATAATATACATTTTGCTTTGGGCATATTAAAATTTAGATGACACCTTAGATGACATCCAAGTTGAAGAATAATTTTCAACTTTTTCTTCATGCAACATTGCGATTTTGAAGTTTATCTATGTTGACACAAATAGATAAGGTTTTATGAGTACTTTCCCATGACAGTCCTCAAAAATTTATTCTACACAAGCATACACAATATATGTATTGTTAACTGTCTGAATCACAAAGCATGTTGTTGTTTCAAAGAAACTTTTTTCTTACTAACATATTTGAGGCATATCTTTCAATCAAATTCCCACCATTAACTGAAAAACTGTAGTTTGAGTTTCTGTATTACCTTCTTGAAATTTTCTTGTCACTAGGTAGCTTTAGCTCAAGCCTCACTTTCTGATTTCATTTTACTTCCATCTTCACAGAGAATTAGATGAATATTTAGGTGAGGAAACAATATTCTTGACCTCATGAGTAACATCTAATGATCCTGCTTTGTTATTTGTTATGTATCTATATTTCATAAGTCTCACATTTTCCCAGAGACTTCAACGTGTAGAAGTAGATCAAAGTTATCAGCATCTATGGGATAGAACAGGTAAATTTCACTGTACATTTAAGAGAAAAGAACCGAAGATATGATACTTAATATATTTAACTAAATGGTATCTTCAAAATATATCAAAGTAAGAAAAAAATTCTCTTAGTCAATTAAGTCTATTCAAGTTTATTTAAACATAATCATTTGAGCTAATATATCTGGACATCAACAAGATTCTCTCCTATGCCTTTTCCAAATTACACACAGTTAACAGATTATGCCAGAGGCCATGGAGAATCATAGAGTGTTGTTTCAGAGCTGTAACGATTAAGGTTGAGATTCCCTAGCCTTGCATTTATGAGCCTCCACAATGTAAACGGGACTTGCCTGTTAAAATTCTAATGTATTCATGTTCGTATATACTAGACCTTAGCCAAATGGGCTTGTTTGCAATTTCAGCACATATTCCTTTCCTCACATGTGTGCTTTAGTCTTAATTTTCCATCTGCCTGGTATTTTCTCTTCTCATCATATTTTCTTGTCTATACCCTCCCCTTATGCAAAGCTCTGCATGAATACTGAGTTCTTCATGATTTTTACCTACTATTCACCTTCTTTCATTTAGAATAACTAATTCACTATTTTATTTATATTGCATCTGACTCATGCTGACCACTGTGCTAGGTTCTGATCATATGAAAAAGAAAACACAATTCTTGTAAGAATTCACATATTAGAAAATGTGGCAGAGAAGACAGTAATCATTACATGGGATGATTAAGTGAAATGACTAAGGTAAGCACAGCTTCTATGCAAATATAAACAAGTGGGACTAATTCTGTCTGGAGGCACCCAGAAAGCACTCTTCTACGTCCCAATATTTCCACAGTGATTAAACAGGGGAAGTATACAAAAATTACTCAAGAGGACAGTACTAACCACAGCTTCATCCATTGCTCTTCCATTCACATGCCTAAATGGGGAGTCTTATATCAAACCTGACATACATGAAGCTGTAAATAAAGATGTGGTGATTTAATATATTAATTCAAAAAGCGATCACTTGTTAAAGGATCTAAGCATGCAGGTCACATGATTTAGAAAAGCTTCCTCTGAGGAGCACAGGTGGAGTGGGGAAGTCAGAATACAGGCACAGGTGAGAGACAGGTGTCCAATCCAGATGTGGGATTCATCTGCAACAGCAGTTCTCTTGTAGTAGGAATTATTTGTTTGTGTTAGATCTGTGTGTATACATGTGCTAACTCTGTAACTAGACCTCAGTATCTCATCACTAAGATGATTAACTAATGCATCTTTTCCTTGAGAGAAGGAAGGACAATGCATGGTTCACACGTATTGTTTAATGAAGAAGGCACTGAGAGAGTTGTCGTTGAAGTCAATAACATGGGGCCAAGTGTTGGTAAAGTCTCCCCATGAGAAGTGGTTTATCTGCAAGTCTTAACTTTTAGAAATCTGGCAAGCAGATCCCTGGCTATCTTTCACAATGGTTAAAACTTCAATAGTAATTTGTATGGATAAATTTTCAACTTTATGGCCACTAAAATTTATGGAGTGCTAACTAGAGACCATGCACTTGTACCAGCACTTTATATATTTCATCTATTTTAATCCTCACAACCACTCTTGTGAGTCAGGAAGTACTATCATTTCTATTTTATTAATGATAAATCTGAGGCACATGGAAGTTGACCAAACTGTCCAGTGTTTCGCAGCTACAGGACAAGTGTGTTGGATCCTAAAGCCCAATACTCTTAGTGCTTATACTCTACTTCTGAAGCATATTATACATTCTCAACAGCATAATTAACTGGCAATTAAGGGACAGTTTTAAAACATTGTGATTGAAAATACACTGTGTGGCACTAAATACATTTCTTTATTAGTTTGCTAAGACTGTCATAAGAAAGTACCACAATTGGGAGGCTTAAACAATAGAATATTGTTGTCTCGTAGTTCTGGAAGCTGGACGTCTGAGATCAAAGTGTGGGCAGTGTTGGTTTCTCCTGAGGGTTATGAGGGAAGCATCTGTCCCAGGCATCTCTCTTTAAATGACCATCTTCTCCCTGTGTCTTCAGATGGTCTTTCCTCTATGTGTATCTCTCTGTGTCTTAATTCCCCTTTCTATAAGGACACCACTCATATTGGATTAGGATCCACTCTAAAGACCTCACTTCAAGTTGATTACCTCTTTAGAGATCCCATCTGCAAATGAGGTCTGAGGTACTGGAGGCTAAGCATTTAACATATGAATCTTGGGGGAAACAATTCAACTCAGAACCATTGTTATGGATTAAAAAGAAACTGTATAGTAGTGACATTTATATTTGGATTTTTGTTTCTTTTAAAGGGAATATTCACCACATTTAAGAAACCAGGCTAACTGAAATTTCCAATGAGCACTATTGAAAACTGAAAGTAGTTTAGAACACTTAAGTGCCTCAAAAAATCATATTTTGCTATTAAAAACTGCTCAGTAAAGTCTATCTATTTTCAAATGAGGATGTAACTCTTTGTATATCAACGCTATATATTATTTGTATATCTTAGATTTATTTGGGCTGAATTTAACTCTTGTTCAAAGGATATAATTTAGTTAATTTAAAACAAAGGCTGATCTAATACTAATTTTATCTGAACATATTTTTAGCCTGTTTTGTGAGGTCAAAAAATAGCAGACAGTTGTTTTCTGTCTAAAAGTCACTTATCATTAAAGTAATAGAAATGAATGATACACAGAAAGGGAAAAGGGAGACAAATAATCAACAGAGCAACTAATATTCCACTTATGCAAATCACTCTCATTTCTATTTCAATGCCAAAAAACAAGCATGTCTGCAAGGCTGTTCCATAAACAATAGATAACACATCTGTTCCTCAGAAAGCCAATTTGAAATTCAGTTTTATTAATTAGGAAGCTAATTCTAGAAAGAAAAAAGAACTCTTTAACCTCCACTGATCACCTAAGAACACGCTCCTGTAATTGGTGATGAACTGCCTTAATCATGGTAGAATAATGGATTTCACGCTAAGAATTCCAGTGCCCCTGAGCTCGAACATTCTTCATAGATTCCCTCTACAGCATTTGGGTCTTTTAATTTCCTTCAGAGTTGATTTGTTTAAAAAGGACTTTACTACTAAAGCAACTGGTTCCATTTCCCAAGTGCACAGAAGACCAAAAATAAAAGGCTTTATGCTTGGTTAGCCTTCTATCCAACGTTTTGGAAGCTATTACTCCTCAGGAGAATAATCCTTTTCTTGGAACAATCTAAACTACTGCTATGCCTCAAAGTAATTAGTATAAGCTTTAGGTTTTCTTCCAACTGCATCTCACTCTGAAACTGGAATTATAGGATTATTCAGAAGTAGTCTTTGTTTTGCAAACACACAATATTAAATATTGTGAACATTGTGAAATAATGTGAAATGGTTCAGAGATTGCACAATAAAGCTAAATTCAAGGTTACATTTCATATTTTGAAAATGTGTATGCCCAACTTTAGGCCCTTAGATACTTTATATTCATAATGTTCTCAAAAAGCACTGGAATTGTTACCACAAATGTTTGACATTTAATGAGATAAAAAATCAACAGAGAACAGCGACTGTCTAAAGATAATTAAAGATCTTACCCTTTGAGTTTTTCGCAGAATAGCTAGTGTTCACGAAAACAAGATAAATGCCTAAACTAATATTGCCATTCAAATGCAACTCTAAAAGCATTAACCCTACACTATTTTTGCGGAAATATTTTCAGACGAAATTTGTGAGTGAATGAATGAAATAGAGGAGAGGGATGAAATTCTCTACTGATTACAATTAAGACTAACATTTTAGGATGGGAAAGAAAGAGCAAATAGTTCTAATACTTGGACCAGCCAGTTGTTTTCCAGTTTTTTTGTTAAACTTTCAAATTTGATTTCCTTACTAATTCATGATGGTCCATAAATCAAGCATGAATTCCTCTTCTAAAATAACTGTTTGATGGGCTAAAATGGGGCTAAGTGCAAGATGCATATTATTTTCAGATAGCTTAAATCTATGGATTATTCATACTTTCACATTAGTGAAAGCTTTTTCTTGTTAAAGCTGTACTTAGCATTTTTTTTAACAGGTGGTTTGAATTACAGAAAGCCCTGCAATAATTTAATCTTCCTTTAAGGTAAATAAATTAAATTAGATTTCTTATAGGTAGACATAAGATTTTTAAAAATATATGGACAGTTTCTCATATGCCCTGAGACAATGTGCTTACTTGATCTTTCATATTAAATTTTGGCCCCTGGAAAAAAAATTAAAAATCAGCAAATGAAATTAAATTCCTGAAAATCTGCAGGGCTGGATGGGGAGTGAGAGAACCCTGCTCTTGTTTCATCCTGAAATATCAATTAGTATTGCAACTTTCTTCTCCTTATGAAGTGTTCAGAACTATTTGGGAACTTCCTGTGGACTAATAATACAAAAATTTATTGATTCACCAAAACAAACCTAAAACAAAGACAGCGCAATTTACACATGGCTCTGCCAATTATACACATGTTTTTATTGCACTGGCATTCTGGGTCCCTCTTGGTAGTGAGTCTGTCTTCTGATGGATTATTGAGCATGAGCCCGTGTGCTTCAATATCATAGCTCAGATTCCTTCCTCAAACCGAACAGCTCTTTCCTCTTGAGTTACACCAGCTTCTGACTTTAGGTTCCACTCTCGCTCCCAAACTTTCTGCACTTTTTCTTCTTATCCTCATAGTCCTGCCTCTCAACCTTCACAATCCTCTTCTAGGGGTTTCCCAAGAGAATAAAAATAAAACTTGCCAATGGATTGCTCTCAGTCTGCACTAAGTTTAAATGGAGATAGTTAATGGGTCTTTTTTTTCCCCTGCAGAGGATGTGAATACATTATAATCTCATATCACTTTTAAGACAAAATCAAATTTAGCCTTACCAGATCAACCAACAGCAGATTACAATCCTAGAAATGCTAGCCTGTATGAAAGTTCACAGAACATTTTGCTTTGGCATATTACCTTTGTTCAAGGAAAGCACATGATTTTTATCAAATACTGATTGAGTCTCAAAGCTATTTGTGAGAGTGAAATGCGCTCGATGATTTACATGCCAAATTCAAATGTAAACCTGAACTACTTTGCTTCAAGGGAATGTGATCTTCCTGTGTAGTAGTCTTGAAAGATCAAACAATGGTCTTTCAATTATTCAGCAAATTTTTATTCAGTGATTGCTATGTACCAGCCACTGAGATTGGTGTTCTGAGTGCAACAGTGACTAATTCAGGAACTTCATTCGTTTATGGATTTTTTTATCTAGTCAAGAAGATGCATGTCAAATAAGTAAAGACTAATCTAATAAACGAAATGTTAAGGGAAGTACAGGAATTAGAGATATTAATATCAAGATACCAACTTAGTTGAGTAGGAAGTAGAAGAGAAGGTTCTCCCTAGGGAGATGATTTATTTTTGAAACTCGAATGATGATTAATAAGCCACTGGGGAAAAGATGAGAGAACCATATATGAGGGAGGAGTGGAAAGAGTGTTCCATGCAGAAAACACGTGCCAGAGGCCCTGGGGTGGGGTTGAACAAGGCAATGTGCAACTTCATGAGTTTCTTTTTCTACCAGACTCAATCCTAGATGGATGTCACAGTGAAGCAAGAAACAGAGGGATGTTTTTCTCTAATTTGACTTCCTGTAGGATGTATGGCATGCCGGAGAATTGAGCACTGAGAACAATGCAGAAGATTAAACAGTTCATGATCTCAAAGGCAATGGTGGATGAAAGCCAGAAATAAATGTAAAAGCAAATGAACTATTTTCACCTTCATTACATAAGTTGGAATGGCTCTAAATGTTGCATATACTGTGCTCAGTGGATGAAATGGGGTATATCATTTGCCAATTCATTGATATTCTTACTAAATCTTATTCAACAATGTATATTCAATAACATGATAGCATTTAAAAAATGTATGTACAACTAAATTTAAAGCTTCAGATGAGAACAAGAGAAAGCACACACAACTTGATTAATTTGAGAAATTAAAATGGAAAATGCTACCCCATTCAAAGAAGATATGTGGTCATTGCTTTCCAATATAAAAGAAAAATAATTCCAAATCATTTAGCCAATTCGTCCTTAGCATGAGAGTGGTGTCTTTGCTGGCAATCTTTCTCCACTGTTTATTATTTATTGAACACCAAGTCTGCAGCACTATATAAATCATCACAGACAGTTCCTACCCTAAAGGCATACAATCTAAGTCAGACAGAGAAGACAACTCAGACATGAAATATGTCAAATGTGTTGATTAAGCTCTGAAGATTGAGATTCTTAATTATAAATATGTCTTCGTAGCTTAGGAAGTGAAAACTATAAATAAGACCAAAGGCAAAAAGATAGGGAAATCATATTCTAGGTGTGTTTTATATCTACAGTTTGCCATTATTTAAGAACTAATATTATATTTTAGTTTAGTACAATCTTATTAGAGAAAAATAAAAAGAAACGTTATATAAAGTTTTGGGGAAGATGATGCCAAGATTAACTTCTACTTTCCATTAACCACTTTCATTCTCTTATTTCCTCAAAAAGCAAACCAAAATTCTGATTCATAATAACCCTTGATTATATTCTCATCAACATAATGCTTTTATTTTATTAATGCATATGGCTTTTCAAAAGAAAATAGTAGAAGTAAAAGGAGCTTAGATTTCCATTGAAATCTCACTTTGCTTTCAACTTGCCCAGGACTTCCTGGTTCTGGGCCCTATATTATTATAGGCTTAAAGACAATATTTAAAGATTGTCCCTCACACAATCCTAATCTCCTATTATATAATTGGAAGATCATCACATTTGCCCAACGTGCAATGCCAAGTAGATGGATGGACAAACTATGTATATACATACGTCTATATAATATATCTATCCATCTGCGTATCTTCAACACCTGGCACATGGTTTTTCCTCAATGTATATTTGTTTATTTGAATCCAATCTTATCTTTCTGGTTGCATTTTAAATCTAAGTCCCACTTATAAAACTTGAATTCAAACATATGAAATTATAGAAATTAAATTAGGGTACACTATTCAAAGGGTACAAAGATTCAGAATTGGAGAACCTTTCTGTAAACAAAATATATGACTAGATTTTTAAAATTCAATTTAAAGGCAACTTATTGGGATAGGTCAAGTACATTTGAGAACTTACAAAAAGCTCAGTGTCATTTGAGCTTTTAGTTCTAAAAGCAAGTTATGCCAGAACCTGAGGGAATGAATTTATGTTTGTGTAGTTTGTCATTGATATCTTTGGAATATATGTGAAAAGACTTCTAAGACTTGTTCACAAAAGCTATCTTTCTGCTTTTTAATGAAATTTACACTGAATTTCAAATGTATGAAAAGTAACCATCTGTTGATCCACTGGTTTGAAAGTCACATATATATGTCTGACTTGAGACCGTTCTGGATTAACAGAATCCAAGACTAGAAGTTAAGCTGAGACAATCTAATTATCAAAACTGTTCAGTGGTCAATCTGGGTTTCACCACATTGTAATAAAGGGCACTATTGGATATCTGATTTCCATCTCTTTCTGTGCAGGAGAAAACATTCGTCAATAAGCTGAGGCATTAGAGTCATACTGATCTGGGTTCAAATTTTATTCCAACTATTTACTTTGAGACATTGGACAGTATGAACCTTCCCAAACCTCTTTTTTTTCCCCTTAGGTTTTAATAATAATCTTAATACTTACCTAAAAGAGTTGCTCTGGGTATTAAATCTGATAGTACACATGAAATACTTAGAACAGAACCTGAAGTGTTATTAATATGACTTGGAGGAGCCAGACCTGGGATCATCTAGCTTTTTGTCAGGACCAGAGATAATCAGTACTGATTGATTATAGAGAAAGTGCCGTAAGAGTTGAGGCAAGCATAAATGAGTGCACTCCCAGTGCAAAAACTTGGGAAAGAAATTATTAGGTCGAGTTGGCATCTATAAAATGTTTTTGAAGTAGTTAGGTATGAAAGCAGGGACTTTGAACTTTGAGGGGACACATAGTGCAATGTGTCCCACCTCTATTCTCTTTTTAAGGATTGGTTCCTTTACTTTGTATCTGGGTTGTTCCATGAGACTGGGTTAGAGAGATGAAAGTAGAGGGTCCAAATGACTCTCTGATGAGGCTGATACCTCATTTCAGAGATAAAAAGCAGTTGGAATTTGAAAGTCTTTTATGATCACCTGGAGCATCTGCACAACTTGAATCCTTGCCCTCTTTGGCAGGATTATCCTCATATTTCAAACAAAGGTGAATCTGTGTCTCAATATTTTCCAAATTTGCTGTGTGTTCTTCGTTGGAATTGTAAGCATTCATAGTCAAAGTGTATGGACTACTACGTCTATTTGGAAGGCAATTTATTTCTTCGATAATGTTTTATAATAAATATATATATGTATATTTGCAAAGTGGCTAAGCACTTAAGATGGCAGATGCTATTATTTCCTTTTTATAGTTGAGGAAACACAGGTCACAGAGCTAGGAAGTGCCAACACCAGGATGCAAATCCAGGTGGTATGCCCCCAGAACCAATAATTAAAACCTCTAAGTTCTATGCCCCAGGAGTTCTACTCCATTAGGTAGAGTTGAACTAATTTATCTTTTAGTAATAGAAAAATAGGGGAGGAAAGGCAGCATGATATGGAGGAAATGGATCATGTTATGGCCCCTGCCAAATTCCTATGTTGAAAATCCTAACCACTCAGTACTTCAGAATATGACCTTATTTGGAAATAGGATCCTTGCAGATGTAATTAATTAAATTTAAGTGAGGTCATTAGGGTGGGCCCTAATCCAATATTACTAGTGAAATTATAAAAAGATTGGTATATGAAGAGAAAAAGACACAGATAGAGAAAAGACAATGTGAAAACACAGGGAGAAGATGGCCATCTCCAACCAAAGATAGAGGCCTGGGACAGATCCTCCATCACAGCTCTCAGAAGGAATCAACCCAACTGACTCCTTGATCTGAGACTTCTAGACTCAAGAACTGTCAGAGAATAAACCCTTGTTGTTTAAGCCACCCAGTTTGTGTACGACAACCTTAGCAAACTAATACAAATGATCATACGAAGGCACCATTTTCATTCTCCTAGTGAGAAGTGAAAAAGGAACAATTCAATTCAGAACAAAGTATTCTGCACTCAGGAGCCCAGCATAGGCTTTGGGATCAGAAATATCATAGCAGAGGAAGCTGATGTACTTTCTCTTAATAAATGTATTTTTAGGGGCTGGCCCAGTAGCATAGTGGTTTTGTTTGCACACTCTGCTTCAGTGGTCCGGGGTTGACACATTCAGATCCCAGGCACCGACCTACACACCAGTCATCAAGCCATGCTGTGGCAGTGTCCTATATACAAAGTAGAGGAAGACTGGCAACAGATGTTAGCCTAGTGCCAATCTTCTTCACACACAAATAAATAGTAAGTAAATAAATAAATAAATGTATTTTAATTGAATGCATTCCGTGGATGCTCTGTTTTATTGGTGGGCAAAAAGACTTTGGATGGTCCCCAATTTCTTTCAGTGCTCCCATGGCTCACTGCAATAATCTCCCTAGGAATTTCACGTATGCTTCCACCCTTACTCCATTCTCCTCTGCATCAGTAACATGTACCTTCATCTACTGCTGCTGCTTTTCTCTCCTTTCTGCACTACATTACTGTTCATGCCAGGAGTTTAAGCAAATCAATAGCTAGGCTTTTGAGAAAAAGATGAGCACATGGACTCTGAAAAATTTGTATTAATCCTGTTTCAATTGATAAATGAACTACAGTATTCTCAAATAAATATCCAGAGTTTTTAAAAAAATGGAAAAAATCATCTCAGTTAAATTTGTGGCCATAGCTAACATAACAAAAACATAGGCTTTTAAACCATATACATTTCTTCATAAGCAAGTTTATTTATTTTTTTTTGGTGAGAAAAATTGGCCCTAATGCCTATTGCCAATCTTCCTCTTTTTGCTTGAGGAAGAGTGGCCCTGAGCTAACATCTGTGCCCATCTCCCTCTATTTTGTATGTGAGCCACTGCCACAGCATGGTTTGATGAGTGGTGTAGGTCCATGCCCGGGATCCGAACCTGTGAACCCTGGGATTCTGAGGTGGAGCACACTGCACTTAACCACTATGCCACCAGGCTGGCCCCAGCAAGTTGAATTTTTCAAAGTATTGGTTTTATTAGCTAAAGACTAGTACAGCTCAGGATGGTTAGACCAGGGAGGAAGCAAGCTTTTCTGAAACTCAGCTTAGGGGAACTCAGTCCAACTCTCCCTTAATAGAGGGAGCACTCTTCAAGTAGGGGGAGAATATATAGATTAGTTAGTTAGCTATGAGAGGAAAGTATAGGATATACTCTCCTCTCCTCCAATGCCTAGATAATCTTATTTGCAGAACAGTTCCATTTTGTAGAGTTGAGCTCCATCTTATCTCCCAGATAGGTAAAGATAACCAGAGTCCAAGGGTAGACGTGTTGCTTCCATTCACTCAACTAGAGTGTACTAACTACCAGATTACATAGCACTCAAGATCCGGTGAAGAACAAAACTATTAGATCTTACACATAAATTCAGCAATTACAATACAACGTTGTGGGAGATTATGAACATTTCTCAACACATTTCCAGAAAGGTTTCCTTTAGGTTGAGATTCAGCAGAAAAAGAGTAGATCCTAAGAGAAGTATTGAATGTAGGGGTTTTCAAGAGAGAAAGCTACAAGGTTATTTCATAGGTGCAACCAGACACTTCATAACAGAAATGTAAGCATTCCTGTTTGAACTAAAAATATTGTGTAAATTATCCACTATTGCATTTGGTAATAATCAAGCATAGTTGCAAGCTTTGTGAATAAATCATTTCATTGATGAAGACAAGGTGAACTGTGTCTCTGTCTTCTCGTTAATAAAGTCCTTAGGAATCCTGTCAATGAATCAATGAATCAAAAACAATCTGCACTGGCTACCAGCTCCTTAATCATCTACCTGCTCAGGGAGAAAACACTTAACCGCCATCCAGTGGCCAGATAAAACAAATGCTCTTTAATTGCGGGGGAAAAAAGTGTTACCTGTTGGGGGAAGGGCACACACACACGTGTGTGCACATATGTTCACACATGTGCACAAAGCAAACTAAAATAAAACAAAACAAATAAATAAAACTGAGTCCTACAGATGACCATGTAAAGCCTTGTTTGTGAAACATGTGCTCTGGAAATATGGGAAGCAGAGTGAAATTTCTCACGAGCAGGACAAGACAGGACATATATAAATCACAAACACATTAGTTAACCACAACTGATCTGGAACAATTTCTTTTTTTTGTTTTTTTTGTTTTTTTGTTTTTTTGTTTTTAAAGATTTTATTTTTTCCTTTTTCTCCCCAAAGCCCCCCAGTACATAGTTGTATATTCTTCGTTGTGGGTCCTTCCAGTTGTGGCATGTGGGACGCTGCCTCAGAGTGGTTTGATGAGCAGTGCCATGTCTGCGCCCAGGATTCGAACCAACGAAACACTGGGCCGCTTGCAGCGGAGCGCGTGAACTTAACCACTCGGCCACGGGGCCAGCCCTGGAACAATTTCTTTTTATTTCTTTGGTTTTTTTTTGAGGAATGTTAGCCCTGAACTAACATCTGCTGCCAATCCTCCTCTTTTTGCTGAGGAAGACTGGCCCTGAGCTCACATCCGTGACCATGTTCCTCCACTTTATATGTGGGATGCCTACCACAGCATGGCTTGCCAAGTGGTGCCATGTCCGCACCCTGGATCCGAACTAGAGAACCCCCGGCCACCGAAGCAGAACATGCACACTTAACCACTGTGACACTGGGCCGGACCCTGGAATAATTTCTAAACAATACCTCACAGCTAAAATTCAGAAGCTTAGAGTCTCAACACAGGAAGAAAATTCACTGCAATTCTAACCTAGTTGATTCTCCGTGTGACACCATCAGTTCTACAGTGACCCACAACTACAGAAGTTTCAGGTCAAATAGTGTATATTACGTTTATAATGGTCAACTTAGAAATAAATGCAAACTATAGCATTTTTGTAATTATCAGGTTTAGAAGAGATTTCACCTCTAATGACAGAAGTACAGGAGAAGTGCTCATAATGGACAAAAGAGTTATATAAACAATGAAAGAAGTTATGTAAGTCTGGAGTCTGGTGTCTTAAAACTGACTACTCTCTTCTCCATCAGAAATGGTCTCAATAACCAATTAAATAAACAAATAAATAAACAGAAGGTTCAATTTTGTTGGTCTTTACCTAGGAAGAGAATTCTCCACATCGCGGAGCCTAAGTGGCTGTGTGTAAATGGTCCTATATATTGCAGATGCCTCTGTAAGAATTTCATCTGTAGGCAAGGAAGCTCCTTATCTGCTCAATCTTTTCTAATGATTGTATTTAAAATGTGTACTGTTCACATGACACTCTTAAGAATAACATTCTGAGGGGTTCTTTCTTGGAGGTTTTAGTTTAATTCTGAGTCATGGTGTCAACTTGAATACAGAGTTAGACATAATGAGGTCTTATGATGCTAATGGAATAAATAGAAGCAAATAGATTGTTTCCTCTCCCCTCCCCAACAGGAGGATGAATATGACTAGAAAATATACCATAATTTATATCCATCAATCATTATCTCAAACATTTTTGGGGGAATTAAATGCCTCCTTTCTAATTCTCAACTATGGACAAAAAAACATAAGCAAATAAACAAAAAATGTTACATACAAGTCACTCCAAAAACTAAAACACTCTTAAGGAAAAAAACAAGGATAAGTACTTAGATCTTCTATTTGTAGCAGCTCGGGTTGCTATCAACTCGTGAATGTACATGAAAGAAACTGGATCAAAGCTTTGGAATTTAGTAATGACTATTAAAGAAGAGGTGTGGTAAATAATAAAACAAACTACCCAAACCTTGTGCAATGGATTATATTTAACGAACTACACAACCATGCGTTCTTTTAAAAAGCATTTGTTAAGCATCAATAATATACAGGAAGATATGCAGTTAAATGATGAAAACATCTTCCCTCTTTATGGATCTCAGGATCTGGTCGGTAGTTATGAAACTAAACAGCAATAATTTGTTTACCAGTTACATACAATAGAGGTATATACAAAATACTGAGTGAGTGCAAAGGAGAATGTAATTAATTGTGGAGGATTATGGCATGTTTTCATTTGAGCTAAATCTTGAAGGATAACGGAGTTTTTTGGAAACTCAAAGGACTCTTAGCCAAAAATACTTAACTTTTTCTTAGGTATTAATTACAGTAGATTGTATATATTATGGCTCAAAAATAATAGATTTTTTTTTCTCACTCAAATAACAGTCCACCATGATGATTCAGGTCTTTGTCTATTCTCTGAGCAGTGATTCAGGACCCAGATTCCTTTGAACAGACTTTGGCCTCTGTGTTCTAATTCTCTCAATTGTAAAATGAATTTTCTTATTGGTAAAGCCTATGCTTTAGCCTCTGGTGATTCAGGTCACAGGATATGGTAGATCACGTTATATTTTAGAAAGTTCTTTATAAGATGAAAAAGCTGGTTTCTTTAAGCTAGAGTCACACACATCCTTATAAATAAATTTCCAAATACTTCAACTGGGAGAGAACTATAAAAGTATACCAAGTTTCGTTTCGGTGCTTTTTCTTTCCTAAATATGTTTGCATCATTCCTCTGCTTCCATTTTTCATCTGTCCATTGCTTGTTCAGTGTCCTTGTGAAATTTATTTGCTAAGCAGGCTAGTTTGGAAGATGCTTCACAATTCTTCAGATTCTACACCTAAAGCTTCTCTCCTCTAATCGAAATATATGTGTTCTAATTTCCATAAGATCGTCGCCTTTTTGAACTGCTTTGATATAACAAAAACACAAGCTAACAAAATGATTCCAAATACATGTTGTTAATTAGTATTTTTGTAACAGTCAATATATTATCATACTCAACTTATAGCTACATTTAATCCATAGTCTCCCATGCCTTAAACTATAGAATGCTAAAACGCTCAAAGGAAGTTTTGTTTGGAACAGACTGATCATAGAGTGATCACTCAGAAAATCACATCATGAAGAAAAATTTACGAATCTCCTGTAGGGTTTATTGCTTATTCTTATTGACCAACTTTTATGATATGGTAGACATTTGAGTGAATATTAAAGTGTATTTAAAAAAAAATCATATTGATTTTTTGGTAATATTGTTTGTATAATTCAATTCAATTTGACTTAATGGTCTTTGAAAGCTTTCGTGCATCTCTTGATCTTGTTCCAGAACACTTAGCTTATTCTACTTTTTATTTTAGTTGGAGAAGTTGGAGGATTTTCTTACAGCTAGAGCACAACAGATCTGTTACTAATAGAAACCCAGGAAGAGAAGAGTTAGTTGTGTAGTTTTGTCTGTATATGTGTGCATGTATATGTGTGCATAAATATGTAATATATAATTAAATGTATAAATATATTATATTAAATATCAATTAATAAATTATATTTGTATTAAATTAATATTAAATATAAATATATGTATATAAAGTGAAATTGTTCCAAAAGATTAGATGAAGCTACTCAACTAAAATTTTCTCTAAATGGAAAACCTGCAGATTTGTCCCAGGATCCCTTCAGGAATCACTGAGTTGTATGGATATGTGAGAATAGTTCTAATCCCATGGAATTGCCTCTATCTTTTCAAAAAAGATAACACATATTTGTAATTTGAAGTTAAAATGTAAAAGAGATGCTGTCGACCCCTGGTTTGAGTTGTCCGCCACGGGTAATAAAGGATTTGCACTTACCAACATTCTTTTTTAAAGTGTGGGCTTCATTTTCAGATTCAACACTATATTCTTGGAACCTTCAGGCTCAAATTATTACTAAACCAAGTGTAGTGAAAGTGACTTTATCGTCACTGTGTAGCTCAAAGAAACATCCCAGAATCAAGTCTCATTGACCCTCTCTGGTTGACTTAGATCAAGTATCTGTCCTTGAACCAGTCCCTGTGGCCAGGGGAATGGACTATTCTGACTTAAATCATATTCTCCAGACCGAGATAAGGAAATAGTGGTGGTCTCATCAAAGCAAGACTGTGTATGGGTCAAGGCATTGGAGGTAGATGCTAGACAGAAATTAATGCACTGCTTAAGAAAAAAGAAAAATGTATGTTGGAAAGAAAATCAACAAATGTCCAATATAATTTGTTAGCTTGATTATGTCATATAATATAACACGTGATCTTAGTCTTCTTATCATTATAACCTAAATAACAGAGCTGCAAAATAATGAAGCATGTTAATAACAGAAACGATTATAGCTTAAACACCTCCTCCAGTAAGTTGCAACTATAGGTTACAAAAGAAAAAAAAATAATAACCAAAACAATTAAATCCCCGTCTATGCTATTTCCAAATAATAAGCTTTCCTCCACACAATATTCTGGACTCAAATTTGTGTGTTCTATGGCTTTTCTTAATTAAAGAGAATAATTATATTCAGCATCATAAACATACTGACAACAAGGCTTCTGCTTTAAAAGGTGGGGAAAATGTTTCTATTTTCTAAATATTGTAATTGAACAATTGAACACATTTCATTTATCTCTGTTGACACATTCCCATTTTCCTACTCCAAAGGACTTTGGGTCAGAAAAACAAAATTTTTACCAGGAAACAAAACCACTCTTTATTGATATGGTTACAACTGATGAAAAACTAGGGACTCTAACAAATATTATTTAGCAACTTTTCAATAACATTTCTAACTGCAAGTGCTAAGTTGCTGACTACAAGACAATTTGGAAATGGGTAGAAAACACATTTCAAATGTTCAGTGGTATTTTTCCAAGAAGAAACAGGAATTTCAAAGGAGAATTTATAACTATAAACATATTTCTGATGTTGTATTTTTAACGCACATGTGCATAAAAATCCCTTACATGGACAGAAGGGTAATATAACCAGTGCTCATTGAGAGAAAATAATGAATGAAATGGACTAGAAAGCAGAACCCAGAATGTAGGCTGTATTTTATATCTTGGGAGTTTTCTGGTCAGAGAGGTTAAAAAGAAGGTCAACAAATGTGAGCAAGGATGAGTTCAATTAACTGCTTACCAATTGAAACCAACTTCCCCAGTCAGTACGTAAAGTCTGTGGCCAAGGATCACACATGTAGATAATCTTTGAGCTATCTTGTGGACAGAAGTGAGTGTTGTTCTGGCTGATCTTCTGAGCTTCACAGATGAGTCTCACATCTGGTACAGGAGGGCTCCACTAAACCAGTTTCTTTGGAAAGTCAGATAGATCTGTGAAAGGGCTCTGGGCCAAGGCTCTGTGTGTGGTGTGGGCAGGGATGGGGTATTGGGGACGTTGGCACCCAGAACTTTGAACTGCATGATTCAGCCCACAGGCCTGGAACAGTAATGCCTCTTTGCAAACGAGCAGCATTTCCCAGTTCATGGTTTTCCGCTTGACTTTCCTATAAATGTAAATCAGAATTAAGAAGGGAGCAAGAAAATGACCTTCGATGTTTACACTCATCTGTAGCATGAGATGCATTTTTCAAGAGAGAAGGGCAAACCTCAGATGATCTGAGGTTTACATTAGTGCACCGAAGCAGCACTATTAATTGGCATCTTCTGCAAACTAAGGCCTCTTTCAGATGCAAAGCCTCTCTGGAAATCTCTAGAGTGCAGGCTTTCTTGCCTCCTCTCTGGGAGCTCCCATTCGGGCACTGGAAATGGCCCAAGAACAGATTTCTCTTGTGGTTTCAGTACTTCTGTTTCTCCACTTCCTATCTGTAAAACCAGAATCCATAGAAACTAATTTATGAAAAAAGAACAATTAAAACTATAGGTATAATTCAATGCAAATCTTCTCTCCCACTGATATTTTTACCCACTGTTCTATCTTTGTAAGAGTTCACACTTGAGTATGTTCACAGAGCTGTGTGCGCCCAATCCCAGCTGTGATGTTTAGTCTGGTGTGCTTGCCCAGTCATTTCTCTATGCGAGAAACACTTCAAACGCCTGTCCTCTGAAGTCAGGCTGGGGCAGAGGAAATCTCCAGCTGCTCTATAGAGGAAGTAGCACCGCCTGCAAACCCAGCCGGCACAGCCTTGGCTCAGATGCTATTCACTAACAGGCTAGGGCTCCTGTAGACCAGGTTATGGAGCAGAGGGTTTAGAATTCTTTCCAGCACCTGTTTGCCTATGGCTTTGCTATGGAAATTAAGCCAGGAATTTTTTCTATAAGTCTGGAAACTTGAGTTTAAATTTACCCACTTTTGAAACTGTACAGAGAACCTGAAGGTTTCTTGCTTTCCCTTTCTCTGAAAGGTTTTATTACTTCTAACTAATGGTGTTGGTGCCCTCAGGGGAAATGCTATTATGAACCTCTTTGAGACCTGTCAGGAAGCACACTGGAAAAATGTACTGATGGATTACTCAATGTGCACTGAGCTATATGTGTTCCCGTTCATGTGAAGATGGCGGGGAGGGAGGTTGGAGGATGGCGATGGTGGATGGAGGGTTGGAATGGGGGAATGTTAGAAATGCTTTCAGTAAATGGAAAGCAACACATTGAACAATTCTCAATTGTTAATAATTCTTAATAATTCTATGCAACAAGCATTTTGGAATGAAATGAAAATTATATATGTGTGCATGTGTGTACGCATATGTTGTATGCATGTGTGTATATATACAATGCATGTATATGTGTATATATACACACACGTGCATATATATATATATACCCATGCACATATATATCACTGTATCAACCATGGTATCTCTAAGCTCAGGATCTCTCTAGAAAACAGAGCCTGAAACAGGTGTTTGCAAGAGGGAGTTTATTTAGGGATGCTTTCAAAGTACAGGGTTTAGGGACCTGGAAGAATGAAACAAAGATGGAGGGAAGCCAATCCAAAGATGCATTATTGAGCTAATTCACTGCCATGGACAACCAGGGTTTAATCCTGCCAGGACACTGCAAGATCTAAGTAAAATTTGTGCTTCAGAATTGTTGATTCGAAAGAAAGGAAGAAGAAGTATTTTTCACCAGCTCCTGTTCCTTATTGGTCAGAGATTACCTCTTGGTTTGTTAACTCCTTCTCAATTCCAAATTTATTCATGCATCAGAATTATTGAGTAGATTCCTAAACACATTCCATTCCATGAAAGTCCAGAGCCCAGGGGCTGAAGGAAGGAAGCATGTGGTGCAACTCATGTGAAGTGATGCAAGTTTACCATAGGGTAGCTTATTGCCTCAGGAATGCTTGCAGTAAATGGGTGGGCTGAGGGGATGTGAGGCTGGGCACCAGAGTGGTCTCATTCAGGGTCCTTATAAGAAACAAATAACATAGATGGGATATAATAATTTGAAAATATTCCATTTACCAAGATTTGATATAGGAGGACCACATGGATGGACTAGTAATGAGGACTTAGTGACAGTTGAGCTCTTGCTTACTGAACAAGATCAGGAAATGAGCAGATACTGGAACCCAGGCAGAGATGAGTAGGCTCCGCTTTCTCTAGAGAAGCAGTGACCTTCCAATGGAGGGCGGCCCGGAATACGCTACTAGACAGGGGGCAGCCCAGGGAATGGATAGCTCTCCTCTGACCCTCAGTGTGCTACTGGGATTCCCCTTCACTGAAACTAAGCACAAAATGGCATGGACGCTGGTTGATGTGGTCTCTATACCTCAGCCTTCTGAGGAAGAGAGCAAGGTGGAGAAGCAAGAAGAATAGAACTGGAAGAGCAAACTACAGATCTCTGGCGCAATGATTCAATGTGGGCATTTGACTGAATGGCCATGTTTGCATCAATCTTGAATAGTCTTGACCAGTTCTACGGATGGAAAGCTGGTCAGGACTAAACTTCATTTCAGATCTCTGACTGAGGATTTTTTTTTTTACTTAGCATTAAAGGATAATAGAAATTTTGCATGATAAAGAAGTTTATACAAAAGAAACCAAAGTCACTCATAATATAGCTCAGAAATAATCACTACAAAGTTTTGTGTGTTGGTATGAGAATAGTTCTAAACTGAATCAACTACTATAAGCATATTAAATTATGATAATACAGCTAATATTAAACAATTGATTATTTATATTAGTAAATATCTTTGAAAATATAATTTGTAATATTTCATTCAATTTAATTATTTTTAGTTTTGCTTATTTAGGTTAATTCTTATCTTTCTGTATTAACTAATTCACTTATTTACTTAATCAATATTTATCAAGTACATAGAAAAGGACGGAAAAATACCTGCCTTCATTGATCTTAGACTCTAGTGAGAGAGACAGACAATAAAGAAGTAAACTGGCATATATATTATAATGTAAGATTATGGTGAATGCCAGAAAAAATATTAAAGCTGTATAAGGAGACAGAGCAGGACAGACACGCCTCTCTGAGCAGGGTATTTGTGATCAGAGAGGTGAATATATTAAGAGAGTGAGGGACAAATATATACAGGGGGAAAGTCCTCCAGACTGAAAGAATGAAAACAAAAACTACTCTAACGTCATGCTTAAAGGTGTGTAGGAAGAGTGCTGGAGCCAGAGTAATAAGCAAGGGAAAGAAACTTTAGATGGGGTCCACAGGAAAGTCAGGACTGGATTGGGGCCGCCCTGGTGGTGAGGCGGTTAAGTTCGCACGTTCCACTTCAGTAACCCGGGGTTCTCAGGTTCAGATCCCCGGTGTGGACCTGTGCCCACTTGGCAAGTCATACTGTGGCAGGCGTCCCACATATAAAGCAGAGGAAGATGGGCATGGATGTTAGCTCAGGGCCAGTCTTCCTCAGCAAAAAGAGGAGGATTGGCAGCAGATGTTAGCTCAGGGCTAATCTTCCTCAAAAAAAAAAAAAAAGAAAGAAAGAAAAAAAAATTCAGTACTGGATCATGCAGAGCCTTACAGGTTAGGGTACAACTTGAGATTTCATGCTTATCATGATGTAAAGCCACAGACAGATTCTGAATACAGAGATCGTATGGTCTGGCTTGAATTTTTAAAAGATGGCTTTGTTGCTGGTTGGAAATTGATAGTAGAGGAGCCCAATGTGTTTCCTTCCAATTAAATGGTTATCATAAGTGCCAAGGTATGGTGCAGATGGTGTTGCCTGCACTAGGGCAGTGGCCATCGGGAAGACAGATGTTGTCATAACAGATACAAGACACAAAATTTGCCTGTGGATTAGGTGACATGGATAACTAGAAGACGTATGCTGACATTTATTGATATAAGGGATATTTTAAAAGGTGTGTGTGTTGTTGGGGAAAGGGAGCTCAATTTTAGGTATTTTATGCTTGAAATTCCTATGAGACATCCAAGAAAGAGGGAGAACAAGTTAATGAATTTATTAACACTTTGATCAGGACCGGCGAATTGCAACTCAGAAAACTGAAGTCATTTCCTCACCTACCTACATGGAATCACAGACTTCACAAAATTTTACCCTTTTAGTAGGAAACCGCTTATATTTTGTCATTTTAAAGCCCTTCTCTTTGATCACTGATGAACCTGAAATTTTCACTTTTTTGAGGCATTTTTTTTTTGTTCTGTGAATTGTCTGATCATTTTCTTATCTATTGCCTACTAAGATTTTAGTACAGGTTATTAATACTGAACCTGTGTGTCTTATTTGTAAGAATGTCTTTCCTGCAGATATTATTCACCTTTTAATTTTATGATGCTTTGAGGAATGGTTGCTTTTAAATCTGTAAAAAGCCAATTTTATAATTGTGATTTGTTTCCATTGCTTTTAAGTTTAGAAAGTTCTTTCACTTCCACATTTTTCTATATTGTTGCTGTTTTATTGATTAAAAAATTATTTTGCCTATTGAATTAAATGCAGCGAACAGTATAAAGTATTATTTAATTAATTTAGACGTAGTTTCTCAGTGATTCATGATTTTTTGGAAGGACACTGTCAACAGTCCTTATAAAATAATAAAGTTTTTTTTCCCTTCTTAGGTATAAGCACTAGTGCAAAAGTTTCAGCTTGGCGAAGCTGAGGACAACTCTATCCAGGTGGGTGAATATATTAGCAGGCTTACAGCCACCAGACAGCAGAGTTGGAAATTATGGCAATGAACTCAGTACTATTTGTGACTGATATAGAGCTATGAGCCTCGTATTGTATGTGTCTAAACTTATCTCTGGACACTTGTGGACCAGGTAAGCCCATTGTATGACTCAGCTCTGAGTCTGTAAATTATGGTCAGCACCACATTCCTCTGCGAGGACAAGCGCAATGCTTTGCAGCTCAGACTACTTAGCCAGGACCCTGATATGTTGCCTGACTGGCTAGTGTCCTCTGCTCATTCTGAGGGGCTGCAGAATTCCTATAATTGTTCTCCTAGCCTCTGACTAACACCCAGATCCAAAGGAGCTAACCCACGGCTTTTGCATTCAGCCTCTTTTCCCTTTTTGTTGCCATAATTTCTGTGCTATACAAAGTTATTTTCTCTATTTTCTCTTATATTGTCACATCAGTGTTCTCATCATCAATAAGTATATATCAATCCTCCAAAATATGCTAAACAATTGATGGTACCAATTGATCAAGAAGATCATCCATGATAATCCAAAAGGACACATAACTCAACTATCAGCAGTGTTTGCCAGAGCGGTGGTATATGTGTGGATGTGCTCACAAGTGAAGGTGTGGGAGTGTAATAAAAAGTATTCTCTACTGGCATAAATTCACATTTCGAAGATCCTATTAAAAATAACCACTTATAAAAGTTTGGTGTGGGTGAACTGGAAATATTTCAGCTGAGAGTGACATGTAGCAGATCCTCATTTTTTTCGCTTGTTTGTTTTTTTGTTTGTTTTTCTAGGAAGATTAGCCCTGAGCTAACATCTGCTGCAATCCTCCTCTTTTTGCTGAGGAAGACTGGCCCTGAGCTAACATCCATGCCCATCTTCCTCTACTTTATACGTGGGACGCCTACCACAGCATGGCTTGCCAAGCAGTGCCATGTTTGCACCCGGGATCCAAAGCAGTGAACCCCAGGCCACCGCAGCAGAACGTGCGCACCTAATCACTGCGCCACCAGGCCGGCCCCAGATCCTCATTTTATATTGAAGAAAGGCAGCAACACTCTTTTGATTTGTACAAAAACTCACTAAGGGGACCTGGAAAAGTATACTGGCTCTTTCTGAGCTAGTGACTGTCTGCTTTACAACAATCTCAAATGAAAAACAAAAGTACCTTGGGATCAAAAGTCGCTAAGATCCAAGAAATGAAAGACAACACATTGTCACATATTAACCATAATAATGATATTGGGCTTTTCCCTCAAATTAGAACAGTATATCCTGCCCAATCACTGAACTAAATAAAAATAAACAAGGAGTAAGACATACAGACGTCAAAATATCAACTTTATGTCTGATAAAATGGATCCCTAAACTTAAACCCCAAAAGTAGGCTGCTTATCTACCCAATACTAGACATCCCTTCACAACCACGAGCTGTCTCTATGATGTCTAAAACAGTACCAGGCACACAGTTGGTGCTCAATATGTACCGAGTGAATGGCAGTAAGCAGAGCAGGATACAAATTCTCTACGAGCCACCAAGACTCAAGAGCAAGGATTATCTGACTAAGCATGCAGGTTTGTTAGTCCCACATTAAAGTATTATCAGTAATGAGCAGGAACCATTTCTCCCAACTCAACAAATATTAAACTATTTATGGTGTAAAAAATATACAGCATACTTTTTCTTTTGTAAAATGAACTCTTCTTAGATAGATATCTTCCTATATAAAATATTAAGAAAATTATTGATTAAGAACTTGGAGCTGAAACTGAAAACCTAAGGAGCTTGCCTATGAGTAAAATTAAATTGCTTGAGCCAAAAAAAAAAAAGGATTTTTAGTCTGCCATTGCCAACGTGTAGAAGACCACATGGCTGTAGTCACAAGAATTAGCAAAATGACGTAAGCTAGGTAATCTGTCATTAAATTCATTGAGACTTTTGTGTGTAGAATTCTCTGTGTAAAAGTCAATGAACTTGGTACCCATTTGACCAAGAACAAATCTGAGAAAGCACGTAAGGATAAAGCAGCTGAGAAAGCAAAAGCCATGAAGAAGTAAGCTATCAGAAATGTTCTGGAATTATGCAATGATTTCTGCACTCTCATCTTTAACGAAATTGTGAGCTTGAACCAAGGTTACTGAAACCTCAAAAGTGAAGAGAATTTCTAGATATCTGTGTTATTGACATCTGATATTTGTTAACTCATTGGAATACATTAGTAACCCTGTAATTTAAGTAGTGGTTTCTTTTTTTTTTTACAAATAAGAAAGCTTAAATTAGTGATGGAAAACCTAACCAGGACATATGGATACCGATTATAAGAGAAAATTTTAAAATGTATAAATATGCGTAACTGATTTCAAAGCTTATCCTTTTAACTACTGTACTTCATATCTTCAAATAAGTAAATGAAATTTTAAAAAGAAGTTGAAATGAAGTGCCTAACACAGCAACAATCCCTCAGGATATGATCCAGTGCTGTGTTAGGTAAAAAGAAATCTTGTGCATTCACACCACTTTCCTGTAATTCCAAGTGAAATGTACCCCATGGTCCGTTAAATGCTTTATGCGTCCCTAATAAGTGATCTGACACCCTGAGTGCTTCATTGTTCTGCATCACATCTACAGCAGAGCCAACATGGACACAATGAAGGCTTACAGCATAGTTTCTTCACTAACCCGGGTGATAGAATTGTGTGTGTGTGTGTTGTGTGTCTGCTTATTCTACTGCACCTTTTATGAAATGGTCACGTAAAGCAAAGGTATGTAAGTTAGTTTATTTGTTGATCTTAAAAACAAAAACTACACAAAAAGAACAAGGACAGGATTTATACAGCAAACCAAATTTACAGAGCCCAAATACCACCTGAATAAAAAAGTAAAAAGCAAACAGTCACCCCTATAAACTGTGACAACTTCATCTCCACTTTTTGAAGGCATGATGCTGAAGCTGTGTTTTTTGTTTTCCATATATCTCCTCCTCCAGTCTGATCCTTCTAGAGCAGATTTCTACGTCTTGAGAAGAACCCTTTATCACATTTTCTAAGAAATCATTTAGAAACAGTTCCTAGAATAGTAAGGCACATTCTATTTCAAAGATGGTGATTTTCTAACCAAAACAAAGAGCGCCTGTTTTTGCAGTCCAAATCTAACACTCTTATAGAAGCTTATCATTCAAGAAGAAAACTGTAACAGAATGTCTTCAAAAATATAAACATCCTTCTTGATTTATGAGACGTATAAAATATTTATCTCAATCACTTGAAATGCTGGAGTATTTTGCTATATCCTCTTGAAAAAACAAATCTCTACTGTAGTTAAAATATTAACACTTCAGCAAAGTCAAAATAATTATTATTTCTCTGCATGATTATGAAATCCCCTTATTCCCCACCCAACAACCCCTGTTTATACACAATGCATTTCTACCTAATCGACTTGTATTGCTTTGCAACTTCACAAACTAAAATGATACTCTTTCATACTCATGATACTCTTTCATACTCTGTTCAACTCCTGTAACTTTATATTTTTACTGAACATAAAGGCAATTTTAAAATGAGAACTTTGACCTGGAGACTAAAAGAAAATTAAAGTATTTCCTGTAGCTTAATCCTCACTTTTTCATGCTCCTTGAAGAAAATAGATAATACTACCTCTCTCACTGTGAGGACAATATCTGGGAGACAAAAAAATAATAATATATGATAGGAAAAGATGGGAAGGGAAGGGAAGAGAAGACAGGGGGAAGGGAGAGAGGTGTGGCATAATTTCTTCCAGGTCTCCAATTTGATATAGAAGCTGACTTTAAAAAAAGTATCAAGGGACCGGCCAGTGGCACAGCGGTTAAGTTCGCACATTCCCCTTCTGTGGGCCAGGGTTCCCTGGTTCAGATCCCGGCAGCAGACATGGCACCGCTTGGCACGCCGTGCTGTAGCAGGCCTCTCACACATAAAGTAGAGGAAGATGGGCACGGATTTTAGCTCTGGGCCAATCTTCCTCAGGAAAAAAGAGTAGTATTGGTGGCAGGTTAGCTCAGGGCTAATCTTCCTCAAAAAAAAAAAGTATAGAAAGCAATTCTTTGATTCTGAGTGTAGGCATATCAAGGCACATACTGAAGAATCAGTTAAATTGCTTCAGTTCTTCTACTGATATTTATCAATTAATTGATATGGGGCAAGAGATCTAAGTTTCTGAACCACAATTTATTAATCTGCAATATGGGTATAATAATAAATGTGTTTATGGACACAGAATGAAAATTGCCCTGTTGGCTCTCCTAGGAGCAAGGCAGTAGAAGAGTTGAAATCAAGCCTAAGTTGAATGGTTGGAGAGAAAAAATGGAGAAAAATGGGGAAGTCGGTTGTAAGGAGACACATTTTGGAGTGACAGCAGCTGCACGGAATGGCAGTTGAATTAATATGTTCTATCTATGCAGAGCTGTGGATTTAGTGAAAAGAGATCTAGTAATGGGCTAGATCAAAAACTATATTTTTCAGTCTCCTTTTATCCAGCACAGGGGTGGAGGGATGTCTATAGCTTACAAGAAAGCAAGTAGAAGACACTGGGCAGCATTGGCGGAAATGTGTGTAGCTGAATCTGTCTGGGGAGCAATCTCATCAGCCCAAATCACGGAAGCATGCCATGCACACCTAGAAACAATGTTAATCGTGGCAGAATAGCAGAATTCACGGAAATAGTTAGGGGTCATATAAGCCCCCTTCCTACCCATTAAAAATATTTATTATCCAGGGATGTAAATGACATTAAAAATTGCTCCTAGGGGAATACTGTGGTATTGCAAATTATGCTGTAGTATAACTGGCCTGCCACTAAATGTAGCTCTTTCCCTTCCTTTCTTCCTTCCTACCCTCCCTTCTTCCTCCCTTCCCTCCCTCCCTCCTTCCTTCCTTCTTTTTTTCTGCATTCCTTCAGCACCTCCCTGCTTTTTCCTTCTCTCTGTCTCATTCTCTCCCTTTCTTTCTGTTTTTTCTCTCTTCCTCCTTCTCCTTCTCTTTCACTAAAACAAATTTTTTCTGCCATTGTGATTAGCTTTCTCACATTTTGGGAATCTGCTGCTGGGCTGCACAGATGCTCAGAAGAGAGATTTTTTTTCCTGTCTAAATTTCTTAGTGGAACTGATGCATCAAGAACTATGAAAACCTCAAAAATCACTCAAGATTTCCTGGCAGACACCAATCTCATAACCATCTAAAAACTATGAGAATCATAGTGCAATGTTCCTGATAGGGGAAGTTAGAGATTAAATAAAATCAGATTCATATACAGCTCTATTGCATTCTTTTAGGGAGCTTTGCTTTTAAAGCCAGAGACAGACAGGATATTGTTGATTGGATATTATGGGAAGGTCACATGTTGAAAGTCTGTCTCCCACACATTAAAAAACCCACAAGAAAATATCTTGTTGAAGTTCAATTCCCGATACCTCAGAAAGTCCTAACTCCTTACTGCTTCAATCCCTTGGCACATTCTTACCACCCCAATAGCCACAGAAAACCAACAGCTGCTTAGGATGGAATTGACTGAAATTCTCAGACAGCTGTTGGGGATAGTTTTCAACCACAAAGAAATGTGAGTTGAAAAGTTCACAGCAAAATTTCTCCCATTCTCAAAGAGAGAGACCACTATACTTCTAATAACCATATAAAGAAGAGATCACTGGATAAGAAAGAAACCATGTTTGAAAGTCATAAAATCCAACTGTCACAAATTAGCAAAATTTTTAAGGATGTAATGCTGAGTTATGAAGAAGCCATTGGTGGTTTTACTAACTGCTAGTTGGAATTTCAATAAGAACATTTCTTAGGTTCAAGAATGTTTCTTGTAGTTGAAAACAGAAAAAAACAGTCTTATATTACTGACTAAAGTTCTGTATATAGAGCAGGTTAAATTGCAGTTAGAAAAGCAATATTACAAAATAGTATTTGAAGACTCTAAAGGATGCTTATAACATATTAAGTAAAAACATATAAAAGACTAGTATGTATAATGGTTTTATTTTGCAAACATATATGTGTATCTATATCTATGTTCACCAATATGTAAATAATGGTTATTTCTAGTTGGTAAAATTTAGAGGTTGATAGTTATTTTTTTCTTCTTGCCTTTATTTCAATATATCTTACAACAAACTTGTACTATTCTTAAAATGTTATGGTACCAAAATACTTTAAAAAGTAGCAATGAAGTCACAGGTAAAGATACAGTTGGAGCAGAAGCCATGGATCCGGCTGGATCTTTCTGCTTGCTGTGGAATCTTTGGATTCCGGGTCAGTTGATAGGTATAGCATGTGAGAAATACTCAACTTAACAGTGCAAATTGATTTGGGTTCAAGTAGTATATTTGCAGGTGAAGGAGAGGAGAATTGAGACAAGGAAAGGGTGCTCTAATGAGTGGGCCACTGCTGTGTACAGCTGAGGCTCAGTCCAATAGAGACCCTTTGAGAAACTGCGTTGAACATGCATTGGAATTGTACCACTGAAAGGTGATGAAACCGTGGTATCTGTCCACCAATTTCTATCCTTCACTGGTTGAGGGTCACTCCTGGATTGTTAACTTTTACTTCCAACCTGTGCACCACAAAATGTCACAGACAACTGGCCAGGGAGATGTGTGGGGCACCAACAGAATCCTCTCCATTAGCCTTGTAGATACTTGTATTTATGGGTGAATATGCTCTTGAGCTGGGGAAGATATTCCTACAACAAGAGGATGAGATGGGAGCGTAGAAAGCAGACCCTGATTTCCAATTCTGCTGCTTGCTGGCTACCTGGACTTTGACAAACAGTGAACACCTCTGGGTCTTAACGTCCTCATCTGTGAAATATCAACAGCACTGCCCACCATCTTTCCCTAAAATGATGCCAAACATACTTGTGTTTTGATAAGATAAAAAGGAACTATGGTGTGCCTCATATTTCCTCCTCCATTTACCCATTGGTATTGGAAAATATAGACCACAAAATTAAAAGTACATTTGAAACTTGTGCCCTGGACAGAACCAGGGTTAACAGAAGGTCACAAATTTTCTTAAAAATTCAAAATTTCCTATTCGCTGACTGTGATAAGAGAGTATTATCATCACAGCTCTAGCCATTGGCATTTTGGTCTCAGCAGATTCCTGAACCTTAAGGTCTCTGGTCTATCTGGGGCCAAAATAAATGAAATCCTCTTTAATATGTTTTTTGGCTAACATTACTAGATTTCCTCTTTCCTTAAAAAATAAAATTCCTTCTCCAAGAGTGTGATGTTTCTACTGTGGTTGCATTCAGTCAATAACATTTAAATTCCATTTACTCGCTGCAGGGGGAGAATGTGACCCTCAGGTATATGAGGAAGCATCCAGCTTTCTTTTCTCCAGGGCCCTCAAAGTTGTCAGCTTTTCCTACCTCACCTCCGTGCTCTTTTTTGCACGTGCAGCCACACTCACCACATTGGGGCTCAGCTCATCTTTCATGCCTGGCAGCCTGCCAATACTGCTTTGAACAGTGGAAAATCTGAGAAGTTCTTGATAGCTTTTTATATAGCTTGGTTTGATACCAATAACTCTTGAGTGTGGATGTCAAGGCAACAAAGCTGCAGCTCACAAAGAAAGACAAATAATAATAAAATAAATCCCCAAAGATTATAAGTGAATAATCTGTGAAATGCTCAGAAGAATTTTCCTATTGTTTCTCAGAGGGCCTTGTTAATTAAGGTTCAGGACCAAGAAGGGAATCTGTCATCAAGTTGCCATTCCTCCTGCATGCATAACAAATTGCTTACATAAACTGTCCCCAGATCTCATCATCTCTCACTTCCCTCCTCCCGGAACTTGAAAGCGGTGCACTGTTGTACTAGCCTGCAGTTCTATTATGTGAGAAGGACAATTTAGCTTTAACCGTAGTTTTCAAATATTTATGAGAGCAAGATTAGGGGCAGAATGAAACAGATCTGTGAATATATCTTTTGAATTAATAGCTTCAGTATTTTAGGTGGTTGGAGGAGCAGGGAGATAGGTGGAAAAAGGTGGGCACAGCGTCCCCTCCCAGGTTTACACAATAAACTGTTATCCATTTTATTACGATAATTTCTCTACAGAAGCTGGTAAACAGAGGATCTAAACCTCAGACTGACATCACTTCTCTTCTCAAATCACGGAATCCACAACAGGCTCAGCATTTGGTCCCTGTGTGTTTTCTTCCCTCAAAGGTCTCCAGAGAGAGAAAGGAAAGCATAGCTGAGCTTTAAATAAATGGAGCCGTGCCAAAGAATTCAGTGTAGTCATTTGTCTTTGGTACTTAGAGCAGAGAAGGAAGTTCTTGGAGTCAACTTTAGGCTGTGCAGAACAATGTCAATTCAAAATAATTGGAATTTATTACCATAAACTAAATAGAACAGGCAAGTGCTTTCTTACTCCTTCTTAAACTTTTCTTTTGTTGTAGTTAATCCTATGAAAGTATAGAAGAAAATCTATGTATTAGTAAGTTTACAACCATCTTGGGGTAATTTTATGAGCTGTATTCAATCTGTGGTACTTGATTTTTCTTTTAGCTTTCGCCATGATTGCCCACTTTGTCCTTATTTCTCCATCATTCAGCTCTCTTTGACTCATGCCTGTTAACACTTTCCCATCTTTCCCTAGCAGCCTGGTATGGCAAAAAAGACACTGAATGCAGTCATGCATCGCATTACAGTGTTTCAGTCAGTGATGGACCGCATGTAGGATGATGGTCTCGTAAGATTAGCACCATATAGCCCAGGAGTGTAGTAGGCTATACCGTCTAGGATTCTGAAAGTACATTTGATGATGTTCACATAATGATGCACTCTCCTAACGATGCGTTTCTCAGGACACCTCCCTGTTGTTAATCAACTCATGACTGTAGTAAAGTCGAGAGCTGTGGATTTTTATGTTTTGGGTTGAACTGTGTCCCCCTAAATTTGCACGTTGAAGTCTTAACCTCCAGTACTTCAGAATGTGACTTTATTTGGACATAGGGTCTCTATAGAAGTTATTGACTTAAAGTGAGGTCATTAGGGGGAACACTAATCCAATATGACTGGTGTTCTCATAAGAAAGTGATATTTGGACACAGGCATGCATTTGGGCAGAATGCCATTGGAACATGAAGGCAGCCATCTAAAAGTCAAAGAGTGAGGCCTGGAACAGATTCTTCCTTTGTGGCCCTCAGAAGGAACCAACCCTGCCAACACCTTGATTTCAGACTTCCAACCTCGAGAAATGTAAGACGATAAATTTCTGTTGTCTATGCCATCCAGTTTGTGGTACGTTACTACAGCAGCCCTAGGCAAAGTAAGAAACAGAACTATCAGTTATTTCTTGGGAAGACTGGGACATGCCACTTCTTGCCTCTGGGCCCTTCTTTACTTAAATGTACTATAGCATAATTATACCTGCTTCATCTAGTTTAAAGATAATAAGGTAATGGCTATAGAAATACCTGCAAATGCATGCTACTGTGTATACTACATGAGGCAAGTGTTACAAGGAAGTGTTTTTATGAGTAAAATTGGATGGTGTTCAAGATTATCATTGTACTACCTAAGTATCTGAAATTTTGTATTATTTTTTTCTATGGTCTAGAGACCTTGTTAAACTACAGATGATCTTCAGAATGGCACTAGGAATAGTTTGGAGGCCATGGCAGTACTCTAGAGAGAGAAATGTGAACTGAAATAGAATAATGGATACAGTCATTTCAGAATAGTAGTGACAGAACATTCAACAAATAATGGAGAGAGGAAAGTTAATTATCATGAAAGTAATTTGAACAACCTTGTGTTTAAGAACCTGGTTCTTGGGCCAGACCAGTGGTGCAGCAGTTAAGTTCCCACGTTCTGCTTCGGCTGCCAGGGGTCTGCCAGTTCGGATCCCGGGGGCGGACATGGCATCGCTCATCAAGCCATGCTGTGGAAGGTGTCCCACATATAAATTAGTGGAAGATGGGCCTGGATGTTAGCTCAGGGCCAGTCTTCCTCAGCAAAAAGAGGAAGATTGGCAGCCAATGTTAGCTCAGGGCTGATCGTCCTCAAAAAAAAAAAAAAAAGAAAGAACAAAAAGAGCCTTGTTCTTGATTCAAATCTATGCCTGGATCTAATTCACACATATTTGCGTAGAGTCCCATATTCCAAGTCTAAAATTAGTCAGGAAAATAACACTGGTTTTCTTTCTACTCACTGAAATGCACGAAGTATTTTGAAAGCTCCTACAGTTTACCTATCCAACGATTGGAGGAAACTCCATGGGGAATAAAACATTGCCTCTTTTTCACCCCAAGGGAGGAGAATGCATGTATAATGAGAGCTCAGTACATGCCCATCAAAGGAAAGAACAGAAAAGAAGAGAAGGGAAGGGAAAGCAGGAATTATTTAAACTCAATCTTCAGACAGATTTTCTCAACCCACATTTCCACTCAAGCACTATTGCTTTCTTCCCCAATCTTCAAGAATTACTCAAAGTGCCACTAAAAATCAGTTATGCATTCTTCCCAACAAGAAGTTTCAAATGTGCAGACTACCATTTCCTCGCTCAGATTGAGAAATTTGAATGTATGAATATTCTCCAGTGCTTGATTAGATGTATAAGTTTTCAAAAGGAGCCAATATTTTATTGCCTTAAGATTCTTACTAAAAGACGTCATCAATATATTTATGACAAAGTCTTCATAAATTAAAACTAAAGTATTATGATTACATGTATTTTGATTAGCTCAACGATTTTACTCATCAACCCAATATCGCAAAACAAGATCCCCCTGTACCGTTTCTCTGAGGAACAGCCAACCGACTTAATTACAGGCCTGAAGGGCAGAACTCATTGCTAGAGGATATTCCTAGGGCACAGTTTTATGAGAGGAGGCTGCAGAGAGAAGTAGCCTGACAACATGAAGAAGGTGACCCTTACAGCTTTTCTTCGAAACTCGTAAGAGCAGCATTACAGAGGAGGAGGATGTTACGGAGTCTTTCTGCATGGTGGGTAAAGTGCTGGAGCTCGTGACTGCTCCTCCCCCTCTTTGGGTTAATTTGTTTTCTGCACTGATAAATGCTGACTTTGGTTCTAAACCCACTTGCCAATACTGAAACAGCTTAGATGCTCTCCACTGTCATGTTCACTCAGCCAAACTGTCATTTGCAGAAACCTTTGCAAATTTACTTTGTATTGAGCTGGTAACATCTGACTAATTTCTACTAATACTGCAGAGCAGCTATAACCACTTTTGCAGAGCACATTAGCCTTGTTTAACTGGCATCATAAATAATAAATTCAAACTGCTGGGAATTGGCTTATAGTCTATATTGCTTTTTGACGTACTTTTGGAGTCAGGTACAGTATTTCACACTAATCATTCTGCTAAACCCAGAAGATTTTGCCTGTTATTCTTACATCCCATTCAAATATTTTAAAGAAATAATGCATCATTCATTCTTTTCTCATATTCGCAATATTCCAATCTCGTCTCCAGAAAATCAAAATGTGCAATTATCTAACAGTTCTTTGGCAAGTCATTTGAATTGAGCCCTTGGCTGAGCTTTCAAATCTCCTTCAACCCATCCCCACCCCTATCTCCTTTTATCTTGGTTAGCATGGCAGGCTTGGCCTCAAGGTCTAAGGAATTCTCAAACTTCTGTCAAGGAAACAAAATAAAGGCAGCAGTTAAGAGAGACCAGAGAGATAAATTACTTCCAACGAATTGAGAGTCAACTCTGGGCACATTCACTTGCTAAAGCATAGAGGGGAAGCTTTCTGACTTAACTTTGCTCTTAGTGATGCTATGCTTGGGGTAATATTTGCCCAGGATATGTCCTTTAAAGAAATAAAGAGTAAATAAAGATGATGTCTTTTGAAGAGGGAGCATTATAAGGAGAATCAATTAATCTTGTAACATGAGTTATAGTAATATGAAAGATTGATGTCAATAGTGCTGGGGTTTTAAAACAGCCACTCATTAATACCAATTACTGGGTTAAGAAAAACACTTATTTTTAAAAATTATTAAATACAGGGGCAAAAGCAAATGGTGCCAGTCCCTCACCCCAAACAACATGTTCCTCAGCTCAGGGGATGAGATCAGGATGGAGGGCACTGGCTGTGGATCTGAACTTCATGGCACCTCCAGCAGCATGAGTGGGCTCTTGTTAGGTCTCCATATTTTTGTTTGGGTTTGCCTTACAGGGAGGCACTCTTAGAGTGGAATTGATCACAAAGCATCACAGCAGCTCCATCTCCCGTCGGCAGACCCGCCAGCTTCCTTCATTTATAATACAGCACTCCCTTCCACTCTCAGTGCCTGGTCCTTGGAATGAGATCCTGTTTCATTTATCCTAAGATTCAATCATAGGAAATGACAATCAAATTATCACTTGTTCAGACACATAACCTTACATAGGAGGAAAAGATGTAGAAATACCAGCGAAAAATATTTTTCTGTATTTGTGTGTAATTTCACACTGAGTCTCACACAGAGGATGGGTTTTGTATGAGAACTTGATATGGCTCTGCAGATGTTGAGGAACTACGATGGAGAATTAGGAGTCTGCAAACTATGTTTTCCACTTTCCTTTATCAGTCAGCTTATTGTTAGATTCTATCAGCAAGAGGTACTGGGGGCAGATTAGAAGGCAAGAAGAGGGAGAAATATTTTTGTCCACTTCCTCATTCTCCTTTCCTTTCTTTCTTAGAGTCTCTGCAAATGGTACACGACTTCTTCAGTCCCAGCATCATCGGGAGGAGTGGCCATTCCTCCCAGATCTCAGCGACGGAGGTGGTGGCAGACCTTAAAGTGGGGATCTTCTTCTGCTGGTCCCAACACCTTTTCCTTTTGTTCTCCAGTCTTGCTGGAATTAATAATATTTGGTTCACCTCCTTTTCCTCTATTTTCTCTTCAAGTTTCGCCCCACCTCTGTAATCAATCTTCATACTACGTCACTTCTATTTGAGATGTTCATTTTCCTTTTTTGCTGACTACATTGTAATTAATACAAAAAGAAGATGTAAGAGAAAAAAATAGGAGACTTTCTGGTTGACTGACACATGGGGGTAACATGCAAAATAGAAGTGTGTTTAATGTGTACAATGAAAAACCTTCCTTAATCTCTCCTGTAGTAACTTTAATAAAGGTTTTCCTTTCTTGCAAATGATTTTGCTGCAAAATGATTTTTTGTTACTATTATGAGGTAATTAATACATGTAAATAGATATAATATATAGATACATATAAATCTACACAATTTGTAGCTATACAATAGTAACAAACAAATATGTCTTTGCCCATCACCCTGATTAGGACTAGAATAATCTACATGCCAAATTGATCACATTTCTTTCCCTCCCTCTAATAGAAAAACACTATTCCAAGTTTTGTTTATCCTTCCCTTGGATGTCTTAGTAGTTTTATCACATATGCATTTATGCATATACTACATATTGCTTAGATACTTATGTTTTATGTTCTTGAACATTATGCAACTAATTTAATTCTGTACGTATCCTTCTGTGAGTTTCTCAATTTTATTCAAAATTAAGTTTGTTGGAAGCAACCACATTAATATGTTTAGCTATGGCCCTCTTCTCTATAGTATTACACTGTGTAAATATATTCTAATTTATTTAACATTTTTCTTATTGATGGGCATTTAGTTGCTTTCAGAAAGAGAGCTGCTAAAAGTCTTTTTGTGCTTTTTGGTGCACAGGTATGAGAATTTCTCTGAGATATGTACCTAAGAGTAGTACTGTTGAGTCACAAGATATACGCATCTTCTATTTTATTAGATAATATGATTATGTTTCAATGTAAGTTGCAGCAATGTATTTTCCTTCTATGAGTACATGGGTTCCAATCTTCTTATCAATCTATATTATTTCCATGACTCGATGCTGTCAGATTTTTTTTGACCTATCTGATAAGTAAAAATGAGACCTCATTATTTTAATTTGCATTCCACTCCTTGCTAGTGAAGTAAAAGATTTCCATGTCTATGACCATTAGTCTTTCTTCCTTTGTCAAATCAAGTTTATGTATTTTTCCCATTTTTCTATTTTTTTCTTAAAATGTTTTCTTAATGGTTTCTTTATATATGTTACATACAATCTTTTGTTAATTACATATGCTATAAATGTTTTGTCTTTTTATTTTATTTGTGGTGTTGAACGAGAAATAGACAATGCTAATTTTAAAGGACATGGATTTATAATTTCCTTTAGTATTACTTTTTGGTTTAAAAAATCTTTTTCTATTTTTATCATAACAAAGATGGAAAGATATTCTCCTATTCCTTTTCCTAAGTTTAGAGTTCTGCCTTCCACATGTTAAGTCAACAATTTATTTGAATATATATATATGCGTGTGTGTAAACTATATATATATCTCTCAAATAAAATTTTCTATTTTTTAAAAAATTCTATTCTGTGTCATTCACTTATTAGTTTATGCTTCTGCCAGTCCCGGTTGTCCTAGTAATATTACTACATAATAAATACTATTTTCTAATAGAGGAAGTCTACCATTCTCATTTTGTTCTTCAGTAATATGTTCCCTAAAAGAGCTCCTGTGCAATTCCACATAAATTTCGTAATCCATATGAAGGTCCCTGAAAAACTCCTTTGGGATTTTGATTAACATTTCATTGATCACTGTGGGTAGAATTGATATCAGTAGTAGATATGATGGAAAGGCTCGCTCAATCCCTGTTCTAACCTTTCAGAACACTGGTCTCTACTACAAATAAACTGTATTTCACAAAGAAACTATATTTCCCTGAAATCCTTTGCCATTACTGTCCTGGGAATAATTCAGCTTTATCAACAAGACACATGCCTTATCAAATTAAATTTGGAAGTAAGTTAATTGACAGGAAGGGCAGTGCAAATGAAGCATACATTTTGCTGATGTGGAGTTAGCAAGCGTGGCTCTGGAACCAATAGACCCAGAAGCTGCTTCCTGACCTCTGCACCAGAGTTAAGATCCTGGACCAAGATCTAGGACACTGGCTTCTTCATCTCCCAGCCTCCTCAGTGTGGCAGAGGCAGCAGGGCCTTGATAGGGCAATTATGAATGCTATTTGAGGAACAGTTTCCTGAAGATTCTATGGAAATAGCTCCTCCAGCTTTTCTAATAATATTTTAAGCATCAAAATTCCCCTTTAAATTCCATTCTACGCTGATAAAATCCTATGCTGAGGCCCAGGAATGCAAGGCCTATTTAAAACTGAGGATGGGTGAAAACAACAGGACAAGAGCATGAAGCTAGGTTCTCTCCATGGTGCACAGGATTGTCTGAGAACTGAGAGTGGAGAGCAAATACTGAGAATACTCTCTGGGATACCAGTCCTGACCTAAGGAGAAGGCATTGTTAGAAGAATTTGAATTCTCTGGTGTACCAAGGTATGTATAGTAACGACAAAACCCCAAGTCAGCTCAACTAACAAGATTGACTCGTCCCCCACGCTAACTGCCTGAGAAGAGGTGTATTCATTTCCACATGTGAATCCTGTTTACCTCAGTGTCTCCTTTTCTATAAGATATCTAAGACACAAAAAATATTAAACACACGCACACACAAAAAAAAATCAAGAAAAAACAACTCACTGTCAATATTCAAAGCAATAATAGAACTAGACTCAGATAAAACAGTGTTGGAATTACCACACAAAGAATTTTATATGACTGTGATTAGCATGTTAAAAGATCTGGTGGAGGGTCAACCTGGTGGCATAGTGGATAAATTCCTATGCTACACTTTGGCTGTCCAGGGTTTGCAGGTTTGGATCCCAGGTGCGGACCTACACACCTCTCATTAACCGAGGCTGTGGAAGCGTCCCACATACAAAATAGAGGTAGATGGGGGCCGGCATGGTTGTGGGGTGGTTAAGTGCGCACATTCCACTTCTCAGCAGCCCGGGGTGCGCCAATTCGGATCCCGGGTACGGACACGGCACTGCTTGGCAAAAGCCATGCTGTGGCAGGCATCCCATGTATAAAGTGGAGGAAGATGGGCATGGATGTTAGTTCAGGGCCAGTCTTCCTTAGCAAAAAGAGGAGAATTGGCAGTAGTTAGCTCAGGGGTAATCTTCCTCAAAAAAAAAATAGAAAAAAAAATAGAAGAAGATGGACACAGACGTTAACTCAGCAACAATCTTCCTCAAGCAAAAGAAAGAGGAAGATTGGCAACAGATGTTAGCTCAGGGCCAATCTTCCTCACACACACACAAAAATAAGATATAGTGGAAAAAGTTAATTGTGTGAAGTGATGGGAGATTTCAAAGGAGAGAAAGAAACTGCCAAAGATGAAGCTGGACACTAGTCCAACTCCTAAGTACATATTTTAATCGGTAATACACTATTGGAATAAGGAAGAGGGTACAGCATGAACTGAATTCAGCTTTGATTTGAACAGAATGGCTAAGAGTTTTAAAGGAAGAATGAGGCAGTAGGGAAGAGGGCAAGTAGAGGTCAGTAGAGTGAGGGAAGTGGAAAATTATGAAAACTTGGTCCGTGTAAATGCTGCTCTGTGTCTGCAAGCTAGCAATGACCAAAGTTAGGATTCTGTCCCTCACAGAGGGTGGGAAATGGAGGCTCCATCCTTTCTGATAATTACATTTAAAGAAATGGCTTTTAGATGGTTGAGAAAGACTGTTTCTTGGCAATGTCTAATCTACTGACTATAAAGAAATAGTCAGTGAATTTGAATTTCAGTCAATAAAAATCATCCAGAGTCTGTCCTGGTGGCATAGTAGTTAAGTTGACAGCTCTGCTTTGGTGGCCTGGGGTCCGTGGGTTTGGATCCTGGGTACGGACCTAACACCACTCATCAAGCCATTTTATGGCAGCAACCCACAAACAAAATAGAGGAAGATTGCCACAGATGTTAGCTCAGGGACAATCTTCCTCAGCAAAAATAAATACATAAATAAATAAAAGAAAAATCAACCAGACTGAAACACAAAGAGCGATGAGAATGGAGCATCCAAGAGCAGTGAGACAATTTCATATAGTCTATTTAAATACGTCACTGAAATCCCAGAAGAGGAAGAGAGAAAGAGCAGAGCTCAAAAAATATTTACAAAAATAATTGCCCAAAAGTTTTAAAACAATCAAAGATCTGAGATCTGAGAAACTCAGAGAACCCTAAGCAGGATACATTTACATATGTAAAAATGAAACACATTAGGAAGGTGACACAAAGCATGGAAGGGAGGAACTGATATATTTAATACTTGAAGGTAAACGGTGATAAGTTAAGATGTATGTTGTAAAACCTAGGGCAATCACTAAAATAAAATAGCAGAAGGGGATAACAATTAAGCCAAAAATGAAGATAAAATGGAGTCATTAAGAAATGCTCAACTAAAACTAATCCAAAAGCAGGCAGATAAAGAAGAAAAAATGAAAGAAAAAAAATAACCAGACGTGAAAAATAGAAAACCATTGGCAAGATAGTAGATTTAAATCTAACAACAATAATAATTATGTTAAACATAAATGGTCTAAGTATCCAAAATGGAAGATAAATCGCTAGGATGCATAAAAAGCAAGGGCCAATCATACGCTATCTAAAAAAACCCACCTTATAAATAAAAATATATATGGGTTAAACGTATAGAGAATAGGTTCCACATTCCCTAGGCTATAGAAAGCTGGAAAAGCATCACTCCTACCTTAGCGACAAGAATAAAAAAACAAACTATCAGGACTACCTTCTTTTTAACCCACCCTAAAGCTGAGATTGTAGGGCAAAAACAGAGCCAAGGAAAGGCAAAGCCCCCTAAAGAAGAATGAGATGGGAGATGTGACCAAGCTATGTGGCAGAGCACAGGAGGAAAAGACACTTCATGTAATACAAGAAGGTTTAAAAACATAGTGAAATTTTTTAATAAATTGCTAACACCCTTGTGTAGGGCCCCCTGATAGTACAGAACCACAAGGATCCAGAATCAAGGAGGTTTGCCAACACTCGCTGTGTCGTCTCCATAAATTCAACTGGGCGCTCACAAGAAAAATTAAAAATAGGGTGAGAGACCAGAAAAGACTTTCCTTGGTAGAGCTGACATCAAAAAGCAGATTGGGGGGCCAGCCTGGTGGCACAGATGTTAAGTTTGCAAGTTCCACTTTGGCAGCCTGGGGTTTGCTGGTTCGGATGCCAGATGCAGAACTACATACCACTTATCAAGCCATGCTGTGGCACTTGTCCCACATATAAAATAGAGGAAGATGGGCATGGATGTTAGCTCAGTCCCAATCTTCCTCAGCAAAAAGAGGAGATTGGCAGCAGATGTTAGCTTAGTCTAATCCCCCCCCCCCCCAAAAAAAATGGATTGGCTACCACTGCAGGAAAGGTAGAAAATCCTACTGGATCTTAGCTCTCTACAGAAAAATGTTGTAAGCCTCTAATGGAGGGTAGTAAATTCTATTAACTCCTGGGCTCAGGTGAAGAATCTTTGCAATTGGGAGAATAGACAAAAAATTTTTAAAAAAGACCTGTACCTCCAGGGAAAGAGCAGGCAAGAACCCTGGGCTAGGATTTGATGCCAATGCCATTAGAGGTCTCCTGCCACTAGGGAGAATCAGGAAATTGTTTCTGGACAGACTTGTCAAAGATGCAAGCCACAAGATGGGCAACACCACTGAGAAACCTCTGTCCCTGACATGGAGCCAAACAGGACATGCCAATGTAACAAGCAGTAAATCAGTCTGAGTCTGGGTGAGGTGCCTGGACATGGAGAGAACACTTCTTTGTGCCTCGAGGGCACTGGTAAACTGAAGCTAAGGATGGAGCAGGATCATTGAGGAAAACCCTCAGGCGCGCCAGCCTCTGCTCTAAGCACAAAGTAAAGTGAGCAGAATTTGATTCTGGTGGTGCAGTGAAGAGAACCAAAAGAACAACCCAACCCAAACCCGACTATAAGTTGTTTAAACACAGCAAATAAAAGTACAGCTTGTCAGGCTCTATTTTTAAAACTCTGTGTGCTGTATACAAGAAATCGGCTTTATATATGTATCTCTAAGACGTATCTAGGATAAAATAAAAGGATGGGAAAGTTTATGCCATGCAACCTTACTCAAAAGAAATCTGGAATGGTTATATTAATGTCAGAAAAATAGACTTCAGAACAAGAAATTCTACCCACAATAAAGAGAGAGAGTGTATAATGAAAAAGAAGTCAATTTTCCCTAGAAGTCACAACAGCCCTAAATGTGAATGCACCCACAACAAAGTTTTAAAATACATGAAACAAAGACTATTAGAAAATAAAGGAAAAATAGACAAATCTGCAGTCATAGTTAGAGACATCAAAACTTTTCTCTCAGTAATTGATGAAAAAAACAGATATAAAAATCAGTAAAGGATATTTAAGATCTGACTAACAGTATCAACCCACCTGAACCATTTGGCACTAATGGAACATTCCACATACAATTAGAATACAAATAATTTCAAGTGTCCTTAGAAAATTTATCAAAATACATGATAGAAGAAATGTCCATACATTTAAAAGAATTGAAATCATACACAATTTTTTTTTACCCCACAACAGAATTAAACTAGAAAATAATAACATATAGATATCTGGAAAATCCTCAAATATGTATAAATTAAACCGGACAGGAGGACACTCAACAACGTAGTCACAAGCTAAATTAGAAAGTATTTTGAATTCAATACAAATCAAAGCACAGCATATAATTTGTGGAATGAGCTGAAGAAGGGCTTTGAGGGAAATAGGGCATTAAATGCATACATTAGAGAAAAGAGAAAGATCTCAAATCAGTGATGTAAATTTTCAACTGAAGAAATTAAGTAAAAAGAGGAATATAAACACAAATCAAGGGGAAGGAAGAGAATAATCATGGTAAGAGCAGAGATAAATGAATTTGAAAACAAAAGAAAGAATGAATGACCTCTGAACATTACCATCTTAGGACAGGTTTTCCAGAAGCTGATCCTGAAGCATCGTGGAAATGAGGAATTAAGAAAATGCAAAAACGTATGAAAGAGAAAGCTGTGGAGTGGGGAGAAGGACAGGGAAGGGCAAGAAGGAAAACAAAGATGTATTTTCAGGCAAAATTCTAACTTCAACCTGGGTCTGCAGGGAGTTCTGGAGCATGCATTCCACTCAGAGCTTGCTCTCCCTCCAGGCCAGGGAGCTGGGCTCTCATGTCTCACGGTCAGTCATCAACTATTTGACTATTCGGGCATGGGGCACTGAACTGATAAGTCCAAAGTAATATGGGCCGTGTCTGCTACACTTTATATGGATTATACTCCTTTTTTAAGGTGAAAAAATAGCTTAATATCTGAAGAAGATAATCTCTAATACACCAGTGGACGCACATTGCATTGTTCTTCATTATGAGCAGAAATTACAGGCTTCTAAATGTTGGCTCTATTAATGCCTTCTTCTCCTAGTCTCCTGGGCTCCTTAGGCATCACGTTCCTCTTTCATTCCTTGTATTTGCTGCACCCTTCATAGTCCAAAGACAGTAGTAACATTGATGTTTACTTCCTAAACTTAATGACATGTCCACAAGCATGGTCCTAGCTCCCCCTGGTAGTGTTGTCTTTCATTTCATTATCCTTCATCGTCCAGGGGTCTCCGCTCCTAGGAACTTGGAATAAATTCCTTCATGGCCATGTCAGGTGACAAATAGATATCACACTTAGAGCTTCTTTCAAAAAGCTGACCAATGTTACAAGCAGAGGTGACTCTTTCCTCTGAGTAATTCCTTGCCCAAACTGCACATCTGGGGAATTCGGGTTTGAAACTTAGCCCTGTCTGTCCTGGAGCAGAGGTTCTCAGTCTCAACGCTACTGACACATTGAACCAGATAATCTTTGCTGTGGAAGGCTTCTCTGTGCATTGTAGGGTATTAAGCAGCATCCTTGGCCTCTACCACTCCAGATGTGACAACCAAAATTGTCTCCAGATGTTGCCAAATATACCCTGGAGACCAAAATTGCCCCCAGTTAAGAAGTACAGTTCTAAAGTAGAGTTTATAAAAAATCTTTCTTCCCACAACTAGAAGGACCTGCAACTATGATATACAACTATGTACAGGGGGAGTTTGGGGAGATAAAGCAGGAAAAAAAAAAAGAAGATTGGCAACAGTTGTTAGCCCAAGTGCCAATCTTGAAAAAAAAAAATCTTTCTGTGATAATGGAAATGACCTGTATCTGGGTAGTCCAGTATGATAGCTATTAGCCATATGTGACTATTAAGAACTTGAAATGTGGCTACTTTTGCATAAAAATGAAACTAATATATTTAATTTTATTAATTTAGGTGTTAGATTAAATGGCCACTTGTGACCCATGACTCCTCTAGTGCAGTGCTAGCGTCTAGGTTAGAGATAGCTGGAGTTCTAACGTGCTCTCTTTCTGTTCCCCCTGAGCTCCTATAGCGTGCCCCACTTCTCATGGCAGGCAGACAATAAGAAGTCCCCATCCTCGACCTTGGCTATAATTATAATTATTCCTAATATCCTATATTGCATTATAGTTTACAAATGTTTTCAGCATGTTATTAAACTTGGGTTTCACTATCCCTTGAAACATGCAAGTTTCTTTCTCCTGGTATATAAATGGGACTAGAAGACTTTTCCACAATCATAGCGAACACATGGCAGAACCTGATCAGAAACCATGTTTTGTGTCTCAGAATCCATAAGCCTTCATATATTTCTTCTTCTTGATAAAAGAGAATCTCAATTTTGCCAACATTTTCTCTTATAAAAATTTCCTCATTACCTCTATCCCTTTCTGACCACTGCTCACTTTAAGTTCCCTACCTCTTTATGGCATTGTCACATCCTTATTCATATATTGTTCTGCCATTTTTTTGGGTTACTTTATATATGTATTGCCATTTCTAAATAGAGTGGATATTTGTTGCATGAAGATAACTGAATACATGAAATTTGAAAAACTTAGAAATCGGACTTGTAAACATATGAGAAATAAATTCTGGTATTATTTCTCTTTTGGGAAATGGGCCAGTACTCCTGGTCTAATAGAAAAATCTTGATGAGGATATTTCTAACAAAGAATCATTTGGTCAAATTTGGTTTGTATTTCTAATTCAAACTGTTATTTGATAAATAAACTTAGGAACATTTATTTATTTATTTATTTATTTTGAGAAAGATTAGCCCTGAGCTAACTACTGCCAGTCCTCCTCTTTTTGCTGAGGAAGCCTGGCCCTAAGCTAACATCGTGCCCATCTTCCTCTACTTTATATGTGGGACGCCTACCACAGCATGGCTTGCCAAGTGGTGCCATGTCCGTCAGCACCCAGGATCAGAACTGGTGAACCCCAGGTGGTCAAGAAGCAGCTGAGCCACCAGGCTGGCCCCCTTAGGAACATTTCTAATAGAAACTGTGCAAATGTTGATTACAACTCGAAGGCAAGTAAAGAAGAGAGTTTCAAAGAAATAATTTAAAGAGACAGTATCAATGAATCATGGAACTTAATTATTCAGAGAGCAGTTCAAACTCTTTTCTTAATTTCTTTTTAAAAGGTATGCTCTGAATTGTAAGCCAGGAAGTTGTTGGGATCTAGTTCGACGTCCAATGTGTCAGAAAATGTTATAGAAAGATAGAGTTTATGGTGTTAGAAGTAGCATGGAATCAATCTGTGATATAGTTTTCATTTTTTTTCCTCAGTGCAGCAAACAATGACACTTTATTTTGATCCACAATATGTTTTCCACCTGAAAACTGATTGTTACCAAAAACTTAAAATATCAACAAATATGGACACTGACTGAATTGTGATTGAATCTGAAAGCATTTTCTTCTAAAATATCCAGTGGTTTTTGTAACCTCTTTTGGTCAACTATGGATGGAAACATCTATGTTAATGCTGTAAAAATATTGTTAATCTTAAATCTTAGAGTGTCTATTACCATGCATTTCCAAAGTCACTCTCTCTTCATGCCTCTTAAAGCCAGTTAAAGCATCCTCTGATACACTCATCTGTGTTTGTAATGATATGTTAACTTGTATTACTATATACTGTTTTTTGAATGAATATTTTGCTCACCACCACCGTGTATAATATCCAGATGGCTAGAGTTGTTGTCAACTAAATTTCTTTCATGATCTAGTAAAGTGTTGTGCACTTTATGGTCACTCAGTAAACTATTATTTAATGAATGATGTATAGGAGAAATGAACAATAAATGAATCATTGTGCTTAAAAATTTTATGACAAACTTTCTATGAATGCAAGGTGAGGTATTATCTCAGAAATATTTGCTGCAATTGTATATGATCATATTGATATAAGGTTTGGCATATGGTAATTATAGGAGTACTGGTAGAAACACAGAGCATATGACAATATTTTGGCGTTTTAAAATTACTCACTCTTTTCCATTTTCCTGTGTTTTTGAATTTGACAATGTCTGGAAAACATAGGCAATCAACTCATGGTTAAAAACGTACACTCTTCAACTAGTATATTTTGCCTTCATTTATATTGAATTCATCAAAATATGCTTTTGTAGTATCTCTTTGATGTTCATAATGGCTTTTTGGTAAGTCATGGAAAGTTCTTCTTTTGAGCGGGGACATGACTCCCTGCCAACAGTTTATAGAACATGGTTAACTTTCTCAGAATCCATAAGAAGGCTACAAATCAAAGAACCTTCCACCATCACCCCAATGTGATCAGAGACTTTTCACCAGTCGTGAATGCCAGAGTCAGGCTCCACTCAGAGTGACTATGATTCAAAATGCAGTGTGTAGGCATTTTTAATTAAACTGATGGAAATGGTGACAGGGTAATGGCTGTAATTGTTCACCATTTCACATAGAAAAGAATTTGCTCAGTAAATAGGACGCTTTGTTTCCAACCTAATTTAATGGAAACACAGAAGGTACACGAAAGTAATGTGCCAACTGACACTGGGTGTAATATAAGGCATTTCAGAGACTTTTGTGCAAATGTCCATCAGCTGACATCTGTCAAAGCAAACACTTGGGCTGGTTTCAGAGCATATCCGTTTGCCAGCAGCAAACATTTAGTGAGCTTCGTTCTCTGAGGAACAGTGGTGGTTTGTTTTCCTATGTGAGCATTTGAAATAACCCACTTTTTCAAACACCCCAAACTGCATAAATACCACATATCCTTGTTGTATAGCAAAAAGAACAGACTTTTATGCATATGGATACCAATCCTTAGACTAATTGAGAGGCTACGGGAGCACAGGAGAGAAGACTCATGAGGCACAGCTTGTTTCACTGTAGCCTGGATAAAGACATTAAGGCCTAAAGAATATTACCTCCATCAAACACATAAACTTAAATGGGCTCCACACTGCCGGCTCATGCACTCTATTAAAGCATCTTGTGTGTTTATACTTCTAGTGGCTGGCCTGATTTCCATTTCAATTTCTGTGAGTATCATAAAAGCTCATGCAATGTAAAACTACAAAATTTAACTGTATTCTGTAATTTTGAATTCACTCTTTAGAATAGTCAGGAGAAGGAAATTTCAGTCGTTTCTCCTTAGCATAGCATATCTATATTTTTCTGTATCCTTCTTTACTATAATTGGCCTATGGAATATTTATCTTTTGGATAATCTGTGGCAAATTTAAATTCCCAGTGTTCAGCAGAGTAGGCATCTCCACTTCTCTTTTCCCTCCCAGTCCAACGTCACGCCCTGACCTCAAGGTGGAGATTGAGAAGCAAAAATACAGAGAGTGTCAAGGTAGTGACCACCTAAACTAAAACTTCGCAGTGGTGATATTCAATGTCTCAATATATAATGTATTCTAAATTTAACTTTGAATAAATTTCTAAATCTACGCACTTCTTTGAAAAAAAGTGCTGGTTTATGATTCAGGAAAATCATTTTTTAGTTCACAAAATTATTGAATTTTCTACAATCATGCAATTTTAGATTTGGCATGTACCAAGTGTCTTATTCAACATCTTCATTACCTTATGAAGAAATTAAGGCTGAAATCAGCTAATGAATGTCTTTGTGCAACGTCATCTATGGAAATATTCAAAGTTACAAAGTATATTATAAGAGAGCTATGGTGATATTGGGGTGTTGATAGCATTGTTATTATTTAGGCTCAGTTATTAGGGATAAAAACCCGATTCCTTTACACTTCTTCATTCTCTGCCATATTCATTTTGAATTCAGGTTCATAAGCACAGACTCATATCAAAATCAGCACTGTATAGCTTTTGCAAACACATGACTTCTAGTTTATTTGAAGTTTTAGATTATTTACACTTCTATTTCTACAACAACATGGTGCCTAAGAGGTGACTTTATGAAAATGTAAACAATTTAGAGAACAATTTAGATTTCCTTCATTGAGAAACATTGAGCAATCATACTGATATTCACCATGGATGCAGGATCTCTCTTTTTCTAGATATTCTGGTAAACACTTTTCAAACATAGACTTTAATTATTGCAACTTTTCCGATTTAGTGTTTTATGTAAAAAAAGTAAACAAGTAAATAAATTGTAGGTAGATAGCAGACATTCCTGTTTTACAGGTGTTGAAACCAAAGGTATCACTTAGCGGGAACTCAAACGTTGTCTTAATCCTAAACCCACGTTTTTTCTACTCCAACATACTTCACACAAGCAGCATTATTTAAGTATTTATTACTTATTGAATAATTACACAAGCATTATTCAAGGAACTGTACTAGACTCTACTGTAGCAATCTAATTCTTCTTAATGGCTCTTTCACTCCATTTGTTTGTTTCTTTCTTTTTGTACACATGTGACCCAGGTGTGTCAATTGGTTAGTGTAGTGTGTAGGGTGTCATGATTTCGATGTTTTATGGTCAATTAGCAATTCTCGGATCCTCAACTTCAGCAGCTGTTATTCACACAAGGGGCAGAGTGAGTGAGTTCAGCCTGGTGCCATTCTTCCATTTCCCCTGTGCTCCTGGGCGAGCATCCTAGTGAATGCACTTCTGATACTGACCAGCACATGAGCTCTCTTATAGAAGTCCATGTGCAACAATGAATTTATACAACAAAATATCGAAAGGCCAAGATCTCAATTCTCATCTTTCCTTTTTGGGAATTGAAATGAGTCAAGGGACAAACCTTTTTCTAACATCTATGTGAACTCTCTGGGTCACATTCTGTATGATGGCCTGGCTTAAATCTGATAACTCAGGCATTTACCCACTGGATATTCTTTTTAGCGATGATTTTCTTTTAAGTTTGTGAAAATGCTCTGGACAATGCTGCCAATCAACAAATAACAAAGCTGTGGTGAGCTAGGCAGTGATAAAAGTGAATCCTGGTAGCAACAAATCCCTCCTTTTTCATCCTGACCTGGAATTATTTTGGATGTCTAGAGTGATGGGTCCACAATACCTCTGAAAAAAGATCCACAATATATATGTCTCAAAGCTGTCATTTGTACTCCTTGAACAAGTTTGCAAGTTGTTTTTGTAACAAAATCCTGCTCTCACCATGATACTCCAAGAGTCTCAATGTCAAAAAGCAAGATTACTGTGTAGCATTAGCACGTCCATACCATGAGGCTTGAACACCAAAGGACAGCAGTCATCAGTGAAGAAATATGGCTCAGGTAACAAAACTAATAAATACAAACAGTATTAAGAGTCTGACTGTGCCAAGACTGGTTCAGAGAACTAAACCCTATCACACACAATATGCATGACAAAGTCAAACTTTCCTCTTTCACAACTATTCAGGCAGGAGATCAGTCTTCTGTTAGATTCTGGAACATTCCACTTTCACTATGCAAAGAATCACCTATGTGACCTATCCCCAATCTGAATACTTTAGCACAGGGATTTCACACAAAACTGCTGTAGCTGCAGATCTCATCTGATAAGAGAAAAGATAGACTGTCGACTGGGAATCAGGAGGAGAAGGAGTCACAATGAGTGTTCTCTTTCTGACCTGTGATAAAGCTAAGTGAACTTGACAAAGCAGGTCAAAGCTATACAGTATATCTGATCAAAATTAATTTCACTGATATATCAAAATCACAAGCTTGAGAAATGATATACATTTCTCATGAACTTAATTGTTTACAGCACAGTTAAACGTGTATTATCCCATTTATTTTAAACCTCATGACCACCTAATTTGATAGGGCTTATTATACAAATATAAGTGACATGAGGGGTACTCCACCCATAAACCTAGTTGTAACTTGCTAAGAAGCCACTAATTTGTATATCTTGTGTAAGCACAAAGCTTGGCTTCTAATTTTCTGAAAATTCCAAGCAACTTATTCACCTATGGTGGCATTTGAATCCTGGACTCTTGGCGTGTATATATTATTTTCCGAGTTTCACCTTATGAACTCATATCTTGGTTTAGATTTTCCCAGAAGCAGACGATGAGACAAGAGTCTAAGTGCAAATAATTTATGCGGGAGTTTTTCTAAGAGAACACTGGTAAAGGAGTGAAAAAATAAGGCAGGGAAGGAAAAAGCCAATAAAGTTTATGAAATCAAACCAGTTACCACTGTGGACAACTGGAGCTCAGTTCTTCTGGGGAACCCTTGGACACATTTAGAATATGCCTAAGAGTTGACATTCCAGTGAATGATAAGACGGCTAAGACCCTGGGCTACTTCCAAAGGTATTAACTCTCCCAAACTTTCAGTCCACTGCACACACTGGTTGACAATGTCTCTGAAGCCAGTAAAATTCCTTCTGGCACAGGTTGTAAGTGTGTACAATGTCAGCATGTAGAAGTAAATATAGAGAGCATCTGGATGATGATATGGGTACTTTCTTACTGCCTCCTGGGTTCTGATGAGTCTGATGAGGTATGTTTAGCGTGAAAGGTTTTTATTGTTTGTTTGTTTTTTTGCGGAAGACTAGCCCTGAGCTAACATCTGCTGCCAATCCTCTTCTTTTTGCTGAGGAAGACTGGCCCAGAGCTAACATCTGTGCCCATCTTCCTCTACTTTATGTGTGGGACTCCTAACCCTGCATAACTTGCCAAGTGGTGCCATTTCTGCACCCGGAATCCAAACCAGTGAACCCCGGGCCACTGAAGCGGAATGTGTGCACTTAACCACTGGACCACCGGGACAGCCATGAGATTTATTTTTTAACTTATTAAAAGAGTAAGATTGATATCTAAACATAACATACCCCTTATATGAGTTAAAAAAGCAGTCTTTCACATCGAACACTTTGTGAGCTTAAAATATTTAAATGAAAATTTGGAAGTCATTAGCAGGGTCATATTGTGGAAGGTATAGAAACTCTGATCTCTTTTTTCCTCTCCTCTCCCTTCTTCCCAGTTCTTCTCTTTATTGATTTGATCCCCCTATTTCTCTAAAACAGAATAACTTCTTTTTACTCATGCTATCAGATTTAATGCTATCTCCCTTTTTTTAAATTACTTTTTTCTGAGTTCATTTGGAGTTTATTTCCTCACCAAAAGAATTTTTCAAACAAATGTCATGCTCTCCCCATGAGGAATGCTGGTCAATAATATTTTCTTGAAATTCATCACAGTAGTTTGGCTGATAAGAAAACCCAGGCAGAGGTATTCTTATCAATTTATCTGCTATTACAAAGCTAAGAAATATCAGAGGTTTTCTCCTTCTGGAAACTGAAATTCTTCCCCACATAAGGCTGCTTCTCATCATGGGGTGGCCCATGTAAATAAATGTTGAAGAGGACTCAGTCAGATCTGAGTTAGGGTTACTCTACTTTCTCCTGCCCTACCTTACCAAAGTTGTAGCTGGATGAGCAGAATGACGAAGAGTAGCTCCTAGGCACATGGATAAAAGCCTAGAACTTACTCCTAATTAACTCCCAATGATTCTCATATGACTTATTTGTCCTCATGTTTGGACCTCGTAGGTCAACCTTGCTTGAGAGTTTTGGAGGTTTTATTCTCTCCCTGCTTCTTGCAGTTAGATTTCAAGATGAATTGTGATGTGGATCAGGAAGCATGGCTTTATAAGGAAATAAAGTTTTACAGTGACAAAAATGAAAACTATTTTAGCGCATTTTTGAAATTCTAAAATTTTCAGCTTTCATTCCTAGCCTATGAGAGTCAAATTATGGATTAGAAACTTTTTGTGAAAATTCTATGATTTTAACCTTTATTCCTGATATTAGTTACTTTTGATATTTTGGGTGTGGAATGCAAAATAATGTATTTCTCTTACTGTGAAAGATTGAGACAAGTGTGATTGTGGAAGAATACCTCTGCCATTGTGCCCTAGTGACCTTGCACACATTCACACAGAGCACCCAGGCAAAGACTGGAAGGGCAGCTTATCTGAGTCTTGGAGGAAATCCTTGTGATCCTTCCAGATCTCGAAAGCATGGGACGCTTGTGAGGAGCCATCTGCTACTCGCCTCCCTGTCTCCCCTGGGCAGCGTGGTATGATACTTTCTCATTGGCTCCTGGGTACTGATGAGTAAGGGGTTTTCTACCTCACCTCCCTCAGAATAGAACTGCAGGATATATAACCCACTTAGCTGCAGTCTAGATGTGGCTTCTTAGCAGAGGCATATATCCCATATCTCACACTGTGGTCATCCCGTGTCTTCCTTTTAGGTAGGTGGCACGAAGACTGGGAAGCTGGCACCTTTGTGTATTCTTCCCTTAACAGTAGGTGAGGAACTATCTCAATGTAAAAATAGCTGGTATCTTTACCAGCCAAGACAGGAAAGCTTGGCATTGACTTTCTCTTCTGTTGTTCTTGATAGTGATAACCCCTTGTTCCAAAGGGAAAGCCTCGCATCTACCTCCAAGACCCTTGCTGAAAAGCAGTGCTTCATTTTCAGAGTTACTGCCATTTTGTGATGATCTAGCAAAAGCAACATTTTTACCATATTCCTTTATTGGAGGGAGAGAACTTGAACTTTATTGAAATTCTTGAATTTAGCAAAGATTTGCATAGTTCTCTTCCCTTCATCAGGAATTCCCCTTAAAATAGAATGATAGTATGCACTCTGGGGAGCTCTTACATTAAGAGTTTGCTAAATGGATCCAAATCCTGCCTGGGAGTGTTCGGTGACCCTTTTTTCATGACAACATTTTGAATCAAGTCATCTGCACACGCATTAACTCCTAGGTACCAAATCCAAGTCCGTCTTCTCAAAATAACTATCCCGCTTTAAAATTTCTTTTTATATAGATGTCCAGGGATTTTATCTGACATAAATATTTCATATATAGACTTGGATAAGAATGCATATCGAATTTGGCTTTAGCTCATCTTTTAAGACCCTTTAAAATTCCCTAAATAGCCCATCCCTCTAAATAACCCTACATTATAATCTGAGGTCCACTCCTACTAACCCCCTGTGGCTATACATTGATTTGAGAATGATTATGTACCAAGACCTTTAATATGTAATCACTTATTTGGTATCACATAATCATTGCAACAATCCCTGGAGGTATAAATTATTGCATATAGTTTTATGCAAAGAGAAACTGGAGCCAAAAGATGTTAGGCATCCTGGACAAGGTCCTAAGCTAATCAAGGGTACAGGTGGGATCGCAATTCCTGACACCAGCCTGTTTGCTTTCCACTCAGCTTCACTTCCATTCATGCAACACCTGTGCTCAACGATGATGTAATTGGATATTTTTATAGTTATCTTTATTATAGTGAGGGTAAAGTTGACTTTATTTTCAATGGGCTGCTTAGAAACAATGCTGGAAGGAATCTCACAATTAAAAACTTCTAAGTAATGAGATATATTTGGTTTTCCTAAAATGTAAAAACAAATCTGAAAATCTGGATTACAAATTGGATCAACTAAATAGTTGTTCAAGTCGGGCGTTCTATCACAGATGTGACAATAGTGAATGTTTATTAAAATTTATGGAAATATTCTTACTGCATCTTAGCCTCAGATGGTTGAAGTTAGCATTCCAAACATTTCTTGGTTACAATGTGTTCCTATCAGTGACTTTGGAAGCAGACTCTATACAGTAATCTTCGTGCAATATGCCGTGATTCAAAAGAATCCTAGGAGATCTATGGTTTCAAAGCAATGGCATGCAATTAAAAAAAAAACCAGCCAAACAGAAAACTGCAAATCCAAATTATTTCACCTAGATGTTTATTGACTCATTACAATGGTCTCAGCAATGGACCAAGCAGGTCCTAGGAGTTTGGGATTCAAAAATTACTGAATAAGGACTGGCCTTGTGGTGTTGTGGTTAAGTTCACGTGCTCCATTTTGGCAGACAGGGGTTCACAGGTTCAGATCCCAGGCACTGACCTACATACGACTTATCCAGCCACACTGTGGCAGCATCCCACATGCAAAGTAGAGGAGGATTGGCATGGATGTTAGCTCAGCAACAATCTTTCACAAGCAAAGAGAGGAAGATTATTTCTCAACAACAACAACAGCAACAAAAAATAGTGAATCAGTTAAAAATTGTCCCTTACAATCACTTGTGAGGCTAAGCATTTCCCTGGGAATGGCTGTTGTCACTGCCTGAAATATTTCCAGGATTCAGTTTTTGATATTTCCCTCAGATCTTGGGGACTACACTTATATGGATCTCTGTCATCATGTCTGATCTCTGTTCTTCAAAGTTAAATTTAATTTTCCCCTATAAATAGGCTTTCATAAGTGTTTGGAGACTCTGGCAGAGGTCAGCTACCTGCTGCAAACTATTGATGGGCTGTGTCACCTCCCCTTTCTGAACAGATCATCAAGATCAGCGTTTTTGATCCTGCATCTTTAGGAGGGATGCCTGTTGAGTCGTCATGTAGGAAGGTAATATCCACTTAGTGGATGGATCATTCAAGTCAAGCCTGGCCATAAATGGGGTGACAGATTTGACAACCTGCCTGCCTGTGATTTGTGTCTGAGATTTGAATTTGGGAGGTGGTGAAAAATCATTAGGAGTAAAGGCTGTGGAATAAGGTGAGCAATCAATTCTAAGAACATTCACCTGTATAGAAGAAGGGCTCAGGAAAGATGTGCTGAAATTTTTAATTGACTTGTTGCGTATACTAATGGTAAATTTCTTTTTTCAAACATATAATCTGACTACAGTTTAAGAAGAAGATTATTATTTAGGCAATAAATTTGGTAAGTCATTCCCTGATTTATTATACTGATGTCTTTTCTTTGAGAAAGACCTAGATTAGGAAAATTTCAAAATGAGGTTAAAGTAATGACAGCTCATTGGAATAAGCAGATATACTAAGAGTTATTTGATGTGGACCTATCATGTACCACTGACTGTTGCTCCACGTGCTTTCTTATTTAATCCTCTCAGTAACATTGCAGGTATGTATTATTATAATTATTTAGTAATACTAGATATAAACTAAGGTTTATATAATACTAAATATAAACTAAGGTTTATAAAAGTGAAATGGTTTGTTGAAGGTTGTACATGTTGGCCCATGACAGCCTTTGATGTTGGAATTCAGGACTATCTGATTCCAAATCATGAACTCATTTTTTTATCATACTTGCTGTTTAAGATGTAACAAGAGCTTATTTACATATATAGATGTTCTGGCAAGTTCACTTTTTGAAAGTTCATTACTTTGCGCTCATGCCATATATAAAGGTTACTCCAGAAGCTAGGTCTACAAGATTTACCTTCCCACTTCTTTTTCCCATGCGTTTGTAAGTTTTCTTCCTTATTTCTAAATGAGATACATAACGAATGTTGGAAATTAGAACATAGATTTAATATAAAAATATCTTCAGTCTTGGAAGTAGAGGCTACTTTCACTTCTGAAGTGTTGCTGAGGAATGTTAAACGCTTTAAAGACTGAATGCCCTCCTTTTAAAATGCAACATTCCCTCCAGCTCTCAGGTTGTCATCTATTCTCTGACACAAACAGCCTGATTCCCGTATGACATATTCAGAGCCTGCCCTGTACAGACTCATTTACAGTGACTCCATTTAAGTCACACTTTTTAAATTGTTCCCAAGAGACGCGGCTCAAATAGAGCGGAGCCGTCCGCATTAGCCACCACACACAGCCGGGCTGAGTGACAGGCATGTTAAATCTGTTCATTTTAAATCTCTGTGGTGCTTTGCCTCTTAATGATAGCACTGTCTATAAAACTAAGACTGTAAGTCCCTTAACTTGACTCAGTACAGGGCTAGGGAAGTATCTAAGGCAAGGCAAAACAACACGGTGCTGTTATGCCCAGATGCTGAGCTCACCTCTCTTGGAAGATGTTCATTTTGGCCAAGGCAAGGACTGCAGATGATGAGACTAGGGTTGATGCTACTTTGTCTGGAATTTAAAGCCCTTCACAATCTGTCCAACTACACTTTGTGTCTCTCTCACCCAGAATCCCCTACTCCATGTGACTTTATCATTATTCCTTTCACCTCACAGTTTCTCATCCTTGCCTCTCCATCTCATGTTGCTCCTTTATAATATTCCTGCAGTCAGTGTGAGTTTTGTTAGATGGCCCCAAAGATTATTTCTAACATGACACTGATGGTGTTCCCTGGCATTCCTTGCACTGATCTATAACCACCATGCCCCCCTTTGGAATGTTAACCTGGTGGTGTTACTGTATGTTAACCTGGAAGGGCTAAGTAAGAAGGCAAATAAAAGTATGTAAAGTTGACAACTTCAACTCAGCTATCTCCCTTCTCTAAATTCTAGAATGTCGTTTTCACTCTTCGTGTATTTAATCCCATGAAGCTCTCTACTTATGATAGGACCATGGGTTTTATATCCATGCTTGGTCTCTGCAACAAGACTGAGTCTCCTTGAAAAGCAGTGTCTGCCTTTTCTGATTTTCATATTCCCACACTACTCTTTATATACTCCTGGTAACTGGGAAACCCTTAGGCCAACATTATCAAGTGCTGATTTTCTTTTCTGTCTCCTAATATCCCCCCGTGTCTTTGTCTCGATTCTCTACAGCATGCAATGACTTCAAATTCCATATCATTAAAAGCAGATTTTTAACCAGGGGAAAATGTAAGGAGAAAAAAGCAGCAACAAAACTTTGAAATGTGTTGACTTTACTTACCATCCTCTCATCCCGGTAGGATTGATGTCCTAAGGAAAATACATTTACATATTTAGGGACCAACTCTTGAATCTACTAGATAAGAGAATCTTTGCTAAGAGAGACAAGGACTTATAACTACCCTGAGACTTCATGGATCTCCACTTGGACTTCTCCTGCCCTGGAGAAAAATAATTGCCTCCATAAAATTAATCAAATACAGCAATTTCAAGAATCATCTTATACAGTTTCATAGATTTTTAAAGAACAAAAGCAACTGTAGTATTCTAGTATGCTCAAATTTAACAGAAGATTACCTTGGTTCAATTTCTGAAACTTCAGCTTCTAGATACATGCTCTTGGGTACATTATCTCACTTCTCTCTTCTTCAGTTTTATCATTTGTGAGATAGGCATAGCGATAGCATTTACCTCCTAGGATTGCTGTAAGCATTAAAATTAATATCACAGTAATGTGTTTAGAGCAGTGCCTACACGAAATAAGAATTCAACTGGTATTAGGTATAATTTATATTTGTTTCTCATGAATATTATGCTTTCACATAATTTTGATTTCTCCATTTTACAGATGAAAATATGAAGGAGCCTACATCAATTTTGCAACAACACATTGAGTGATAATGTGTATCTGAACAACTAAGGCTTTTTGACTTCAAAGCCTGTGTTCTTCCCTCACTGGGTAAAATTTTGTTGAATTTCCATTTTTGTTTTAATAGCAATTATCGTTCTGTGAAATTACTTTTTATATCATAATGTCTGTTGCCCCCACATCTCCATTAAGATGTAATCTTGATGATGGCATGACATGTGCCTGTCTTGTTCACTGAAATATCCATAGGAACTCAAACAGTGCCTGTCATATAAATATTTGTAGAGTGAATAAATAAGTAAACTATAGAGTGTGTCTGTGTGGGGAGGTATTTTCAGGCTTCTCTCTCTTTATAAGGGAGCTTATACCACCTCTGCCAGATACCTCTTCACATGCCCAAGGTACATGCAAAAGAGGAATTCTTGATATCAGGATTGGCCAGAACTTGACATATTAAATAACAGATTATTATTAAGGGGGAATCTTCGCTCTTTCTCACTTCCTCATGCATTGCATGCACTAATAAGTCAGATGGATCAGAGGCTCTTTGGATCCTCTTTTCTTTGTCTCTGTTGATTCCATGTCATTATGAAGGTGAGTGTACTTGAGCACTAACCTTCAGGCACTACACTTATTCTAAGTCTTAACAAGTGTTTAGACTGGGGCTAAGGAAAAGGTTAGAATTGGGACTGGGGTCAGGGTGAAGTTTGACACCCATTTAGGCTGGAACATCAGGCGTAGCATTAAGAAACCTGGTATCCGAGCTCTACAGCTAGTAATGAAGCAGCTCTCGGTTTCTTGTTTTGCCATTGTTCTTTGCATTTGGATTCCTTGGGACATCAGGAGAGGTGAAGGGATGATTGGCTGGACAGGAAAGAATTTGAACTATCATGGGTCCTTGACCGTAATGACTTAAATATTTAGCTTTGTCCTCTAGCAGGCCGTCTCTCCTGCATTGCTATCACCCAGCTGAGAGTTGCACCAAACTTTTGAGAAAACAGAGAACATTGCTCCTTTTGAGTAATTCAGTGCTGGTTTTGTTGAAGCTATTTATCAAAGTCCATGTGTTCCTGAATTGTATAGAGTTCCAGGTTTGTGAAACACCTGTGTGAATCCACACACAGGTATTCTAGGTGTGTGGGGATGTGTGTAACTTCATGATGAAAAGCTTGGGGCTTTGATATTAAAAATTATTATGACTCTACCACTATATAGGACGTGATATTGGGAAAGAAACAAAGATACTTTCTTCCTCAGTAAAATGTCAGCAATGTCTGAAAAAAATAAATTGGGCAATGTTTGTAAAATGCTTAGCATAGTGCCTGGTGCTTTCTAAAGGGAATCAGACTGAGGAGTAACCGTGAAGCCTGTACTTGTGTGTATGTGTACAGCTGAGGGTGGAGGTGAGAGGCTTATAATTTGCCAGCATGTGGCAACATGCTTCTACCAGAATCACAAGGAAAATGGGAAAATCTTAACAGGCAGTAGCAAAGAACTGGCCTGGCATAAATCACTTTGTATAGATAAAAGGAAAGCAGATCACTGTTCTTTTTAAAGTATCTCTTACTTTGCTTTCCCAAGCAGAATAGGTGAAATCAGCTCAGAGACATGGCCAGCCCCAGCATATCGTTCAGAGGATAAATAGCAAAGGATCAAAGAAGTAACCACTATCAGAACCCAAGATGCTCGATGGGGATTTAAACTGGTATATCTCCTGAATTTTGACTACTAATATGTAAAGAAGAAGCATCTGGAAACTGTAGGGCCATCAAAATGTTTTTGTAGGAAACACAGCCATGTCTTGGCTCTAAATCATTGAATGTCTGGTGGGGTGGGCACCACAATCATGGGTACACGTTTTCCTCAGCTCTATTGATCAGTTGTAACCTTTAGGTTCTGTTTCCAAATGTTTTCAGTATGCGACCAGAGAATTTTGTGCTTTGGGCGTGGGTAGGTTTGAAAATGATTATATAAGTCTATTGGGTTTCTTAAATTTCATGGGCCTTAGCTTTGTTTGTTTACACTTTTGCACTTCTTCTTGTTTCAGTGATGCAATGTGTCAGCACCTCTGAGAGAGTTCCTTGAGGGACTTCTCTGAGAGTCAAATTGTGAACTTGAAGGCAGCTCTCCTGGAGAATTGTTGACCATTACCACCTGAGCCCTCTAATCTGCTTTATGTGGGTTCCACGAATATTTATGGAAATAGTCATCATGCCAGTCAGAGTGCGAGATGTTTCAGGAGAATTTTGTCACTCATTTCTTATAACAACACTGTGTGAGAGGTGGCATTGCTGTTTTCTGAGCTAAAGATTCAGAAACAGCCTTGAACAGGATGAACACTTTGTCCAAGGTCACACAGCAAACTTGTACTTGGACTAGGTCTGCTATCAAAATGTTATTTTCCTAAGTTTACTGTTCTGATCATTTCCTAATCAAACTGAGAATTGGCTTTAAGTTCTTGAGTCATAGTATTTCCTGGAAATGTAATCTTTATTTTTACTGTTTACTTCAATTAAAACCCTATATTAATAGCGTTTCAAAATGTGGAAAGGAAGCCCTAGATTACTACGTCTTAATTTGAGGGTTTGGGCTCTTCCATGGATGAACTTCAGGATGCCTGAAATTATCTTCATTTTATTTCATCTGTGTGCATTTGTGCATTGTGTGAAGGGAGTGTTGTTATTCAAATTCTCTGACAGTTTCTAACTCCATGAAACAGATAACAATTGTTAACTTTTGTCAAAAATTAATTGAAAATAATTCTCTATTTCTTTACTAATTAAACATCTCTGTTCATTTGACCCAAAGAGGAATGACACATAGCAAAGTAAAAGATATTCTCATTATCTTTGTTCCATTCTGGAAGAAATGTGAGTCCCAAGGCATCTAGAGAGTTGACTTCCTTATTAACTATCGCTTATAGAAGATCATTTAGGGGCTGGCCCCGTGGTTGAGTGGTTAGGTCGTCATGCTCCGTTGCAGCGGCCCAGAGTTTTGCTGATTCGGGTCCTGGGTGCAGAAATGGCACCGCTCGTCAGGCATCCTACATGCCACAACCAGAAAAAACTGCAACCAAGATATACAACTATGTACGGGGGTGGGGGGGATTTGGGGTGATAAAGCAGAAAAAAGAAAAAGGAGATTGGCAACAGTTGTTAGCTTAGGTGCCAATCTTTAAGAAAATAAAAGAAGGTCATTTAAATATGAATTGCCTTCATTCCTAGTCAACCTGAACATTGACTTAAGTCCATGGAGTTCAATCTAAACTTGAGAAGTAAAAATAACGATTCTGACTTCAACTGGAAAATAAGAGTCTCATTATGTATCAAAATCATGTCTGGTTAAAATTAATAGAATTTCCTATCTCTCTGGGATCTTGAAAGTTGGGAAGTTCCAACTGATTTTTGTCATGTCATTTTAGTGTAGTAGGTTGGAATGTTGAGTAAACAATGAAATAAAAGCAATACATTCAAGGAAGTACCATCAGGAGAAATGATTGAGTCAGTAAAGATTAATTCCATGCTAATCCATGATGATTTGGAAGGCTGCTAATTAGATATTGAGATTCACAATTAATGAGATACAGAGCAAGACCTTGATGACCTTCATCAAAGGAAGACAGATCACTTTTCAATATTATTTCAAAAGAACAGAAGTTTATTGTAGTCTAATATTTTTTTAAAGGTGTGTGCATTCAGTTTTATTGGTCTGTACTTACATCTTTGTCAGGTTTTGGAGTCACAGTTATTCTAGCTAAAGAAATAAATCATGAAATATTATCTCCTCTTTTTTGGGGGGGTATTATTTTACACTTAAATGTTTGACAGAATTTACAAGCAAAACCAGCTAGACCTAGAGTGTTTTTTATCAAAAGGTCATTGACTGCAAATCATTTTTGTATAATATAGGAGCTATTCAGATTAGATATTTTGTCTTGAGTTAGTTTTGGTAACTTAAGCTTTTAAACAAATGTCCATTTCATCAGAATTGTTGAAATAATTGGAATAAAGTTGCTAATACTATTTACTTACTCTTTAATTTCTGAAGATGATATAATGACACTTCCTCTTTGACTCCTGATATGGTAACACTTTTTTCTTTCTTTCCCTTTCTTCTTTCCGTTCTTCCTTCTTTTCTTTAATTGGTCTGGTAGGGTTTCCTAATTTTGAAAATTTTCAAAATTGTGAGTGAAAAATGAATTGTGAGTTTTGTTAATTTTCTGTATTGTTTACTCTAGATTTCATTGATTTCCACTTTTATTTTGTTATTTTCCATCTTCTACTTACTTTGGTTTTAGTTATTCTAAAATTTTTTCTGGCTTTTTAGAATAGAAGTTTAAATAATTGATTTTAATGTCTTTTCTTTTCTAATATAGACATTTTGAGGTTATAATTTTCCCTAAATTACCCGTGCCTAAAAAATTGTGTATGTCATATCTACATTATACTACAGTTCAGAACTTCCCTTGTGATATGACTGTGTCATCAGCTACTTAGAAGCGTTATTAAAATTTCAAATATCCTCATCTCCTTTTAATATCTTATTGTCATTGATATCTAAATTAATTTTGAGACATTTTGTGGCCCAGCATATGGTCTGTCTATCTTAGGGAATGTTCCATGTGCACTTGGAAAGAATATGTACTCTTCAGTGGTTGGATGTAATGTTCGAACATGTTAAACAGTCAAGGTGTTTATTGTTTACATATCTGATAGCATTACTCATTTTTTTGTCCACTTTTTATATCAGTTACTGAGAGATGGTTTGTTAAAATCTTCAGCTATGATTGGAATATGTCTGTATATTTAGTTAAATCATATTTGAAAATAAATTTTAGAAGATTTTGAAATGTGTCCTTTTGTACATGAATTTCTAAATATTTACTGATTATTTTGTATGTCTTGTGATATTAATAAATCATGCTCCCCCTCCTTAACATCTTATCTAACTTGCTGAACATTAACTGCGAATCAGCAAAAATAACCAAAATATATTTTAAAAGGAATTATATACAATGTACTTTTAGACTTTAGCTGTTTTATTGATCAAGGAACGCCAGATTAGTTGTTGCTGTTGCAGTTTTATCTTAACATATTGATGAAATCAGTAACTATCTCTGTTCTATGAAACTGTATTTTATGTAATCTGGAAAGTAATAATTAATTTATAAAATAATAGTTAACAAGTACAAGCTAGAAATTCCATCAGTTAAGGAACAGCAGGCTGAAACTGCCATCGCTTTTAAGATTTATTCAGCACAGGGAAGCTTCCAAGAAAATAAGAAAAAAAATTGGTTTATGGGCTCTTTCTGCATTAGTATCTATTATTTTCAAGATTTACTCAAATGTTCCAAAAGGACACATTAGTCAAAGTGAGTACTCAGGTATAAATCAAAATTGTCTCCTTTAGGCTATCTAATATCCTACTGCAATACTAATATGGTTCATAAAAACGTTTTATACTGAAAATGAATGAATATTGCTGGAAATGGAAAGTACAAGAGCCTTTTCTTTGCCAATCATCCAAGCCTTAAAAAAAACAGATTCATTATCTAACATTTTTGAATCACTAGATAGTGTCAGTGTCTTTGATATTCACATAGTTTTTGGAATTCAACATTTTCTGCACTCCCTGTAGATTATATAAACCACTGATTGTCTATGATAATGGGGAACTCAAGATTGTGTAATTGAAATCCATAGACAACATAAAAAATCATCAACAGAAAAATTGATTGATTATAATTTTACCTCTCAGCCAATTCTTCATTTATAAGAAAGGACTGACAGTTGGTCAAGATCTTTTTCAGATATTGTCTACCATATTCAAAAGGTAGAAAGGAAGCATTTTGTATAATTTGCAAATTGAATCACTAGTTCCTAAGTAATTCAATGTTGACTATATGAAAATTATCTTCTGTATTTTTTCCTACTGTTATATTATTTATAGTCACTGAACTTATTACCATTCAGAATTTTAGAGCTGAAAAAGATTTTACTAATCATTCAATTCAAATTTCTCCTTAAAAAATAAACAAAATTAACAATAGTCACAGATCCTATGCATGAAAATTTAGTTTTTCTACTCTCAAATTTTTCCATGTATTTTTCTGTTTTATGTTCTAATGATAATTTTCTGTCTCTGTTAAGTGTGATAGCTAATTTTATTTGTCAATTTGAAGGGTGTTTTGGGACAAAATAAGCATTTAAATCAGTGAACTCTGGATAAAGCAAATTGCCCTCCATAATGTGGGTGGGTCACATCCAATCAGTTGATGGCCTAAAAATATAGACCATCTAGACCAAGATGGAGTTCTCCATCTTTCCATTCTTTGGACTAGAATTGGAACATTGGTTCTACTTGGTTTCTAGTATACTTATATATGTATATATATATATATATATATGCTTATATAATATATCATATATAATATATATAAGTAATATATATAATTATAGTATATATGAGATTTATGAGATTTATTATAAAGTATCGTGATTATGGAGGCTGAGAAGTCCTACAATCTGCTCTCTGAAAGCTGGAGACCCATGAAAGCCAGCAGTGTTGTTTGAAGTTCTGAGAGTTAGAGAAACAATGGTATAGATTCCAGTCTATTCTGAAATCCTGAGCACCAGAAGTGCTGGGGCAAGAAGAGATTGGTGTTTCAGCTCAAGTAGTTAGGCAGAGAGAAAAAGAATCCTCCCTTCCCCGACCCTTTTGTTCTGTTCAGGTCCTCTACAGATTGGATGATGCCCATCCACAGCGGGGAAGGCAATCCTCTTTAATCTGTTTACTGATTTCATATGCACCCAGAAATAATGTTAACTAGATATCTAGGCATTCTGTGATCCAGTCAAGTTGACACATAAAATTAACTATCCCAATATCCTATCGGTTCTGTTTTTCTGGAGAACCCTGACTAATATAATGAGTTTATGAAACAGAATCTCTTAACACTATTGATAGGTTTAGACAAAGTCATCTTCCAATTTAATTTAAAGGTATTTGACTTCCCGATGGAGATCGTGTTCTCAAGTCCAGCAGAAATCCTCATTTTCAGGACCTGCCCTTGAACATGGCTCTATCTCCTCAGATTCATGTTTGGGTAAAAAGGTGGTTTGAACGAGATGATTTGTAAGGCTGTGACCCAGGAAGCCAGAAATCCTCCTGAAACCGAGCTTTGGCTAATAACACTATTTTAATATACTTGGGCAACTTTTCAATTTTTGGAAGTTATTTGGCCTTTGAAATATGAAATGACATCAGTAGTTTTACTTTTAATGACTCGACTGATATTCATGCAGTAGAGCAGACATAAAGATTAGTTCTCACAAACTTAATTTCAACAAATAGATGGTGCAATTTGCAGCACTGTATCATATATCTATTCCTATAACATAGGCAATTTCTCCCAGCTCGTATTATACCATAGATTTTGACCATCAGACCAGGACTATACAGGATTGGATAAAGTCAAAATACTCAGAGTACAATGAAGATGTGGTTATCCTGAACACAAGTTTTGACGACAATATCTGAAGATGGAGATCTTTTCAGGAAGCCAACTTTTCCTATGAAGAAAAAAGAGAAAGAGAAAATGATCACTAAATCTGAAAATCCTCTGGTAGCAACATGTACTCATGTCTTCCTTGCTCAGAGGAAACAGAAGGAATTAACAGACTGTTACTATCTCTTATTCTTGTTCAATATGCGCTACAAGTTTTTGTGGATCTTTTCTGCGAAGGGATTTTGTATATTTGTAGTAACAAAGGAAAACATATCCTATGAAGTTTCTCTTTGGTTAGAAAATTATATGGCTTATTTCCTATGCTTCAGTAATAACAGGAAAGTAATTGTCCCTCAAGTCCAAAATGAAACAATGTTTAGGTGAATACTGCCACTTGACCTGGTAGAGACTGGTTACAAATAGGCAGATATGGACCCCCATTCTGCACACTGCCCTTGACGACTAAAAGAATGGAATTAGAACTGGGATAAAAAACCAGTCTTCACAGAACCAATTAAGACTTCAGTTTTTAGGCAGAGTCTAGAATCTATAAGCGTTAACATTTACCTTGCATTTTCAAAGATAAAAGGGCAGCAAAATACTTTGGGTTGATTTTTTCTCCTGGATGTCTTAAGATTTCCTTCTCTACAAGTAAAACCTTAAGACCTAGTACAGAAAAGAGAAGCATGCTGGCAAGTTTTGAAACTCAGTATTGTTAAAATCTGTCTGTGGAATTCACCCAGGAAGAAGAGCCATGTGCAGTCTGCTTAATAGACTTTGTACATTTCCCTGATGACGGATTTTATCATCAAATCACAGCAAGAAATTGTTACAGATGATGAAAAAAGATGCATCCGAAATTTACAGAACATTTATTGATCATGAAAAACGTAAAAGAGGTGATCAATATGCAATTTTATTTTCTTTCTTACCAGTCCTCTGAAATTTTCCCTTATTAAGGGTATTCTTTTCGTTTGCTAGATGAAAACCCAAAGACTCACATTTGTTCTGCACATTCTCTGGTAAAGATTTAAGTGGACTTTCAATTGCAATTAAAGTCTCTATTGGAATGCCTAGTTCCATGCAATAATTAAAATGTCCTATGTCTTGTCAAGTGCAAAAATCTATTAATTTTCCTAATCCTTATAATGAAGGTCCAATCACCAGGCTTACATTGCAATAGTAGATATGTCATCCTCTCCTTCTTTTGGAAGAAGAATTTTCTTCCAGAAGATAACAGTCACAAATTTATCAGACTTTTTTGTATATTTTTCAGGTGATCAAGAGGCATTAATATATTTGAAGCCATTAATGTGTCTTTTGCTTTGAATATTTGTATTTTGTTCTGGCACCTAAATTTGGTATCCACAACTATTGAATCCTCAGATCTCAGCTGAAAGTTAAATGCAATCATTCCATTTCATAACAAGAAGTTATCTGAAACTAAGACACTCTTAACAAAGTATGGAATTTCTGGAAAATGAGCACTAGGGGAAATATTCACAAAGTGAGTTCTTTAGATTAGGAGAATTCTGGGGATGTGCTTATTGCTCATAAACTTGAAGCAAATCGCAATTCCCCAGAAGAAAGAAACCTTTGGAAACATGAGATCAATTTCAGAGTCAGATCAATTTCTCTTAGAAAGGAGACAGTTGCTACAAGAAAGAAGTCCTACATATGTGAGACACATGGAAAAGCACGTTAAACACATTTCATGTCAAACTAAACATCAGAGCATCTATGTAGGCAAAATTGCGTGGAAATAATGAATGTGGGAACTCTCTCACCAAGAATTCATGCCTTACAACATCAGAGGATCCGTACTGGGGATAAATGTTATGAATGCCATGAAAACGGGTAAGCCCTAAATCAAAAGAAGCAGCTTTTCTAAAATGAGGGAATCCATACTAGGGACAAGCCCCATGAATGCAATGCACATAGAAAAGTCTTCATTGTGAAAAAATTTCCTCATGAAAAGATGGAGATGAGGAGGACTTGGGGGATGTGAGTGGACATATGGGAGTGTCCATGAAATGAGAATAATATCTCTTTCATAATTATATAATTTCATATTTGTGCTTGTGATTATTTGATTAATATCTGTCTTTCCCCTTAGACCAAGGACTCAATGAGGCCAGGAATTAAGCATCACAGGATCCACAGTGTATTAATATATATTAGTTTTATTTTCATAATACTATTCTACCGTCTTTAAAAAGTGAGTCTAGACCAATAATCTCACTAGGCATAATAGGATGATAAGGATTATTGATCCTCAAACCACTTTATCTAAGAATTAAACTTTATTCTGGAAAGATGCCAGTGGGACTGGTGTTTTCAGCTATAAAAGAGTTTTGATGAATGGGGATACCAAGTATCCTTCTTTATTTTTTAGTGTCATTAACATTAATGTGGAAAAATATAAATTATTGATGCAATCATTGATTTGATGCCTTTTTATGCAGTGGTTGCTCGTGTGCCAGGCATTGTATGAGCAGGCAAGACACTGTTACCACATCTTAAACAAACTCAGAACATATTAGCAAGATCTTATTGACTTTTTCCTTTTTCTAAGAGATTTCTCAAGTCATTTCCAACTCGGCAATGATAACCCACTTACATTTTGGTAAATTAGCTGTAAGGGACAAAGAATAACCAAACAGAAAGGGTGTGGGTAAGAAAGTGGACTCTGTCCCATTTTGATTTTAAGCAGTTTCCTAGGTTCCATAGTGGATTCATTGAATCAGAATCTCTGGAGACACAGCTGCATTTTACCACTTTACCACAAATCCGCATTTTACCAAGCAAGTGTGGTGAGGCTGAGAAAAATGGCCGAGAAAAGGCTCTTAAGACATTGCACACTGCTTTTTGAAGCTCCACAAGCTAATTTAGGACAAGAGTGGCCCTGAGCACTGAAGGAAACCATTGAAATCCTTTATAAAATGCTGCCTCAGTGATTCAGAGTTTACTAAGTAGTCAGGATGGGCAGACCAGGAAAGAACTGGGAGTAAAAGCATCAGTGGAGTAGAGAGGGAGGTAAATATTTAAAGCACACATTTCTGGAGTTTTCAAGTCAAGACTCTGCAACTAACATATTATGCTAAGGTGTTTTTGTTTATTTGTTTTGTCTTCTGATTTTTCCAAATTATATAATGCAGTGGTTCTGAGTGTAAAATGTTTATTGAATTTTATTCCTATTTTTATGTACGATAGTGATGTAACAATGAAGTTCTTCCATAATCTGGCATTGAGTGTAGAACCCACGGTCATGCATCCTAATTCTCTGTTCCAGTGTCCTTCTTGCCATCTAAGTACAAGGCTTAGCCCTGACTTCATTCTCTTGCTTATAAATCCTTCCAATCAGGAATGGTTTTCCCTTACCTCTCTGACTGTCAATATCCTACCATCCTTGAAAGCCATTGTGGGAGAAGATTCCCCCGAGTGACTGCAGCTCTCTTTCTCCTCTGAAGTGTGGTGCCGAAAATATGTCCCCATGTGATATTATACTATGCTATATTTCTCTCTTGTACTTTCCTATTTTGTCAAGTTTTTATTTTTACACCATTTTGACTTCTTTGAGGCAGAAATGACCCCGTCTTTTAGTTCCTTCAGATTTCTGATAGTTTGTACAATATACTTGGCATATTTGCTTAATCCAAGCAATTACATATTCCTAGTTTTACTTGTTCTTATAATTGTGTTTTTCATTGACTTATCATAATATATTTAAACATTCTCAGACCCCTGAATCAGAAAGGTAAGAGTTTATTGAAATATCCTATTAATTAAATTAAACATTAATAATATTGAATAATCAAAACACCTATTTCAATAAACTACACACTCTTATGGTCAAATAATCAGGATGGAAGGAATTATCAAAAATCTTTGACATCATATAGTCGCTTTGCTTTGTATACTCGCAGCTAGCTATGTCTTAAAAACAGAGAAGGGGTGACCGGTACAATTCAAACATAAGCGAGCCTCAGAAAAACAGACTCTTCCTATTAGGTCTAAATTAGCTAGTGGTATTATTTCTAATCTAGTTTTAGAAGATTATTTTGAGATATTTAGAAAGCGCAGTCATTTAAGTATGATTTGATGTGTTATTTAATAGCAGGATTGATCTATTGACATAAGATGTGGATGTCCTGGTTGATGAATTGTAAACAACTTGATATTGGCCTCAGAAGCACTTAATATTTATTTTATCTACTATATAAACAGGATCTTGTTTTCCTTTCTCTGGTAGTAATTATGGAGAATCAGATGTTTACGAACAGTCTATAGACGTCTTTATTTCAAAGTAACAGCATCAAAGCCCTGCGAAGGTTACCCTCCAGAAACACAATTTCCTGCACTTCTTTAAAACTGAAGCGAAGGAATGAAATGAAGACAGCATCCGATACAAGAAATGTATGTTTCACTTACCAAAAATGCAACATCTATTTGTACAGCCCTAGCACTTAAGATCTGGCTCACAGATTTGACTCTCTAATCGAAGGAGGCAAGAGAGCTCCACCGATGGTTTCCTGAAATGCAATACAAATAATTGGTGCGAGTGAGTAGACATTGAAGCAAGACTCTGAGATTAGGCATTGCCACTGAAGTTAAACATAGGAGGAAATTCAATAAAAATGCAATCTGACAAGAAATTACTTTTTATGGTGTTTTAAGTTAGGAATAACACTGGAAGGAATGCAGAACTAATTAAGCATCACATTTGGGGTTTTTCCCTCCCCATCCCGGTAAGAGGAGTATAGCTGAATGGATGGATAAAATAAGTACAGACAGGTGTTTAGAAGCGGTAATAGTAAAAAAAGAATCGCTAATGAAACAACTTCTGAAATGAGAAGACAGTGGAATTCAAAACCCAGCCTCAAACAGTCTGAACACAGTGGTGGAAAACAAATGGTATAAGAACCATAGTTTCATCAAAATAAAGAATGCATGTAATAACTGGACCTGACAACATCTGTGCCATCCTAAGTTGGCACACCAGCCTTCCATACTTAAAAATTCCTCAGCAGTTCCCACTATGCTTAGACATTCAATAGCTAGTAGCATAGCTGAAGTATTCTGCTAGTTTCTATATTAAACCATTATTAAAATGTTTTTTAAATATTCTTGCTCTTACCTTTTATTTTAGGGCTAACTGAGGATGATACAGTCTGCTGGTAAGGTAAATAATAGTGGAATCTTTTAAATGTTAGATAATGAATCAACTTAATAGGAGACTACTGTTTGAAGATCAACGTCTCTCATTAAACTTTGTAAATATCACCCTTGATCAGTAAATAATTTATAAATCTGGATTTTAATTAAAAGGAATCAAAAACTTTTAGTTCTGCTTAGGTATGGTATTTAACACAGTGGGCTTCAAAAAATAACTTTAAATGATCCATAGCTGATCTAGGCAGGCACTGGGACTTCTATAATGTAGGGAAAGAGCCAAGGGCCATTTTATATAACTTCTTTATAAATTTGAGAACATACAACAAGTCTGGGGTCGTAGAAAACTCCCTTTATTCTATTTACCTGCTGCTTGCCTTCCAATCCCCAGAGCAATACCAAAAGAAGGCACACTGTAAATCCCTAGCGTTACTTCTGCATGTTAGGGGCCATGGAGCTGTCAGGGCAGGTATTTCAGAAAGGGCAAGGCCATAATAAGGGGAGCCAACTCAAAATGAACGATCAAAAGTTCAGAGAGCTCACTTCCTTTACCTTACCTTCACACAGAGGGAGGCCATTAAACTCTGACAAACAAAATGGTTTATAGGCACCTGGCATTTTAGATTCAGGAAATCCCATTTTGAAGCCTTGGAACATATTCAAAAATGCACACAAGAAATCCCCATGGTGCCAGCTGTGTAGGCAGAGTCAATTCTCCCTTCCTTTCTTTGTCAATCTTTCTGTCTCTCTGGTGTTCAGTATACCTAAAGACTTTCAGTTAAATGTGTTTAGACGCTATAGTGAAATGCAACTTCAAACTCCAAGGATGTCCTCTCATTTGCCTTGAAAAGTAAACATCTCTTGGCTCCATAAGAATTCTTATTATTAGGTGACTCTCTTGTATTTCACTTGGGGTCATTCAGTCAGAAGGGCTGCCAAGTTGATTTTGGCAGCCTCCACATAAGAGCTAAACCACTGCAAGTTTGAGCAGTTGTGTGTTTTATCAAAGAACTTTGTGCCCCTCGGGTGTCTACAATGTTGACCCGAATATCTTGGTGCTGTTTCTCTGAGAGAGCTTCAAATGTTGGGGAAGTTCAACATAAAGTCTATAATGTATAAGTTACAGAACAGCCTTTTTTTGAAAGCCTGGAGAGAGATGAGTCACCTTCCTGGGTCAGAAAATACAATAGGGTGAGAAGGAATTGGCGGGTGACCATGTGTTACACTCTGGTGACATTCAGCTGGAACAGCTGGAATAGGTACAGAAAATTGGACTAGCAAGTCCAGGAGGCATGCGTATCTGCAGATAAAGAGAAGAGTTTGGGATAGGGATTTATATTTTAGGATCATTGATAACACAGATACTGATAGACAGCATATACTTAGACAACATCATCCAAAGGAAATGTATAGAACGATAAAACATCTGAGAAAAGATGCCTGAGAGACCCTGATGTTTAGGAGGAGTAAGCTGAGGAACAGAATCACAGGAAGAAATCAGAATGGAAATTATTAAACATACAAGAGTACCAGAATTAAAAAAGAAGAAGAAAGAAAGAAAAGAATTCAGCCAACAACGAATAAGGCTAGAGAATTTCCGTAAGAAAAGAAATAACTAAATATTGGATTTGACAATAAGGCACAACTGATTTTGAAAGCATTTCTAGAATAATATATGTGGAGAAGCTGGACACTGGGAATACATTTTCCTACTCAGCTGAGAGAGTAGCCTAGAAAGGCAAACACCCATCTAAGCGATAAAATACCTAAATACTAACACTGAGATACAGATAAGTGTAAGATTTCTCTTCAGTGCATTCTAATGGAGAGGGAGGACACTGAATCTTGTCAGGGAGAAGAAAGGAGTTGAGGTTTTCTGGATCCCAGATCCTGAGAGTAGAAAAAAGTACATTTTGCCCTTTCATGCACCAATTGTAGGCAAGATATGAAGGGCCTTTCCAATTTCTAAACAAACATCATACATTTTCTTTTGCTTGCCTTTAAAAGATGTACTAGACAATAAACAAAGGAGAGAGGAAGCAGTACTTTAATCAGGTGCTTTACTCTTAGTGTATTCAAGTTTATAGTTAGTGCATAAATCCCTTCTATCTTCCCTATATGCCTTTGACTAGATTCTGCTTTATATTATCATACAGGCTTTTTATGTCCTTTAAATTTACATTTTACAGATGCTTGGATTTATAGTAGCTGTTCCTTTTGACAAGACACTATAAGATGTGATATGTCAGCTATTGATTTTATGAGAACATATGTTTATCTGGTTAATTTTCTCCAAAAGATAATGCATACTCTCAGAGTGAGGTCAAGGTCACCAAAATTTTCCGCATCTTTGAAGATCAAGCCATTTCTATCTTCAAAGATTATATGCAAAGAGATGTAAAAAGAAAACACTCAGATGTTTGCTGCATAAGAGAATACCCACAATGGAGCCATAAAAGGGTAAGTTAACACTGCATGGAGAGGGGTAGAAGGAGTCAGTTGGGAGAAGTAAGAGAAAATCTGGACCTAGAAGTAAAAATCAGACTCAAGCCTAAACTCTCTCATGAAATATCACCTAAGCCTCCGGGCTGTAGTGTAGCTTTGATCCTTTGAATATTAACTGTATTTCTGTGTGGTAAGCCAATAACAGCCCAGACTGTTAAGTTATATCATCCAGGTTACCTCTTTTTACAGGGTAGTGATTAAGAGCATTACTCAGGAACCATGGACTGCCTGAGTTCAAACTTCCACTCTAAACACATAGTTAAGTCTCTGAAACCTTCTGAACTTTAATTTCCTAGGTGTCATGTACAATAAATATTTCATGATGACTTGGAAAATTATATGCAGTAATACATGCAAGGTGCCTAGTGTTTAGACAGTATACAATAACAGGTTATTATTATGTATCTCTAATATATCTTATCCTCTTAAGTATGTGAACAATGCATTTCTTAAAACCATGTGATGAGCCAGGCAATGTGTTAGACACTACAGATATAAAAACAAATTAAGCACATTCTCTCTTCTCAAAAAGCTCATTGTCTAGTGAGGCAGACACACCTTACACAGGTATGCACCATTGTGTCAAAGAACAAGGTCAGAGGTATTAATAACGTATTATGGAGTCTCAAAAACTCACGTGACTCAGTGAGGGAGATTCAGGGTAGGCTGAGGAATGAGATTGGTGACCACTGAATAAAATGAGTCAGTGTGGTGAAAGAGAGGTGGGCAGTGGAGAGGGCAACCCAGGCTGACAGAACACATTGAGAAAAGCACAAGAGATTGCAAGTAATTAACTATTGCAATTAACTATTCCAAATGTGTAACCTGCAAGCCAGGATGTGTTGCAGATTCATTTTCACTTATAAGCGAGACTTTTGGTTTCCATATTAAGGAGTTTGGATTTTACTTCATATACAATGAGAAGTCGTTGGAGTGATTAAGCAGGGGAAGGGAGTCACTTGGACAGATTGGTTTTAAGAAATAAACTGCATGAAGAATTAACAATGGGTTGTGAAGGCAGGTTGGTTAGAAAGCAAGAGTAGCAGTCCAAGTGAATGGAGCATCAGGTAGAGAAAGAGCATGTTTTTAGAAAAGTCTGTTCTGGAATCTTTTTCTTCACTTGTGCCTATAATGATGGTCTTTAGGAGGCAGAATTAGTAATTAATGATTATTTCTTGGACGTAGGAGGATGAAGAATGGCAGATAGCTCTCAGTTCTCACATTTAGGTTGCCTGTTATGTTCTTGCTACCTTTCAATAAGTAGAGGCTCAATAAATGTGGAAGATAAAAAGGAGGAGAGTGGGCAGAAGAATCCTTTTCATCCCCAGGGATGTTGAACTTAGAAAGTCCTGCCAGGGGCTGGCCTCGTGGCCGAGTGGTTAAATTCACGAGCTCCGCTGCAGGCAGCCCAGTGTTTCGTTGGTTCGAGTCCTGGGCACGGACATGGCACTGCTCATCAAAACACGCTGAGGCAGCGTCCCACATGCCACAACTAGAAGGACCTACAACAAACAATATACAACTATGTACTGGGGGTCTTTGGGGAGAAAAAGGAAAAAAATAAAATCTTTAAAAAGAAAAAAAAGTCCTGCCAATTCTCCATGGAGCTCTAAAATCGTATTAAGTGGACATGTCTGTAGAATTGGCATTACTCTTGGTGTAGATGCTGTTTATAATACACCCTAACTTAATATAGCTAGATAGAAGAGGAATACAGTGGGGAGGCAAAAGAAGCTACTCATGATAAGAAATCGTTCCCGTAGGTAAGGTCTTTGAAATTACAATAAACAAACACACATTTTACCACTAAATTACTTTCTCAGTGTATTTGAAATGCTTAGGGCTATGGTGCTAATTAACTTTGGGCCTTTCTTGGTAAGGAGGCAACTTAGTTTAATTAAATCAATAGCATTGTGTATTAATTATGGTACAGACTTAAATAATTTAAGAAGCACTTACCTTTCCCTCAAAACCTTGTTTATTTTTTGGTCTAAGGTGGCAGGATTAATTTGCTTAAATTTAACAACTGTTACTAATGATTCACCCTCTCTCTCTTTCCTCCTGTCTGCCATCATAACAGTCTGGATGTGAAAGTTGGGGTCTTACCTTTGCAACAAAGATTAGGTTCAATTCCATGACAGCAAAGTCACTGGAAGAGAAATTATATTCTTTTGCTGTAGATAATTCTCTATTTAACTTTACAAATTTATTTAGTTTTACTACTCTCGATTTTACAGGTACATTTGGCTCCACTCCTAAAATAAATGAATTTGGTCTAGAGGTCTTTTGAATTAAATTTTGCCTACCCAGTCATAAAGCAACTACAGTGTGGAATAAACTATGGTTATCCAGAAGTCTTAAATTCAAGTAGCCCACATATATGATTTAATCTGAAGAGTCCGTCACTTCCAGAGAAACACATTCTTTTTTGAAATAACCCACATTTGCTATGCCTTGAAATACAAAAATAGAATAATATATTTCAAAGGAATAAGAAAGCCATCTGGTATAGCACACTTCCTCAGAGCATCTAATTTATTAATTGTTGATTATCAATTGAAAACCTACTAAATTCTAAACTCTCATAGGTGCGAAGTGAAAGGGATGCAGTCTTATATCTCAAACAGTTTTATTCTTAGTGGGAGATTAAAATAAATAAAGCTCATGACAACACATAAAGAGACAAGAAATTGATATGAATGCTATAAGAATTCAGAAAGGGAGAAATATACTTAGATCGGGCTATCTAAGACAGATAAGTGTCTTATTTCATCTCAAGGAAATGTAGATAGAAACTTGGTGACATCTTTCCATGATAATTTTTGGGGTGTATTACCCTAATGACCAATATTGGACCATGATAAGTTAAGATGTGAAAATAGAACTCATAATCATTTTAGTTAGCACAAGTCTTATAAAAAGAAGACTGGAAAGGAACTTCAGATCTTGGAACAATCCTTATTTGTTGATTATATTATACACCTACGGATTGTTAGATGAATGAGAATACAGTACAAATATATTTGGCTAAGTGGCTGGGCTCCGTAAAGGTAATTGACTCCTACTCCAGTGATGATGATCATATTAGAGAAAAGGGAGAAATGATTTCTGCATGGGCTGAGGTCTTGGGATGAAAGTCATAATCTAAATGCCAGTTTTTATTATCATTCTAGTGTGAGCTGAAGAGGTGATGTTTTGATATGCTTTCTCATTTTCTTATGCAGTCAAACTTTGCTGGATTGGCTGTCCTATGGTCACCTTCTAATAACAAAGGAAGTTGAGTTTCAGACCTCAAGAAGGATGTATGCTGCCTGCATTATTTTAGATGAAATGTGTCCTTTCCTAGAGCACTCAGGGCTGCACCTTTTCTGGTGAACACTAATTCAGCAAGTAAACAGTCAGGCTTCATTGATAGGCTATCCTGTTTTAAATATTTCATTTATAGCTCAGCAAATAGAAGCCAGTTCTATTCTACATATTTTCAAACTACAATGGTATAAAGAGAGAGTTATAATAATACTCAACATAATAGTTACCCAAAGACAGATACTGCCATGTAAAAAATATTTAGTAACTGTATTATGATTATGTTAGTGGGGTGAGGCATTATATTGCTAGAAGCAATTACAGCCTGCAATACGTCAGAGCAATGACTTTAAATGAAGAGAATGATCTAAAGACCTGAAGTGCATGTCTGTGCAAGGCGGTGTTGGCTTCTCAGGGAAGGGTGAACGCAGGAGTTTAATTTAGCACATAAAAAAGTGGGTAACATATTTCTATATGGAGCACTGACTTTTCAGTGACAGAAAACTTTATAAATAAGCAAGAGGTTTAAGCAGGAAATGTAGAATGAGTTATCTTCTAGAAAAATGTCATAATAATAATTGAAAGTGATAATTAAAATTAAAAAACAATAATAACATCACTAAAGTTCCTCTCACAAAAACTTTGTGTTTCATATTCCACCAGTGTTTAGATACTAGTATTTGATGAACGAAATTCCAGGCATTACTTTCTGCTTTTCTGTGGCCTGATGAATGAATAGAGTGGAAATTGAGGATGAGGTTAGTGCATGAACTTAAAGCATAGCTCTCCCTTCTCCTTCCCAATAGCAAAAGACATCACAGAACAAAAGAGGACAGCCTGTTGTAGAAGCTATCTGGGAACACAACATACGGTAAAAATGCCTGATAACATCTCCCAATAGTAATTTTTAATTATTCCTATTTTATCCAACACCCAGAAAGCTAATGACAACTCACACTGCTGGTAGAATTCACCGTTTTCTCGCCCTGTGCATTCACCTTCCTGAACTTCCTACCGTTCACCAAACACAGGAGCCCTCTTAGCTTTCTGTAATCTGAGGCTCTTGCACACCTGAGCCACGTCCTGTTGGGCCTCTGCCCACACACAGGCCTCCGCTTACCTGGGTGCAATCTTCTACTTCAGCTTTGATTTTCAAACTTGAGTGTATATATGACAGCCCTTCTTCTTGGTCTTCTAATTTTACTAGAGGATTTAGATAATTTTATACCTGAAGTGAAATATAAATTATCGATAATAGGAAAGCTGCTGCATTAAATTTAAAATGAAATGAGTAATTACATGGCAAATTTTAAAAGCGAAGTATTAACAGTCACAGGTCCAGATGTCCTACCCTAAACCTCCAGAAGGGCACTGGTGACAGCTCCAATGCTACAAAGTCTTGATTTCTTTGGGCTAAATTATTAATTTACTCTTGTGGGCTCAAAGTGCTTCATATCTACATTATTTAACCTATCTTGTATCTTACCACTATTTTCAATTTTCTTTCTTCTATTGACAGTGAACTCTTTTCTGTAGGAGCGGTGGTTTTGCCCTGAGTCCGGAGAATGAATTAATAAAAATTAAATTGCATATATTGGCATTCATTGAAAGGAACGAATTGGAAGATCTGGGTACTTAAACTGTCAATGCCACTAACTTGGTGGTGTTTGGAGTCGTAATTCCATATTCTCATATTGTTGTTATGTGCCATCAAGTTGACTCTGACTCCTGGTGACCCTATAAATGAGTGAGTTCCACAATGTCCTGTCCTCAACAGCCCTACTCAGCTCCCGTAGACTCATGCCTGTGGCTTCCTTTATGGAGTCAATCCATCTCATATTTCATCTTCCTCTTTTCCTGCTGCCTTCTACTTTTCCCAGCATTATTGTCTTTTCCAAAGAATCCTGCCTTCTCATAATGTGCCCAAAGTAGGACAGCCTCAGTGTTATCATTTTTGTCCCCAGTGACAGTTTAGGCTTAATTTGATCTAGGACCCATTTGTTCATCTTTCTGGCAGTCCAGGGTATCCATATTTCAAATAAATCAATTTTTTTGCCATCTACCTTCTTCACTATCCAGCTTTCACATCCGTGCATAGTAATTGGGAATATGAAGTTGTGGACAATCTTGACCTTAGTCTCTAATGACACTTCCTTGCTCTTGTTGATCTTTCCAATTCTCTCGGTGCTACCCCTCCAAGTTTCAGTCTTCTTTTGATTTCTTAGCTGCAGTCTTCATTTAGACTGATGACTCAACCAAGGTAAACGAAATCTTTAAAAATGTCAATGTCTTCATTGTTTACATTAAAGTTGTGTAGTTCTTATGTGGTCATGATTTTTGTCTTCTTGATATTCAACTGCAGTCCTGCTTTGGACTTTCTTCTTTCACTTTCCTCAGAAGTTTCACGTCATTGCTGCTTTTTGCCAGTAAGATGGTGTCATCTGCATATCTTGGATTGTTGATATTTCTTCCACCAATTCTCACTCCTTCTTTATCTGAATCGAACCTGAGTTTTTCGTATGATGCATTCTGTGCACAGATTCGAAAAGGAGGGAGATAAAATGCATCCCTGTCTGAAGCCTTTGCCTGTAGGAAAACATTCGTTCTCTTCATAGTCTGTCCTGACAGTGGCTTCTTGTCCACAATACAGGTTATACATCAGGAGAATCAAGTGCTGAGGCACAACCATTTCTTTCAAAGCAGCCCAGAGCTTTTCATTATCCACACAGTCAAAGGCTTTCCTGTAATCTCATATAGTATTCAAAATAAGCATGGTCCATGATGAGGGACAATATAAACAGGGGTGAGGAGAAAGAAGACAGGCATGTTTTGCATGTAAAATGGAAGAATCTCCTTAGAGGGCAGGGCAATGTGTGATCATCCTTCTAAAATCACATTATAAATGGTTGAAGGCATTCTAGGTCCATAGTTGTCTTTGCACTTTTGGTAAAGCCCTAATCTTTTTAACCTAAGTAGTGAAAAGTGCATAGAAGCCATCAGGGCATCCGCCTGTCATCATAACTCCTTGAAGGTACTCCTGTTTTCCCCATGTTTCTTTAGCTTTTTCTTTGTTATTTTTGTATTCCCATGCTATTGTCATATTTAAAAGCATTTTTGAAATAACTTGCTCCTTCTTCCAAAGCATAATCTTTAATTTATTTTGTTTTCTAAATTAGAGTAAATAGATCTGAAATTTAATTTTGACAATTAACTAAATAATTTCATGATTTAGGGCAAGGGTCTTTTTCAATCTGAGTTGTGTTTTTAACGTTTATATAGTAAACAAAATTCTAGTAAACTTCAAATGAGGTAATATTAATAGAAATTACTGGGTTTTGAGCCTCGTGCACAGTGGTATATAGATATTAGTACAGTAGAAACATAGAAATATTATTGCCACAGTAACTAAGAACAAGGACTCTGGGCTGTTCTTGCTTCAAAATCCTGATTCCATCTCTTATCAGATGCATGCTCTTGGGCAATAAATTTAAAACCTCTTGCCTTAACTTCCTTATCTATAAAGTGTGCATCTATTAGAACCTAATTGTTGGCATTTTTGGAAATACTAAATGAGATAGTATATGTCAGTACCTGGCATACTGTAAAATTCTGATAATTTCGATCTGTTACTATTGTTACAGTCAAGAAAATTTTACAAATATGCAGTGATATTGGAATAGACAATAAGCATAGACAATTGGAATAGAAAATGAGAAGTTTGCAACTTCAAGCTCCAAATTAGGAAAAAAATATATATACTTCCACTTCACCCCAGACGTAAAGTCTCTGTCTGAAAACTGTTAGCAAGATCTACTACATTTCACCTCAGGCTCTCCTCTCCTGAAACTTTCTCTTATTAGGCCCCCAGGGAGAATAAATGAGCTGTGTCTGATGAAGATTCAGCACAGCGGAGGAGGCAGTCATCACTGCAAGTCCAGGGATTATTTAAATTTGGCATCTTTTAATGACCTTCAACAACACCCTTAAACTCACAAATAAAATCTAATGCTGTCTCATTTTTCCATTTCACCAATGTTTATGGAAAGCTTTCATTGTGTTGGGCACTGTGAATGTGTTGGGATGTATTATCTCTATTGACATCACCATTCTTGGTAAAGCAAAGAGCATATTTAAAGATGTGGACATATGACAAAGCTCAATGAATTTGGAATTTCAAGGGGGTCACCACAGTGGAAATATACTAAGTTAGTGTTGGGGGATAGGGAAAATACAGGCTGGACAGACAGGATTCAGATGATGAAGATTTCTGTATGCCATAATAAAAAGTTTCACTTTGTTATGTATACAAATGGAAGCCTTCTGGAGGGAGCTGGTATATTTGCAGTGTGATATAATTTAAGATTAACTAAAACATTTTCATGAGAACTGCTCTTCTAATTATTCAACTAAACTTTCAGCCCACTGGACCCTCAAGGAAACTCCTACTTCCAGTGATAATTTTTTTAGGGAGTTGATTTAAACATGTGTATCTACCTGTTGAAGCCCTGGCAGAATACTGAGTATTTTTGAAACACTTCTCTCCAGAGAAGTTTTTTCGTTTAGTTAGTTTGTTTGCTTTTAAATTTTTTCTCACATACCACAAGTATTGACAGGTTTTCTTTGTGTTTGCCTAGAAAAGAAGAAACATTTTTTGAGGCTACTTCTGAAACTCTGCTAATGAGTCACTCTGATCCTAATTTGGCCAATAGCCAAGGCTGAAAAGCTAAAATTCTTAGCTTCAAGTGCCATGCTTTAGAATTCCTGCTGTCTCAATTACTTCGAGGGTCTGAGCTAGTTTTATGTTAGGTACATGTAGATGGTGAATTGAGATTCCTATATACTGGTGATGGTGTTGATCCAAATGCTAGAAACTTCATGACTGGACTACAAATAAGGAGAAGAAAGGCTCTTTGAGGAGCGGCTCTTCTGCCCCCCTCCCCATTCCTTGATATTCCATTCCACATGTGCCACAGTATGCTTCCATTAGGGTAGGAATTAATTGCCTTTAAAATACCTTCCTTGGGGCTCTTCATTTTATCCTTCTCTCACACTCATGTCCTACTGGTCACCATCATTTGGGACACCGAGAAGGCACACACATTCTCTTTTTTTGTCCTTATCTTTAGGAAGACTCATTAGGCTCCTATCTGGAGTTCAATGGAGAAAATATTGAGAGTAATGCCTTTTGGGGACTGTATTTAGATATCTATCACGTGTTACCAATTGGATACCTGCAGGATGTTTAGAGCGCCCTTTGTCTGCTTGGCTAACTCAGACTCTTTCCAACAGGCAACTCAAAGATCAGCTCTTTTTGAAATGTTTTTGTTCCACTCAGGCTTATTTGTGTGCAGCTCTATGTGTTTCTCCTCACAATTCCAATATTGCCACATGCAATACAATCTTATTAGTTGTATCATACTAAAAGTATTAATTCCCCCTTGGTTTGTACTCTTGTCTTTTCCACTAGATTAGAAGCTCCTTGCAGGAAGGACTCCCTTTTATGCACTTCTGTGTTTCCCAAACCTGGCAGGATATTGTTATACAAATACCAAATATTAAGAAATATTTGAAGAATAATTAGGAATTTTTCATTGTTTTATGCTAAATCTTGTTCCCTTACCTTATATCGTATTGAAATGGTCTTTTCATAAAATGCAATTGTCTGTGCCTTTCAAAAGAGGTAAAATAAAAAAAACCTGCACCTCTATGAATGAGAGTTGTACATTTGATTCTCTAGATGAAATACTTTCTATAACATTTTGTTAAATTGAAATGTACATAAAGGACTATGCCATAATAGTACAACTTGATGAATTTTCACAGTGACCACATGCATATCCAAGGACCCATATCTAGAAATACCTCTCATACTCTTGTCCAATTATTACTGCCTTGCCAAAGCTAACTACTAGCATGACCCCCAACAGCATACATTGGTGCAAAATGGGATCATAACTAATGTACTCTTTTACCTCTAACTCCTTTGGCTCTATATTATGCTTGTAGTATTCATCCATCATGATGCATCCAGATTTGGCTTTTTAATCATGTGACCTGGTCATAGCACCAACTCCTTGTCTTAATATAGGCGTCAATAGAAACTTACATGAGAAATGGTATATAAATATGCAAAATATATAAATATATACAAATATAAATATTAAGGATTAAAAAACACATATATAGAGAGAGATAGAAAAATTCAAAGATAGCCTGAATGATTGAGTCTTATCAATCTGCCTTTCCTTCATTCATAAAATAATCTGTGTTCTCATTTTTCTTGCTCTATCTAATTTTCCCCAGAGTAAAATAGCTTTCAGGAACCACAAAGGGACATGGTAGAGTGAATGGCCCAGAAGGTCAGGATTTCTGTCCTGAGGCAAATAAAGCAGACAAACACAACACATTTTAAGTATGAGATTTCAGGAACGGAGAAGTGAAAAGGCACGCTGGTTTGACTTTCAGGAATGTTGCAATGCACTTAAGATTAAGGTCAAAAGGCCCTCATGCCGGATACCCCTTACTGTTCCGTGCAGCAGGATTAGGAAAGAACAGATAATGCATTCATTAGGGTGAAAGTTAGGACAAGAATAAATAAACTTGGAGAACATTCACACAGGGAGCAAAATAATACTGGGTACTTTACCCTGAAAATCAAACAACTTGTGGTTATGATTAAATAATAAAAAAGACTGGTATTTTCAGAAAAACGACACCAGAAAGACATTGCTTCCTACTCAAACTCCTAATTATTATAAATTGATTCCAATGCATATTTTAAAGTTTTGTGTTTAGACACCGTAACTTTATGTAACGGAATATGTGTGCTTGCGTTTACAACTAGAAAAGAAAATAGATCTCATTTCTTAGTTTTCATAAATAATGACCAAAATATGAATTTGGGATATAATTTTTCCCAGACCTTTCAAAAATAAAAGTAAGGAATTTTATTACTCGCTCTCACACTTCTTAAATATATCATATTAGAAAACGTTCTTGGCAATAGCCTGGTTTGACAACTTTAGTTAGTCTTTTATTTACATCTTAAAAGAAAATGGAATTTTCAAAATGACTCCTTATGGCTTAGGGAAATTCTGTAATTGGCACCTGACTTTCAGCGGCCAGTATTAAAGCATTATGGGGATAAATATTCTACATGTTACGTCACTAAAAATATTCATACTCTTTTCAAAATTGTAAATCGATTGGTATTTTAAATTACACATTTCAAGTAGTCGAAATGACATGGTCATAAGTACTTCTTATGGGAACAATAATAGCAATAGCAATTATCACTTATTATTATCAGTTATTAGTAGTTGTAATTGTTATTAATTATTAAAAAATAATAAATATCTATATATATATAGATTGATTGATTGATATCATCTGTACCAGGCACTGTGCCAAGCAATTTTTATGTAATACTTCCACTATTTTTCACAATCACACTATGAAGTAGATATTATTACAGCCTCTGTTTTAAAGTCTTAGAGAGGTTAAGTCATATACCTTCAAGGTTATACAACCCATCACCATTTGACGCTAAAACCTGTGCTCAGAAACAGCATGCTATATTATACCTATCATGCTGAGTGGTAGATGTATGGCTAGTCTCTCAAATTATTATTTCTAATAATAAGGATATTATTTCTAATCCTTACTACTATACATTCATAGATGCAGAAGCTGAAATTCAGAGTGCCTCTACATACGTTATTCAAGATCACATAGGCAGGAAGTTACTGACCCATGGTTTGAACCCATGGATTTTTTTCTTTTAAATATCACACGATTGAAACACAACAAAGATGATCTTTCCATTTGCACAGTCCCCCAAATTATAAACAATCTTCGAAACGACCTCAATTATTTTACTTTCTCCAAAAATGACCATACCAAACACCAGTCAAGAGCATGGTAAAATAGCTAAAACTCACATTTCCTTCTGGTGGTAAGTATGTTATTGTAGCTTCATAGATTTGGCAAGGAATTTCAAGATAATTGAGTTTAAAGATTCTTGTATTTCAAATGAAGAAACTGAGGTTCAGGAAAGTTGTGACTTCAGTAAAGCACCCACTAGCTAAAGGTTATGGGTCTAAGTCTGGTTCTGCCAGTAACCCTCAGAAAAATGGTTATGAAATTCTGGTTATCAAGAGCAATTTTATGAATCTGTTCTTAGACTGTGTATTTGTTCTGAAACAGAGACTCTATTTATAACTCATGAAAAGGGGAATAAGCTATGAGAAGAACTTGAATAAAAAATTGTTTACTTGTCAATGCACATCATGGAGCTTTTACTGCTCAGAAGCAGAGGGTGAGTCATGACAGACAGAGTATGAATCATACTTCTGTGACTTTAGCCAGTGACTTAATGTTTCTGTTTGTCAGTTTTCTGATTTGTAAAATATGGATAGTAAAATCTATCTAACAATGTGCTTTTTCTTTTCAGTTTAAATGATGCATAATATTCAGAACAATATGCTATATGCATGTGTGTATGCATACACATACATATACATATATATGAAATACTATATATATTAGTCATGTAATATGTCACATTAATAATAATACCAATATAATATATATACTATCACAGCAGCAGTAATAATGATGATGACATATATTATATAACGACAATTCATTATGCATTATAGTAACTGAATATATATATACATGTAATAGTTACATGTCCTTAAAAATAATAATAGAATCCCTTACTGCAGATTTCCAAATCCCATAGGCTGGTGTTTAAACTATTGCATGGTTCACTACCCAACCCTAATTACAGCCTTCTTTTCTTCTAAGCCGATTCCTGTACCCTGTACATTAAGAGCCATGTGCAATCCCCTGCTGCTGCCCAGCACTTTTCTGGCATATCTTTGTTAATGTCTTTCCTGCCATCAGAAACCTTTGGAAACATCTTCTCCCAAAACCTCATAATATTCACTAGATTAAATGTTTAATCTGTCATTTAAATGTCTTGGAAAAACTCTACCTTATTTCTCAATTCTTTCCTTATCCCCTAATCAGAAGTATGTTTCCGTCTTCTACATTCCCTTACAACTTTATCTACACTCTCTTAGTTTCTTGTAACATGGTAATTTGTGTCTCTGATGTCTTAAAAGCTCTTAGAAAATGGATACCAAGCCATGTTCTCATATGATTCCCTGATGTAAGAAAGTACTCCCTTACACATTAGGGGTTGAGCACCTTTCTGTTGAATGAATTTAAGTGCTTTTCACAAGTTTACAACAGGGGAGTACAATTGAGCGTGATGTCAACATGGATTTAGGAAGAATCCTACCTTACTGCCAATTTTGATTTGGGAGTCAGTGTATTTCAAAATATGATACACTGTAGTAGAGATTGTTTTCAATGATTCAGATATACAAACATCCTGTGTTTTAATATTTAAGTGGCTATATTACTGTGAAACAGGTATTATTAGCATATGTAGATTTGTTTAGCTAAAATTTGTGGATTTAATGAAAATAATTAAATAATACTGCAAGTGGTGAAATGTGAATGACACATGGATAACTGAAGCTTGGGAAATACAGTTTCAGAATAATTTGGTTAGAGAAGAGTAGTGTGAGGGAGAGAACTGATAAATTGAGTCATTCTACAGGTAGATTGCTCATGGTTTGAAGGTAGTTACTGTGAGTGAATATATGCATTATTTCTCAGACTCTGGGGCCATAGGAGTTTGGGGACAGGCTAACAGAGCTCTCTAACATTCATTTCATGGTAGACAAAAGTCAGTAGACTGTAATGGAGCTCATGCCAACAAAGAGTACTTCTATCCACTTGTAAGGGATCTATAGAAAAGGATTACTTCTGAATCAGTGATTGGATTAAACCATTTTGATCCATTTAGTTCATTTCAAAGGTGGTTGTGCGAAAGTGAATTTCAGAAAGTATGTTTTAGGAAACCTTCTCCTAAAAATTATTCCAGCTCTGGGTCTTTAGTTACTGTCCTTGAGAATATTATTTCATACTGTAAAAGAGTCACCCTTTTAAAGTACATGTTCATCAACACACTTGCATTGTATATTATACATAATAGAATCTGTAAACTAATTTGACGTCATTTTCTCTTTTTCACATACATACAAAAATGCATCACATTTCTTTTAGTATTTTTTCTTCTAGAAGTAACACAATCTTGTTGAAATGCAGCTCTGTGCTTTCTCATCTTCTCTTGATTTTCCTGTCAATGAGCACAAATAGACTTCAATGTGGCTGCCTTAGAGAATACATGTATGCATAATCAGAGGTTTTCTATTAGTAAAACAAAAATAAAACTGTAAAAACAGGCATTTGACTGAACAAATTCCATGTATAATGCGATATCTACTCAGAAGATAGTATGTTAAAGACTGTCTTCAGGGCACCTTCCATTGAGTTACTGAGTAGAAGAAAGCAAACTATAAATAGCTCTACTGACATTGTTCATTTAATTTATGGCTGCCATATCTCTCTGGGCGACATCTGATCATTCGGTTATGTAAATCAGAAACAACAGGACTATTCTCAATTAAATGCAAAAAAACACACTTGATGGATCAAGAGTTTGATAATGGTTGCATTTTTAAAATGTTGACCACATTGGTCAGGTTATTGTTGCTCCCATTTGTCCTTGTGCTTGAAAATCGCTGGTATCTAAAGGTTAGCTTCTAAATGGATAAAACACACCATGATGGACCCAACCCAAGCATTAGATATCTTATCACAGGTGCTAAATCTTGTATTGTCACTTAGAATGAAAATAGATTTCAATTAGATTAAAGAGTATTACTGTGTTCACATATTATCTCCAGATGCTTTTAAAATTATCATATATATTTCATACATACTTACCTCATTCACTTTGATCTGACCTCTAAAAGTCTTCCCAATTTAATTCCTAGCTAATTTCTAATTATTTTTCTTAGCTCCCTAGATTATTGGTTTGGATCACGTTGACTAGCTTTTCACAAATATAGGTATCTTGTTTCCCCTGCTTGTGACATTTACCTCACTGGAAATATGTCCCTCTGCTATTTTCTGTCTAAATCCTCCCTGTTCTTGCAGACTCAATTTTAAACCTGCCTTGTCTATAAGGATTTTGTTTTTTTCTGAGTGAATTCATCAATACAGAAAATATTATTATGGTTGTATCAAGCTACCTGCATTCCAGAAATCCATAGTATTATTTTAGGAGTTTCTGTCTTAGACAGTTTGGTTCAAAAATCTTGAAGTTATCTCTCTCATTTTCTCAAACACCACATCCAATCTATCAAAAAATGTTGTTGGCTCTCCCTTCAAAATATATCTCGAACTTCTCACTCCCTCTGGTGAGACCGTTCCCTCTGATGAGACCACATCTACCCTTGCCACCCAGATCCGAGCCTCCATCATTACTAACCTGGATTATTGATGCATTCTCCAACTGCTTTTTTGGCAAATATCTTTGTCCCCACAGAGCTAGATAATGTTATTCTTCTGTCAATGTCGTCCCATTCAGAGTAAAAGCCAGAGAATTTACAGTGACCTAGAAGACCCTACAGAAATTGTCCACTAGTTAAATTTTTTACCTTATTTCTTATTAGTCACATGTTGCACACTTTGCTGCAGCATACTGTTTCTTATATACAAATATGCCAGGTGCTCCCATCTCAAAGTCTTTTCCCCGTTTGCTCCATCTCCCAGTGGCACTCATCAGCAAGGTATCCACATGGGTCACATGCTGCTTTCTCATTACACCCTATCTTGACTACTCATCTAAAATTATAACCACGTACAACCTCCAGCACTTTCCATTCACCTTAGCCTGTACGTTTTTCCATAGCACTTATAACTTCCTAAGTATGTTATTAATTACTTATCCTATTTATTTTTTATTTTTTGTGTTCTCCAATAAAATATAAAGTATATAAGAATGCGGATTTTTGTCTTTTTTGTATAATGCTGTGACCTCAGTGTCCAATACAGAGCCTATAATGTAAGCGACAGTCCAAATTTTGTTAAAATAACGTTATCTTTTTACAGGCATATTCAAGTCTCCGCAGGTGGAGTGGCTACTTTTTAAAGTTAGTCATTGGGTCTAATCTTCCTAGGGACCCACCGCATAAAGAAATGTCGTGCCTCAGACAAAGAGGGCGCTCATTAAATGTGTTAGTTAATGGATGCTGTGGGTGCTCTAGGCTTTGGGAGCTAACTCCAGAAATGCAGGCTGCCTCTTTGGAAGTCTCTCCATCCTGAGTCATGACTTGATTTGATTGGACAAATCAAAGGAATTGCTTTGCCAAAATACACAGCTTATCCTGTTAATAAATCACAGTTGAAAGGGAATGGAGGTAAAAAGTGTTAACAAGGGGAAGACAGCTTGTTTCATGGTGAGTAATGAGGACTAAGTAAAAGGCCAATTGGAAAAGAAAGATAAAAAGTTATTCCAGATGACAGTAATTGCCAGGAATATGTTCACATTGAGTCCCACTTTCAAAGGCTAAAGATGAATAAAAGGATGGAAACCGTTATCTTCCTAACAAGAATTAAATGAGAAAAAGTCTCACTTTGCCTCTTTACTTTGGCTATTAGTATTGGAGTTGGAAAACTATTCGTGGGTTTTAGAGAGAGAAGTTAAGAGGAACATAATTCTAGACACTATAAGATTTTTATACACATTTCCTTATTGTTACAACTGAGGATTTTTTTATACAGAAATCTTTGATTTTTTATGTTTATACACTATTTGTGAAAATAAATATATTAAATATTATTTTTAATACAGACCTGTGTTTTAATTCTGGCTCTGTCACTAATAGTTGAATGTCACTGGGAAATATAGCTATCCACCTAAAATTTTATCACCACCTCCAAGTTAGGAGTAGAAACACACCTCCTTGCCAGGATTGTTTTAAATTATAACGCTTGTAGTATATACAAAGCAATTCTCCCACACAGGTAATTCTCAATTATTTGTACAAAATCATAGTGTGGTTACTGAAATTTTGCTCCTCTTCTTGTATACTATTCATCCTGCCATAAATAGGAAGAAAAACATCCAGGAAAATGCTTAAACAAAATACATTCCATGCAAATCAAAGGAAGAATGATGTATAGTATGTTGAATGTACTTTAAATACACTATATCTAGGTATATTTTAGGACATTACCTCATTTGATATCTTATTTCCTTTTGAGGTCTTAAGCTTATGGCTAATATTTTCTTTTCTTTTATCTCTTTCTCTTTCTTTCTTGCTTTTCCCCGTGCATATTTGTATTCCCTCTGTGGAAAGTGAATTGAGTACGTTAGACTTTCCTAAGAACTATGCTTTTGTAACTTCTCTCGTAGTTAAATCTGAAGTGAAACTAAGTGTAGATAGGAATAAGAGCAGATAAGGCATCCATTCATCCAGTCAGTAATTTATTTAACACTTCCAAATGCTAATCCTCTGCTTGGTCAGATGCAAAGTGCTGAAGATACAAGGTAAAGACTCATGACCTAAGACTTCCACTACAGGGATGGAATAAGCATGAAAAAAAAATAAATGATAATACATATGTTGTAAGGGGTGTTATAATATATTAAAGAATCTCATAAGAGGAACACCCTGAGAATGTGCCTCCATCTTCTTTTGGGTTTTGGACAGAGGGGAGAGGTTTTATCAAAGAATAAGTGACTGGAGCATATCCGAAAGTAAAAGCAACACTAAGCAGTCAAGTAAAGGTAGGAAGGTCATTCTTGATGAAGTAGATTGGGTCATGATTCCCAATCATTCACTAGTCTAGTATAGGAGTAACAACCATACCCTTTATTGTATAACTTTGTTATATTACCCAGTAGAATAGGCAGACTATGTACTTTGCTATAGTGACTGAGCTTGTTCATGTATCTTGCTTTGACGAATGGTATATAAGAAGAATAACACTTTACCATTTCTAAACTGAGACCTTAGCATGCAATACGTGTTACCACTCACTCTCTTGTGAGTCTGCCTTCCACTCAGAAAAACATGTTTAGTTAGCTGTTGATTACAGATTGAGGAGAAATTTAAAGCCAGCTTCAATCCAACCCACAGCTTGGATTCATACTAAGGTCGGCAGTGCCCCAGCTGATCTGCAAAACTATGGATAAGAAATATTTTATTGCTATTATAAGCCAGAGTTTGGAGATTGTTTGTTGTACAGCATTATTTTAGCAAAGCTGAGTTAAACAGCAAATCTGTGGAAGCATCAAGATGTGAAATAGGAAGAGGATTTGAATAGATATATTTCCAGAGAAGACAGACAAATGGCCAAGAAGTATATTAAAAAGTGTTCAACATCAGTAATCACCAGTGAACTGCAAATCAAAACCTCACTTGTTAGAATGGCTATTGTCAAAATACAAGAGATAAATACTACCTAGGATGTGGAAAAAAAGGAATTGTCATGCGCTACTGGTGGGAATGTAAAGTGGTACAACCACTATGGAAAACAGCATGAAGTTTCTTCAGAAAGATTAAAGTTAGAACTACCATATAACACAACAATGCCACTTCTAACTATATATGCAATGGAAGTGGAATCACTATCTCGAAAAGATATCCGCATTTCCATGTTCATTGTAATATTATTTACAATAGCCAAGATATGAAAACAACCTAAGTGTCCATTGACAGGTGAATGGATAAAGAAAATGTGATACGAACACACACACACAATGGAATGCTATTGTGCCATAAAAAAGAAAGAATCCCTGTGATTTGAGACAACATGGATAGATCTTGAAGACATTATGCTAAGTGAAATGTCAGAGAAAGACAAATACTGTATGATCTCATTTACATGTGAAATGTAAACATATCGAACTCATAGAAATGGAGAGTAGATGGTGGCTTCCAGGGGCTAAGGGGTGGGTTTGAAAAGTTTGGCAAAAGCGTACAAGCTTTCAGTTAAAAAATGAATAAATTCCAGGATCTAATGTACATTCTAATTACTATAGTTAACAATACTATGTTGTTTACTTAAAAGTTGCAAGGAGAGTGGAGCTTTAACTTTCTCACCATAACAACAACAACTACAAAATGGTAATTATTTGAGGTGACGGATGTGTTAGCTAACCTTATTGTGGCAAACATTCAGCAGTATCTATTTATCAAATCATTACATAGTACATCCTAAACTTACACAATGTTATATCCCAATTGTTTCTCAATAAACCTGGGGAAAAAAAGAAAAGGTTAAAAAATTGTTATAATTTTTCAATAGAAATAGAAAATCATTTAATAAAATCACTACCCAATTTTTACAAAAATGCTTAGACAAAGAGGGATAGAGAACACAAGGCCTAAAGCTAACATCACATGTTATGGTGAAATATCGAATGTCGTCACTTTAATAACCAAACAAGGTAAGAATGTCCACAATCCCCAATTTTGTTCAGGATTATATTGGAATCTCCAGCCAGTGCAATAAGACAAGAATTTTTTAGTAAGTAAAAATAAAAGAAAAAAAAGCAAAGTACAAAGATTTGAAAGAAGCGTAACTAAACTGTTTTTATTCACAGATGATATGCTTGTTTACCAATAAAATCCTGATAAATCTTAAAAAAAATCTATTAGAACTAATAAGTGAATTTACCATGGTCCCCAAGATACATGGTCAATACATACACACCTACACACACACATAGACATACACACATATATTTCAATATACCAGCAAAGAATTTGGAAAATCAAATTAAATATCAATACTATTTATAATAGCATCAAAACATAAAACAATTATGAAATATGTAAAAATTGTACATTAAAAATTACAAAATATTACAAAGAAAACTTAAATAAAGCCTTAAGAGATTGCTAGATGTAGCATGCTTATTGATTACAAGACTCAATGTTGTCAACATTGGTCCTCCCCCAAATGATTATATTCAGTTACATTCTAATCAAAACACTAGTGTGATATTTTTTCTAAAAATTGACAACATGTTTCTGAAATTTATATGGAAATGTAAAATGCTATAATAGCCACATCAATCTTGAAACAAAAGAAAATTTTAAAAGACTTAACACTATCTCATATCAATACTTAAAACTTTATGACCAGGACAGTGTGCTATTAGTGTAAGCATATTCAAACAAATCAATGTAACTGAATAGAGAGTCTCAAAGTATGCCCACACATTTTTGGTCAATTAGTTTTCAACAACAGTGCTAAGATAATTTAATGGAGAAAAGAACAGCTTTTCAACAAATGATGCTGGAACAATGAGATATCCTTATGAAAAAGAGCAAAGTGAGTTTGAACTCTACATTAATTCAAACACAAAAATTAATTCTAGATAAATCATAGACCTCAATATAAAACTAAACTTAGCATACTTCAATTTAAAAAAAACAAAAGAGTATAGCTTCACAGTCTTGGAATAGGCAGGGATTTCTTAGAAATAAAATAAAGAAAATTAGTCCTTGTATTAGCTGTGGCTGCCATAGAACAATACCACAGACTGGTGGCTTAAACAACAGAAATTTATTTTCTCACAGTTCTGGAGGCTGGAAGTCCAAGGTCAAAAATATTGGTCAGTTGGTTTCTTCTGAGTCCTGCCTCCTTGGCTTATAGAGAATTGTCTTCTTTCTGTGTTCTCTCAGCCTTTTCTCTGTGCCTGTGTGTGTCTGTGTCCTTATCTGCCATAACAATACCAGTCTTTTTGGATTAGATCTCACACATACGACCTTACATTATCTTAACAACCTCTTTAAAAGCCCCATCTCCAAATCCAGGCACATTCTGAAGTACTGGAGGTTAGGACTTCATCATATGAATATTGGGGGAACAAATTTAGCCCAAAACACTCAAAAAAAAGGGATAAGTTGTACTTTATAAAAATTAATAAATTCTGTTCATGAAAGTCACTGTTCATAAAATGAATCACAATCCAATGACTTGAAGAAATATGCCCAATAAATGTGTTGGAAAAAGGACTTGTAAACAGAATCATAAATAACTCAAATAAACATATAGTAAAAAGAAAAACAGTCCAATAAAAATAAGCAAAGACCTGAATAAATTCTTGAGAAAAGATGTAAATTCTACTGGGAATGTGAAAAAATGCTCAACCTCATTGGTCACCTGAGAAGCTAAAGTTAAAATCACCGTAAGTTATCAGTCAGTTAAAATTAAAAATCAAAAGAAAAGAGTGAAAATATCAAGTATTGGGAGGATAAGGAGCAACTGGGACTCTCTTGCATTTTTGGTGGGAGTGTAAAATATGCAATCACTTTGGAAAATAGTTTGAAAGTATTTAAAAATAATGGCAAAAATGCACATACCCTAAGGAATATCACTCCTTTATATTTACTTAGAAGTAATGAAAACTTGTGTCCAAATATGAGTGTACAAGAATGTCTTTATAGCAGCTTTATTCATATTTGCAAATATTTGGAACAACTCAAATTTCCATCAACAGGAGCATGATTTTAAAAAACTGTGCCATATCCATACAATGTAACACACATCAGTAATAAAAAAAAAAGAATGTATTATTGATAAAGAATCAACAAGAGTGAATCTCAAACATTTTCTGGAACAAGTGAGGTCAGATATGTGTAGTGAATGATTCCATTTGTGTGAAATGCTAGAGCAGATACAATAAGCTATAAGGACAGAATTAAAGACAATGGTTGCCTTGGGTAGGTGAGGGAATTAGCTGAGATGAGGAACGAGGGAACTTTCTGGAATGAAGGAAATGTTCTTTAAATTGATTGGGGTAAAATAACATATAGATTTGTCTGACTCATCAACTAAACACTAAAAATCTGTGTATTTTACTTTATGTAAATTATACTTCAATGAAAATTATTAAATTTAATATATTCTCTTTCTTCCTTCACATTCTTTTGTTATCATTTGGTTGGTTTAAGATTTGTGACAGAGGGACAACATCAATAGTGAGAGGGAGGATGAAATATCCCTTCCAAGAAACTTGTTAAAAGTCAAGACCATAATGAGATGCTGGTCAACGATATGTCAGATCATTTGACTAGTTCTCCATGTCAATTATCAGTTGACATTAAAAATAGATTTACATTGAATTTAACTGTTCAGTCAACAACTACTTCGTGAAGATAATAAAAACAAATGGCCGACAAAATCTTTTGATGTTTAAAAATTCTTTTATGTAGATAATATTTTATTATCAAAAATACAATTAAATAAATAGACAAAAGTAAGCTAGTTATCCCAAAAGGGAAGATATTATTAATCTCCAATTTATAGATGATGAAACAATACTCAAGGAAAATAACTAAGCTACACAAAATTGCATAGCTAATATGTAGTAGAACTGAAACTGAAGTTAGATATTTTAAGATTTAATTCTCTATTTTTCAACCGTCCATTTTATTTGAATTACTTTCTTAGATAAATTACCACTCTAAAGTTACATTTGCACTATTCACGTTTCCTTTAGAAGGAAATCATCTCAGAAAGAAAAAAAAAACAGCAAGAAAAGTTTAAGGAAAATGAAATTGGTCAAAAGGACTTAAAAAGTTGTGATATTTTTGACGGAAAAGACAGAAAATCAGAAAAGCTGCATTCTAGAGATAAAATTACCTATAATATTTAGAAAGTTGTGTCCCTAGGAGCTGGGGGAGGGGATGTCTTAATTTCAGAAAATAGAGACCATACATTCTCAGCTATGCTTAGCTTCGTTTTCAGTTTTTGATTTCCATGAAAAATGTGTAATATTGCCAAACTTAATCCTTCCTGTGTCTAAGAACAGATTTCCTGTCATATGTCTCCATTTACTATCATTGTTCACTTACAATTTGGCAGTTGATTGTCACATGTTGACAAGCTGTTTCTGTCTTCTCTTTTCTGCCATGCATTTATATTTAGATTTAAAGAAATGTCATCTTTTTATTCAGCAAAGCTCAAGATGCATAATATAAAAAAATTGTCTTTTAACTATAAAAATAGAAATCCCATTATTTAAATTATCTTTCTACACCTCTTAGTTCCTGAAAAGGTATTTTTTTTCTCTCCTCTTCAGTATTTCCTCCAAACTATGGTGTTTTTTCCTAATGCATTTATTTAAAGATCTATCTAAGTTTCATCGTATGGAGTAGAAAATGGGTCTCAAATTTCTTCTTTTAGCTTATCAGTGATTATTCTTTTTTCTGAAAGGGTCCTGCCTCATTTCCATTATTTTATTAATTTAGCTATATCTGTAACATTTGTGATTATTCTGTGACTGATAAACCTATTTGGATATCTATCATTTTTTTCTTCCCAAACTTTTCCTAATCCATTCCTTATAGAGCCCTTTTGGTTTAATTTTCTGAAGAAGAATTCATTAATTTTGTGCTAGTCGATATCATGGATAAAATAATTTCTACCCCTTATTGAGATCCTATTGTTAGCTAAAATCTGTCCTATATATTTTGATATATAATAACTGAATTAAATCTACCAAAGCAGGATTTATTATCCCTGATATTCAGAAAAACAAAAACTCAGAGAAGTTAAATGAGTTAATTAATGCCACGCAGATGGTAAGTAATTGAGCAGGGACAAAATCATAGGTCTTTCTGACTTTTAAAATCGTCAGAGTTTGGGAGCCTTTGTTGGCTGTGTATCCCTAGAGATGCTGTGTTCTATTAACCAGCTCCATAACTCTATGTGCATCAGGCTTCTTGGCTGCTACTCTAACCTTGTCACTCATTTTAAAAGTTGCAGCCTCCCACCTTCTGGTGGTTAAGCACTACTCTCTAGTCTTTACTGTTTCTAATCCTGTCATCTCAATTGCTGTCATGAGGCCAATTCTGTAATAACCTGTCGTACAGTCTGTCCTGTCCTACCATGGCGAGCCACCACTAAAATTCTCCTGAATGCCAGAGTCTCTCTAGACTACATCAGCCTTAGCCAGACTCATAGTGAACTCTGGAACAAAACATGTCCTGCCAAAATTGTCCTACATTAGAATTAAGGGCAATGGTTTGATAATTCCAATGTCATCAGCTATTAAATATGGGCTGTCCCAGGGAAGGGTATGACCTTGGATGAAGCAGCTCTCTGCAGATGAAACAACCTTGAAGGATCCAACAACTAAAGGGTCTGGCACATAATAGCTGTATAATTAATATTTAATAAATGAGTGAATGGCTGATAAAATGAAGCCAAGATAGAAAATTTTCAGTAAATAAAATAGATAAAAGAGACTAAGAAAATAAAAAAGAAAAAGAAACGATCTCCACCTGTTCTTATTTTTGAACTACTCATTTATGATATCAAAAACACTTCCAAATGAACTCAACCATTGCTGATGTAATGACAAAACAAAGATTAAATTGAAACATTTAGTGAGTCATTTGAAAGCTTATCAAAGACCTCACATCTGGCTATCTGGGACTCTCTTTAACTGTTGGGCTAAATGTAACTCTTCATCATGGTGTTTTGGCTCAATGTAGACACAGCTGTGTAATCCTGCTGGAAAGTTCCAACTGTGAGCACTAGATAGTGAAATCCTTATTTTCTAATAAAATATTAAGCTTCGTGCCAGCACTTCTTAAAATTTCTAGGTGACATTTTAATTATTGAGACTTTTCATAGTTGTATTCATCCTCTTTCAACTTCCTTTCATCAAGAAGTAATTAAAGGAAGAAAAAAACGCTATTAAATTGAAAATGATCTCCATTTATACCTGATGTTTTCACAGGATTTTGTTATTGAAAACAAACTACTTTTCTTTTCCAAACCCAGGATCACTTCTTAAAGTTTGATGGATCATCTTCTTTAGCCTTTGAACTGTACATGAGGGCGTTTGTGGAAATATGTCTTCATCATTGACCAATGATTAGTCCATTCAGAATGTTAAAGGGAATGGATGATAGTAGGAATCTCTGATTTAAAGAGGTACTTGGATCTTTCTGAGATCATTACTGATTCCAGAAGCATTGTTGGCAACCACCAGGCATTGGCAGGTGTACTAATTTTCTAGGGCAGCTATAATAAACAACTACAAACTGGGTGGCTAAAAACAACAAGAATTTATTGTCTCACAGTTTTGGAGGCTACAAGTCCAAGATTAAGGTATCAGCAGTGCCATGGTCTGTCTGAAGTCTGTATAGTAAGACCCTTTCTTGCCTCTGTCTCTTTTCCGATGATTGCCAGCAGCGTTTGGTGTTCTTTGGCTTGTAGATACATCACTCCAATATCTGCCTCTATCATCACATGGCGGTTTTCCGTGTGTGTCTATTTGTCTAAAGCATTCTATAAGGACTCCAGTTATTGGATTAGGGCACATCCTTGTCCAGCATCTTCTTACTAGTATCATCTTAATTTGATTACATCTAAGGAGACCCTATTTCCAAATAAGGTTACATTCGCAGGTACAGGGGTTAAGACTTCAATATATTTGGGCTGGGGATAAGGGAAACAATTAAACACACAGCCGTGGACTATTCACATTTATACTTCAAAATCATGTTTAGTTTAGTTAGACAAATCATCTCCATTGTTTAGTAAGACAAGTCATGTTTCCCACACATCTTTACTTTCACTTATGGTATAGAGTTGCAAGTAGCCTTTAAATTACTGTGCCATCTTACTCCATACTCTTTCTGAAGTCAAACCAAATTCTGTAATGAAATTTCAGTGGAGAAACAAATTGTAGCATGGAAAGAAAATCCACAAGACTTTAAAATTGCAATAGTTATACATAAAAGGTAGAATGTATCAGCTTATTCATCTTGCTATTCATTTATTTGACAAGTATTTTTGAACAAACAAAGCAACAAGATTCTTCTCTTATATGTACAGTCTAACTGAAAAAAATTAACTATTTTTTAACTGAAAAAGACATGTAAAATTACAAATTGTAATTAAGTGGGAGAACAATGGCATAGGCAGTGGTAATAGTGTGTGCAAAGTCCCCTCCATGAGAAGGTGCACAGCCTACTGAAGAAACTCAGAGAAAGCTCCTGGAGACAAAGAAGGCTGGGGTGAACCTAGAAAGCATAGAGAGGCAGGATGACAGAGAATATTTGGGGCCTAAGAAGACTGAACGTTGGCTATTTAAGTCACTATCTACAAGCTAAAGAGGAATATATAATTAAATCTTACAAAAATGATAGTATGTGAATTATTGTGAAGCCATGCAGACCTCTTTGAATGTAACACTTTTGTTTACCATAATGAAATCACATATTACAAATAAATTTTCATTATGTCAAACCAGGAATGTTTCCAGCAGTGTCCCATGTTAAAAGAAAATGTGAAATAAAGGAAAATATACATAGGTCTCTGTTCCCATTCCTGGCACAGAGATCCTAAAACCCTTGTAATTTCCTAAGTGATAAGAGCACTAGGAACTTCTGCTGTTCTAATATTTGATCTTTGGCTCTAGTTCCTGACACAGAGCTCCTAAATTCTTTGGAATTTCTTGGGCAATAGGAGTGTCTTTTATTCTAATGAGGTGACTCTTGGTGGGCTCTGGAAAGCTCCAGGATGTGGGCTGGTCACCAGAAAGATCAAGCCATGATTAGAAGTTAGGAACTTTCAGCCCCATCCTTATCCTCCAGGATGCGGAGTAGGAAGGACTGGAGGTTGAGTTAATGATCCATCATGCCTACATGGTGAAACCGCCATAAAAACCAAAGACTATGGGGTTTGAGAACTTCTGGATTGCTGAACGCATGGAAGTGCTGGGAGGGTGGCTTACCTAGAGAGAGCATGGAAAAAGGTTCACACCCCTTCCCCATACCATGCTCCATGTGTCTCTTTATGTGGCTGTTTATATCCTTTCATATAGCCTTTATAATAAACTGGTAAATGTGAGTGTTTCCTTGAGTTCTGTAAGCTATTCTAGGAAATTATTGAACCCAAGGAGGGGATTGTGCTACCCTGAGTTACAGTCAGTCAGTTAGAAGTACTGGGAACAATCGAGGGGTTTGTGATGGGTGTCTGAAGTGGGCAGTCATGTGGGACTGAGCCCTTAACTTATGGGATCTGACACCAACTCCAGATAGCTAACGTCAGAATTGCTTGCTGTGGAAAAGCCACACATCTGGTGTCAGAAGAGTTGTGAACGTGAGAGTAAAGGAGAAATAGTTGAGTTTTTCTGAACAACAAATAAAGTAAAAACATTTGGAAAATATATAATAGTATAAATGAATTTCATATAGATTTTGGATTTAGCCTCCAGAATCACTTACATCATAGAAGTTATTTCTGTTGCTTTATTTTCAGATTAGTATGGTAATATACAAACAAAAGTTGCCATGATGAAATGAGTCTACTTACTTTTACACATTTCTCAGTTTAGTTACAAAGTCTCAGAATTGTATTAGATTTGTTTTCCTGTTCATTGGAACCAAATTCCATTATTTACAGATGAGAATTTAAGGCCCCTTATAAGTAAGTGAGTTTCACGAGGTTATAAATATATATATCAGGAGAACAAGGCCCACTGCTAGACAATATGCCACCTTTATGTGAACTAGAAAAAGACATCTTTTCCTGAGGAGTTACAGACAAGGGGATGAGTGGAGCTGAAATCCAGCACACCCTCCAATCACCAAGCCACACCTCCCCCCAGTGTGGGGCTGCACGGACATCCACATATGGGACACAGTCTACCCAGCTATGTGTGCATTCCTGGGCAGAAGAAAAATGAGAACCCATGTGGCCCGACTCTCTTCCCACTTGGTACCACAATTTCTTAGGAAACCACGACTACTTAGGAAAACATCTTTCAGCTAGAGGATGAATGACAATGGTCACTGATATGGTAACAAAATTTTCTAAGCACTTCGTTCAGTTTTTTTTAAAACAAAAACATAACTATTCCAGCTCATACTAATTAATACATGCATTCATGTCTGCATACAGTCCTTTGCTAAGTACCAGCATTCCAAGTCTTGTCATAGATGGTGAATTAACTGTGACTCTAACTCTTCCGAGACACACAGGAAAGGCTGTGCACCTAAGAACTGGAAAAGAATTCTCTACACATAACAGCACTGCCCAAACCCTGGACTGAGAGATTTGACTAAATTTTAACATGGCTTCTAGCAGCCTGAGGTCAATCCCTAGGACAACTCAGCACCCTTTTGAATTTCTATTTGAAACAACAAAAGGTGTCAAAAGAATTCAGTGTTTGTTCTAATCAACACCTAGATATGATAGACATTTTTCCTCTCTTTCTTAGCATGTACTAAAAAGAGTTTACAATTGTGAATTCTTCCTCCGTCCCTTTGAGATGTATATGCGTCTCCTCCAACTCAGGAGTGTCTCTCTCAAGGACTTGAAAGCCATTCCTTTGAAGTATAATCATCAGGAGGGATGGGGCTTCTGTCTCCCAGTCTGTGTGGGAGGTTAGAATCCTACCTTACATAATTGCCAGCTAGCAGACACAGTTAGCCTAATCAGCATTTACACTGACCAACTCTTTGTAATTTCTCACTTCCTTGACTCTAATTGAGCCCCCACTTGCTCCCTGTCGCTACTCCAACATTCTCCCTTTAAAATGGTCAGTCACCTCTACACAAATTGGAATAGAGCTCAGCTCTTTCCCCTACTGTCAGTAGTTACTGAATAAAATCTATTTCACAGGTTTAACAAATGTCTGGCTTTGCCGATCTTTGACACCCCAATCACCTTCTGGAGGAAGCAAATATACTTTGAAACACGTAATCTGATCATCCTGGCAGCGGGTAGTCAAAACAGAGGTAAACTACCTGGTCCCAGGACAATAAGCTATATGTTTGCTAGGTAGCCTATGGTTAGTCTGAAATGAGTGCTTTTCAAAAAAGGATGCTGATTTTTAATGAGAGTGGATGACCAATCATATTCTCACTTTGTAGTGGGATAAACACAGATCCAAAAAAGAGAGGGAGCCTACATGTAGAGCGATACAAGAGAAGATAGTGAGCAGAAACAGAGGATGGGAGGAGGAAAGCAAAGAAGTAACGAAGCCAGGAAAAACAGGAAACCATAAGAGTGAAAGAAAAGAGAAAAGAAACAGATATAAACGATAGTTAATTGTGAGTAGAAGGGAAACAGGCAGAGACAGAATCCAGGAAGGAGTGGGGAGCTCAGTCGCCTGTGCATACGTGTGAGAGTTCACCAGAACCGCTTTGTATACTGAGAGGAAGCCCAGGGTTTTCTGTGAGTTTAGGACACAGTTCTTCCTAATCTTTTTACTTCCCCACGTATCCTGATAATATCTCCTCCATTAACCAAAGGAAACTGCATGATTTTAAGACTTGCAACCTGACAGGCTACTTAACTCCCTTAGAATTTAAATACAAATAAGACACATCTCCTGCCCCTAAGAAGCTCTCAGGTTAGTGAGGGAGAAACTATCCTAATTATTATCAATAGGTGATTCCGCATCAGACTTGCTGGTCACTTTAGTGATTTGTCATTTTGCCCTTTAGGAAACTAGTTTCTCCATTCTGATACATTCGTCAGGATGCCTGCAGAGCAACTGATGATTTGGAGTTGGGGAGATATGATGCCTGTTTGATTGTGCAAAGCAGCTCATAGCTCAGATAAAAGGTCAGTCTAACTCACAATAATTATTCAGTCTCTTTTTATAGCCTTCATGCTTTATTGTTGATTTTAAAAGTACGACAAGAGCCTATGAAGATGTCAGAAATATGCAGATTTCATATTTTGATCACTTGCTTACCTATCTAATCTCACTAAATTTTTGGAAAACAAAAACTTTAAATGTCTAGCTACCCAAAACAGAGTACCAATCTTAACCAAAATTCTGATTTGCTTGAAATGTCTTCAGTATTCTTTAAAAAAATTCTTCAATCTCTTTTCTCTCTCAAGGTAATGGCCACAAATTAACACTGAGTTATGGCCCCAAATCTGACCTCTCCAGTTTCTTTCAATAAAAACTCACCCTTATTCCTTCAGAGGTTAAATCATTGGACAATTTCAGGATTGACAAATCTTGACGTTTTCATGGAGATAATCTCTTCAGAGAGATATTTGGCTTTATCAGTGACCTTTAAAGCTCTAAATCAAAGGAATAATAGTTGGAACTTAAGCTCCCATGAAAAGGTGTTGTTGGGGCGGGCCTCGTGGCATTGCAGTTAACTTCAGCATGGGTGGCTGGAGTTTGCGTGTTCAGATCCCTGGTGTGGACCTACACTGCTCCTCAGCCATGCGGTTGGCAGTGATTCATGTATAAAGTGGAGGAAGATTGGCAAAGATGTTAGCTCAGGGGTAAGCTTCCTCAGTTAAGAAAAGAAAAACAGATGTTGTTTACCAGGATCTGAACATATCAGGTTAAATAATACTGAGTCTGAAAAATCATATCTCAAAATGAAACCTCATTTGCCTATTGACTACAGCAAGCAAATTTATCTTTTGAATTCTGTGAAAGGCATTTCTACAAGCACTCTAGTATTATCGTTATGATCAACATTAGTCAAAAGACCTATTTATGTTATTCATCATTTTCATTACTAATTATATTTCACCTATGAATCTTCATATGATAATTTTTTAAATTCTCATTTGTAAAGAGTCAAACCGAGGTACAAGAGAGGTCTAAAGTGTTTTGGAGGTCATAAAATTAGGAGTTAGAGCCATAAATCCAACTTTTATTTTTCTGGTATTTACGACAAAAGGTTTTATCAGGGCACAGTAACTTTCCTCAGGCTTAGAATTAATGATCTAATAAAGTTGGAACTATACGCTTCTTTTGTACAAGCAAACAGACCGTTCTGTAGGAGAGAGAGGCAGAACAAAAGATTATATTTTAGTTACTTTTATATTTTTCAGATCCAATGGATAAGAAAGGTATGGATTGCTCCAAATAACTGCCTATTTTTTAAAAAGTCAATGGAATTTTAGAGACAATTAATACTCCAAATATTGATAACTGAAAATCTATCAAGTGAATGTGAATAAAGCAGTAAAGTGGAAATCTGAAGTAAAATGTCAGTTGAAGCAAAGTCTCAATTGAGCCAAGCTGCCTTATCCCAAAGAGTTTCACAGAAACATAACGCAAACTTCTCCAGGTTACAAAGCATTTCTTTGTAAATATTATTTTATTCTTATAGTTTTTATAGGGGTTATGTGAGGCAGAGATTTGATTGCCCAATTGCAGAGATGAAGAAATAGACGAAAGGAGGCTGAGAAACTGATTCAATCAAGTCATGACAGAGATGGGAGAACTCTGCTCTCCAGACTCCGAGGTCAGTGCTCTTTCTTACAGCCCATCCAGAGTAAAGTGGGTTTCGGTCAGTGGTGACCCAGGAACTTGCAGCAGTGATGTTCACACCATCTGAAAGCTGCTGCCTTCCAAGTATAGAAATGTCCACTGCACAGTGACACATTCTTTTACCTTGGGATCAGAACCATTTTTAAATGGTTCTCCAGCCATTGTCCATTTTGAGTCTATGGGTGCAACCAGATGCAGTTCTCTGACTCTGGGACTATCTCATTCTCCCTGAGTCAGAAAATAAAGGAAGAAGTCCTATGTAGTGGAAGCTGTGTTGTGCCACCCAGATACCTACCACTTCAGGAGTGAAGAAATTATCCTGGAATAACCTGGAATTGCCATGGGCAGACAGCTCTCATCTGTTAGATCCATCAAGGTTGCCTCAGTTGAATAGTACCACTTGCCCAAGATCACTCCATTTTTACAGGGCAATGGCATTCAAGGATGGCTCAGTGAAGGAGTGTAGGAGGATAAAGGCTTGGCTCTCTCACTCAGGACAGCTATGAATGATTATTTCATCTTCAGAATCCCCTCTAAGGCTTGCTGAGGCTTCCACTGAGACAGCATTGCAGCTCGACTTCTCCTTCTGCCTACTCTTGCTTCCTTCCCTTCCCTGAATGTTGTTCCCAAGAGTCTTCCCTAACAAACTCCCTATATACTCTGTCTTGTTCTGTTCCACTTAGGACCCAAACTGTGGCAGGATAGGGAAACCCAGGGTCATGAGTGAAGGCAGCTCATCTATACCTTATGAAACGCTACAAGTCACTTGATCTCTCTGAGTCTACATTTTCTTATTCATTGATATACGTGTTAGATCAAATGATGTGTAATATACAGTGGTCCAAAAAAGCCACAAAATTTTATGTTCTGTACTATGAGCAGGACGAACTCTTAGCAAAACTGAGAAACATATATATCCAGTGCTTTATTTGGACCAGGGAGCAAAGGGGAAAGAGTGGAAGAGGAGCTCTTTCCTCCTTTATTTTCCTTTCCTCTTTCTCTACCTAGTTATCCCCGTGTCTGCCTAATCCAAATCCCCATTTACATTGTGCCCTCACCTGGGTCCCAGCCAGACACAGTCTCTACCTTTCCCAATCTCACTCAGCCACCAGCCCTGGTGATCAGTGGCAGATTCAGTGCAAGCCAGCTCCCAACTCATTCTGAACAAAGCTGGTGCTATACAGGATGCTCTCGTCTTGATTTGGAGGTTAGACTAGGTAGGGTGTAGACATAAAATGAGTCTGAGTAACTTAAGTCTGGCTTGTAGGTTGCCTAATGTAGGACTGTAGACCTCACACACTTTTCATGCCTTCCTTCTTCCTACCCCTTCTCCCACACCCATGTTCCTGGATTTCTGCCTTTTCTTCTATGAATTATAGCCTAATTTTTTTCCCTGAAAATAAAGCTTTATTGTAAATTCTAGTTTAGCTGTCTGATGCCATGATAACTTTACGGAAAAGCAGCATTTACTTGAGGAAGGGTTTCTGTTCTTTCCCACCCCATTTAACTGTATTAGTTTTAGTTAGATGTTTACATTTGTTGAAATATGAATATAAATTATGTTGAACTATGTTCTTATTTAAAGAATAATAGAAACCATATACCTGATTCTGAGGTTTATCTTTGAGTAGGAGTGGTCCCATTATCACCACCCACCAGCTCAGACCTACGTAGATTTAGCCCTGGTAATACCATGATTTAGATAGCGGACCTCTCCTCCACAGGGGATTCCTATAGTGTTATTAGCTTTCATGAGCTCTCTTCTCTTTAGTCCCATGTTTACAGTTAATTTTATAACATTAAAGGAGCAATATTTCATAACAAAACATAAATGATTAGTGTGAACTTTGCCAATTTCTGCTTCTAGGCAGGCATCTATTTTATATGAGATTGATTAGACACTGGTACTTCAAATAAAAAACCTTCCTCTCCATTGGTAGAATTTCAGGCACAGTGATACTTGAAGAAAGAGTAATATTGCAGGATGTGTGATTTGCTGCCTACCCTGGACCAGCATCAGTTTATAGTGCAGAAGAGGAAGGCAAACACATGTAGATGCTCAGAGAACTGGGTATGGGGAAGAAAGAAATCTTTGGAATTGTAGCCCCAATACAAAACATCACTAATCAAAACAGTATATTTGCATTCAACCAAGAGGGCTAGAAATTCAGCCTATTGTAATACCAGGAACAGAAACGTTTATGGTTTTGGAGGAAGAAAGTAAATAAACATAGCTTTATTTTGCAGGGATGAGTTTGGTCAAGGTAGTTGCTAATACAGACAACAATTTTCTTACTTTGATCTTTTGAAAATGTGGGTTAACAGTTTTAATCAATGCATTAGAGAAGTTACCTCATACAGGCATAAGTTAGCACTTTCACGACTTCTGCTCAAAGGTAATGCTGAATTTAGAGGGAATTAAACTTTTCTACCTCTATATGACCTATCTCGTCTTCTAGATGCTAAAAACATGGCTAGAAATATGAGGGCATTTGTGGAATATGGGCAAGCGCTAAAAAAAATATTACTGATAATCTCATTCTTGTCTTAGAAAATGAAAGAGAGCCTCTGTGAGTACTGACCTGGGTGCATCCATCAGTTTGATCCAAGTCTTTGTCCCTTTTAAAAGAATGGCTAATCCTCAAGGGGAAATGCTCGAGAGTACCATGGGGGCTGATAATCACACATTGTTCATCATGTCAGCTTTGGGAGAGGGAAGTGTAATCTTAACTTTAATCTAGACTCCATCTTCAATAAAGTCTGACTTTGCATAATTACATGGGCTGGAATAAGGGAGCGTAACTCTTTGGCTCTTTCACTATTTTGCGACTGCTCACTGGGGACAGATAAACATTTTCTGTACAGTAACCGCAGACAATTCCCCCACTGTCTGGTTTTACAGACTTGTGTCTACTATAGGGTTGCAAACATTTTCTTGCTTTTAACATGACCTGGCATGGTGCAGGAAGCTAAGGGAGAAAAGACAGACCTTTTTGAGGGTAAGAGAAAAAATCAGAGGACACAATATGGAAATCCCTTCAGTAACAAAACGATAGATCAAGGGTGAAACTCTCCATAGCAGAAAATCTCAGTTCCAAAGGAAAATGTGGTGCTAAAGAAAAAGTACAGTCTCAATACTCATGTTAAAAAGATACAGAGCCTCTGCATAACACGGCCACAGCCAGCAGCTTGCAGAGCATATTAGAAGGAAGGAAAAAACCAAAAATACAAACAGAGCTACTTAAAGCAAAAGCATTAGTAAAGGCACAGGTTTTCACAAAAGAAGCAAACATCCTTGGCCAAAGCAACATGGAATTCACAGAAGAGGACTCAATGGAGTTAGAAATGAGGATGATATGCTTGGGTGAAAATCAACCACGTGTTTAACTGTTTCCTATTCATTTCATTTGTCATTTGTTTGTTTGTTGTCGTTGTTTTCATCTTTTCCTCCTTTTACCTTCTCTGATTTTTTTTTTTTTTAAAGATTTTATTTTTTCCTTTTTCTCCCCAAAGCCCCCCGGTACATAGTTGTGTATTCTTCGTTGTGGGTTCCTCTAGTTGTGGCATGTGGGACGCTGCCTCAGCGTGGTCTGACGAGCAGTGCCATGTCCGCGCCCAGGATTCGAACCGACGAAACACTGGGCCGCCTGCAGCGGAGCGCGCAAACTTAACCACTCGGCCACGGGGCCAGCCCCACCTTCTCTGATTTTAACTGAGCATTTGATATGATTCCATTTTCTCTCCTCTCTTAGCATATCCATTAAACTTATTTTTATAAATTTTTAGTGATTTCCGTAGAGTTTGCAATTTACATTTGCAGCTATGTGAAATCCACTTTCAAATAATGCCTGATCACCTTACAGTTGAAATTCTATAATGGAGTATTTCCAGTTTCTCCCTCCTGTCCCTTAAAACACGGCTCTGAATCATTTTACTATTCCAAGTGATCATTTTAGGTGCGTGGTCTCAATAGGCCAATTAAAGGACAGAGACTCTTACTGTGGATAAAAAACAAGTTGCAACTATATGTTGTCTACAAGAAACCTACTTTACCTATTTAAAGGGGTCGATACTCTAGGAAGACAAAATAATGCTTAATGTCTATGTATCTAACAACCAAGTGTCAAATATATGAGGCGAAAACTGGTAGAATTGCAAGGAGAAATAGAAAACTTGCAGGGAAAAATATAGAGGCAATAAGATTTTTAAAAAATCAAATAAAACATATATCTATTGGAAGGAAAAAGAAATTAAACTATCTTTGCTCATAGATGACATGATTGTTTACATAGAGACAACAAATTGACAAAATTTTCAATCTCAATGAATGGACAGAAAAGTACTTATAACTAGCTAGTGATTATAGCAATGTCACATGATATAAAATTAATGTGCAAAGGTGAATTGCTTTTTTATACCATCAATGAGCATTTGAAATTTGAAATGTAAACAATACCACTTACATTCTCATAAAAACGAAATACTTAAGTATAAATTTAACAAAATATATATGGGATCTTTGTGCAAAAAAACAAAAGCAAAAAAAAAAAAACCCACAAAATATATGAAACCCTGATCAAAGAGGATCTAAATAAATGGAAAGATATGCCATGTTCATGGATCTGAAGACTCAATATTGTTAAAATGTCAATTCTTCACAACTGATCTATAGATTCGCTATAATCCCAGTCATAATCCCAGCAAGTTATTTTAAAGGTATTGACAAAATGATTGTAAAATTTATGTGAAAAGGTAAAAAATACAGGACAACTAGTAAACACTAAATGAAAAGAACAAAGTTGAAGGACTGATGATCACATGACTTCAAGACTTACTGTAAAGCTATAGTGATCAAGAAAATGTGATTTTTAATTTTTATTATTATTTTTTTTTTGAGGAAGATTAGACCTGAGCTAACTGTTGCCAATCCTCTTTTTGCTGAGGAAGACTGGCCCTGAGCTAACATCTGTGCTCATCTTCCTCTATTTTATACATGGGACGCCTACCACAGCATGGCTTGCCAAGTGGTGCCACGTCTGCACCCGGGATCCAAACCTGCAAACCCCAGGCCGCTGAAGTGGAACGTGCACATTTAACTGCTACACCACCAGGCCGGCCCCAACAATGTGATTTTTAACTAAGCATTTGATATGATCCATTTTTCTCTCTTCTCTTGGTGAAAAAATAGACAAATGCATTAGTGGAATAGAAGAGAGAGCTCAGAAATTTGTCAATACAAGTATAATGAACTTTTTTTCAAAGGCGCAAAGACAAGTCACTAGAGAAAGGATGAATTTGTCAACAAACGGTGCTGAACAGTTGGATGTCCATGTTAAAAAAAGAAAAAGTATCTAGACACAGAGTTCTCACTTTTCGCAATTATTAACTCAAAATAAATCCTATACCTAAACATAAAATGCAAAACTATAAAACTTCTTAAAGATAGGAGAAAATCTATGTGATCCTGAGTTTGATTATGAGTATTTTGATATAGCACCAAATGCATGATCAATGATAGAAAAAGTATATATGTTGGACTGTATTAAATCTAAAGACTTCTACTCTGTACAAGACACTGTGAAGAGAATGAAAAGACAAGCCACAAACTGAGAAAAAATACTCACTAAACCCAGATCCGATAAAGGATTTGGATCCAAAATATACAAATAACCATTAAAACTCAAAAATAAGAAAACAAAAAACTCAATTAGAAGATGGACAAAAGATCTAAACAAACACCTCAGCAAAGATGATATCTACATCCACGTGTATATCATCTCTCTATCTATGTATGTTACATGTATACATATTATATATAGATATGAAAAATTCATGTCATTTGTCATTAGAAAATTTCAATAAAAAATAAGCAACCAATGATATACCACTACACACATATTGCCTAAAATCCAAAATACTAACAATACCAAGTACTGACAATTCATTAAATCAGTAATCACGTTCAGAGGTATTTAACCATTTGAGCTGAAAACTTATGTCCACACAAAGACCTGCACATGAATGTTTATAGCAGCTTTATTCATAATTGCAAAAAACGGAGAAGCAAACAAGTTGTTGTTTAATCCATGAATGGATAGACAAATTGTGATACATTGATGCAATGGAATGTTATATTATTCAGCCATAAAAAGAAATGAGTTATCAAGCCACAAAAGGACATGGAGGAGTCTTTAACACATATGGCTAAGTGAAAGAAATCAGTCTGAAAAGTGACATCGTACGAGATTCTAGTTATCTAACGTTCTAGAAAAGGCAAAATATACAGCCAGTAAAATGATAAGTGGTTGGAGGGATGTAACAGGTGAAGGAGTAAGTATGAATAGGTAACTCGTAAGTATGTATGTATGAATAAGTAAGTGTGAATAAGTATGAATAAGTAAATCGCAGAGATTTTTAGGATCTTGGAACTATTCTGTATGTTATTATGATGGTAAATGTATGACATTATGCATTTGTTAAAACTTATAAAACTTTACAACACAAATAGAGAACCTTAATGTATGCAAATTTAAAAAATTATTTAGGAACCCAGGGGCTCCACAGAAACAATGTATCATGCGACAAGAGAATCTAAAGGTGTTAAAAATGTACAAAAGGGCCTCACTGAATGGGGTGGTAGGAAAGCTGCTGGCACAAGTTACTTTGGAAATGAATTGAGTCTGCAAGTTTAAAGGCAAAAGGAACTGCACATAAGTTCTACATTAAGATCAACAAAGTTGTTCCCCATGAGGGTACAGGTTAACCATTCTGATACAGCTATACATGTATACTGGAACTGAACAATTAAGTATATGGAAGGTGGGTAGTGAAAGCCAGGGTCCTCACTGTTGGGGATGAAATTTACAGATCAGCAAGGAGAGATGGCTAGAGTGAGCCATGTGATGATGGGTTAGAGTGGAGACATCAGTAACAATTCATATTTAACTTAATATCGATATAAATGACCATGTATGGAAATATTTATAGATATATGTATATATAGGTTATATACACATGTATTTCTTTGTTCTGTCAGCTAAGAGGGCCCAAAAGAAATGACATCCCTGTAACAGCAATTATGGGCAGAATCAAGTTCTTCATTTTTAATACAATTTCCAATAAAAGCAGTCATATATTTATAGTGTTGAGAAACTACTAAAAATATTTATTTATAGCTTTTTTCCATTGGAGAAATGATTGATTATAGGACTATGTAGTAAATATATAAAATGAGCTAGTGCCAGAAAGCAAGGAAGTGCTCAAAACACAGAGACATACATACACATAAATGAAGGTTTTTCAAATGAGCACAGAAGCCAGTTAAAAGAGCTGCCAATGGCAAAAACTGGAACACTTTGGGCAACAAAATACGTGTATTTGTATTGGATTATAACCCCAAGTATAAAACATACATCACAACTCCATACCATATAAATAAATAATTGAATAAATTAATATGGAAGAGAAAAGAGACAAATCTCCCATGCAGAAGAATCCAAATAAATTAAAGGACACGAAATATAACTTCCTATGCGTTGTTTGACCTACGCATAGAGACTTCCTTCTAAAGAGTACAGTACGAAAGGGGGGAAAATGAGTACTTGGTTACAGAGGAATCTGATAAACATTTACTTTATGCAGGAAGGCAAGGACAACATCTACAGTCATAAATCGTATTGATATGACTTATCTTTGATAAGATGTGATGAAAATTCCTTATTACTGCTGTGAACTTTCTCTCCCCAACTCACAGCACCAGTCCCATCATGGGAAAATCATCATATTCCAATAGAGAATTTAACTGATAGAATTACAATATCATTGATCAGCACTCCTCAGGACCATCTAGGTCATCAAAAACAAGGCAAATCTAAGAAAGTTTTATTGCTAAGAGGGACCTAAGGTGACATGACAACTAAGGCAATGTGGTATCCTGGATGGGATACTGGAACAAAAAAGGACATTCAGTGCAGACTAAGAAAATCTGAGTACACTATTGATGTTAGTTAATAATAATGTGTGACTGTTGCTTTATAAATTCTAACAAATTAGTAATACCATACTAATATAAGGTATTAATAATAAGGGAAATTGGGTGTGGGACATATGGGAACTCTCTGTACTATCTGTTAACATTTCTGTAAGTCTGAAACTATTATAAAAATAGTCTATTAACAAAAAAATCAATAGCTAATTACGATACTGCCCATATACTACTAATAAAAAACAATGTGTATATTATTAGAAATAATATCTTTAAAAATACTAGAAGGAATAATCAGTGAAAGGATATTAAACATTTCCACTTGATGTCAAGAACAAGACAACAATATCCTCTTTCATGATATCCTAACAGTGATATTCTAGACAATGTAAATGGCAAGATAAAGAAATAAAGCTTATTAATATTGAAAAGAAAGTAAAATTTTCTTCATTTGAACATGACAGAGAACATCCAAAATAACCTAAAATCAATTATTGGAAATAAAGGTATTTGTTCAGGTAACTGGATGTGAAGTCAATATTTAACATTCAAGCAAAAAATTGAGCAACAGATGAGTGGCACATAAGAATTTTTTTAATACCATCCAAAAAGCATCAAAAATATCAACTGATATCAAATGCATGAACATAGGTCTAACAAAAGTTTCGCATAATATCTTCCCCCCACACTAGAAAATATTGCTGAGAAAAATAAATGAGGAGGCGTTCTAAGTTCATGAGTCGAAAGTTTTACTGTTTTTAATTTTATTTTTAAATTTGCTGTCAATTTTCAGCAAATTGATCTCTAGTTTTAAATGTAAACTCTATAGACTAGCAAGAAAGTTTTTTTGGTGGAAATGGATAAACTGATTCTAAAATTTATTTTGAAATGCAAAGGACCCAAAACAACCAAAAGAATCTTAAATAGAAAACATAGTCATAAGAGCAAATTTAAAGAATTTCAAGAATTACTGTAAAGCTACAGTTATATATATACACACACAGAAATAGAGCAATAGATGAACATAAAATCTAGAAATATTATAGCACATATGAAATCACTTGATTTATGACAAACACCACAGCAACTTAATAAGAAAAAGATGTGCCTTGTTTTGTTTTGTTTTGTGTTGTTTTGTTTTTTAATAAATGATGTTGGGGCAATCAGATCTTTATGTTGAAAAGGAGAACAGTGACCCATTTCTGAAAACGTAACCAAATACTAATTTGAGTTGGATCATAGATTTAAAAGCGCAGATAAAACAATTAAGATATAAACATAGGAACATCTTAATGACAATGGGGTAGACATAAGACAATTAGCACTCATATAGCATTAATCCTAAAACAAAAAGTAATAAATTTGATTTAATTAGAATTAATAACGTTTAGAAAAAAAAAGGAAGGTGAATTAGCAAGCCAGAGGTTAGAATAAAATATGTGCAATATATCCATTGATTTATGTACACAATTCCAAACAAATCAATAATGAAAAGATAAACAAGACAATATAAAAATGGTGAGGGCCAGCCTGGTGGCGCAGTGGTTAACTGCACACGTTCCACTTCGGCGGCCCGGGGTTTGCCAGTTCAGATCCTGGGTGCGGACATGGCACCACTTGGCAAGCCATGCTGTGGTAGGCATCCCACATATAAAGTAGAGGAGGATGGGCATGGATGTTAGCTCAGGGCCCATCTGCCTCAGCAAAAAGAGGAGGATTGGCAACAGATGTTAGGTCAGGGCTAATCTTCCTCACAAAAAAAAAACGGTGAGATTTCTTGAATAGCTAATAAGTATATGAAAATGGATTAGATATAATTAATGCAAATTAAATGCAGTATAAAACCATGAGATATCACCACACATCCAACAGAAAGCTAAAATTCAATCCAAGTATTGGTGAGGATGTAGAACAACCGGAACCCTCAATCCTTGGCTGGTGGCAGGGATAACTGGTTAAAGGACTTTGAAAAATTGATGTATCTGCTGAGCCTAAACATACATCTACTGTATAACAAAGTGTTCCACTCATAGATATTTACCAAAGATAAATGGGCCCATATAGTTACCGAAATCCAGTCACAACAATGTATACAGCATCTCCATTCAGTGCTGCCAAAAACTGTAAATATCCCAGATATCTATCAACAAGAAAAGGGTAAACTATTTGTGATTTATTCATTGAATGGAATACTACATGACGGTCAAAAAAAAAAAACCTATGATGTTACAGAGATGGATCTCAAAAAATATTGGTTCAGTGAAATAGGTCAGATACAAAAATATATATGTTGTACGAGTGCATTCATAGGAAAGCAGTCTAAGAGTAGGAAACTAATCTAGTACAGAAGAAGTAAGAATGGTGATTACTTCTTGGGTGGGGATATTGATCTGGAAGGAGCAGGAAGGAAACCTCTTGGGTGCTGGAAATTTCTATACCTTGTTCTGCGTGAGGAAGTCCATGTTTGTGTACATTTGTGAGTAATCATGGAGTTATATGTGCATTTCACCTTAGTGAAAGGGACTTAGAAACAGTTAAGATGCAAAATTCTGGGCAAGAGGATCATTATGGTCAAGCTAAAGTCACATCCCCTTCTTTCCCAAGGTGGAAACAAGGGCACTATGAGTACCTCGTCTTCCAAGGTGGATGTGAAATGGTCCTTCACCAACATAGAGGGGGACAGGTTATTCAAGAAAAGGAATTTGCATGGTTATTAGAAAAGGGACACTCTTCTGCTTAGTCCAAGTTATAAGGTCTCTATAGCTACTGTAGTAAATTACTTCAAAAGAGCACACTCAAATATTATTTTGATTTAAATAATAAGTAGTTTTTTAGACCAAAAACAATCCTTATTTTCACAAATACTCAAATTTGAGAAATCTTTCTATGTGGAGACACTGGAAATTTTGCTGTGACCTTGTACTAGAGATCATTAAACTGGGTATTCCTAATAAAATTGTGATTTGACTGCTATTAGAAATAAAATGTCACAACTAGAAGGACCTGCAACTAAGATATGCAACTATGTATGGGGGGAATTTGGGGAGATAAAGCAGGAAAAAAAAGAAATAAAATGTATCATTAGAAATCTAATAATACTGCTGAGCAGAGCTAAACAGCATTAAAATTCATCCCAGCTCACGCATACTTCCACATTTTCTTCTCTCTTCCTTGATGTTGTGTTTGTCCTATTCAACAAGAAAGCTGGACAAGACCAGGGACAGTTATTCCACGCACAGAAGATAGAAGGATGTCCATTCCTCCTCTGCATCACGTACTCCCATGATGTGGGTTTGCCAGCCAGATTCTGAGGGCGTGTAAATTATACACACTTCTGGATAATATGTCTCATTGGGATAGTCAAACTACAGTGTATCCCCTGAAGAGCTGTTACATAATACAGTTCCCAGTGCTTGATTTTTGATGTGCTTTCAGGAGCTATAGACAGGTTCAATGCCTAGTGGGATGCTAATCCCACTACTCCCCGCATTGAAAATGCAATCTTAATTTAAAACAAACATACTGTAATATACAACACGATATATAATTAGACATAGATGCGTACTTCAAGGTCTCCATGCCTTAAGTTCCTCATTATTTGACCACTTTCATCTCTAGAATATCTTTCATCCTCTTAGTGAACTTCTTAGTGAACACTTTTGACAACACAATGTTGGCTCCAACCCTTCTCTAGTTTATTTTGCTTGTTTATTCAGCTTTCTCTGCTAGGAGCTAATTTCCGTAGAGTGAGAACACTTGTTTTGTCTTTAAATCCCTTCTATTTGGACTTAGGCCCACAACTGGACTCACTACTTGACTTTCTTGATTGTTCACACGCATTGTTTCTCTTTCACAGTTCCTGATGGAAATGCTATTCCACTTCATTGTCTTAGTAGTGGCAGAAAATATTTCAATGACACACTACCAAGGCTTACGTCACGACCACTACCACCACCATAATGTCTAGAATCTTTTTGTGGCATAAGAAACACCTTCAAAATAAGTAAATTTTCCCTAATGTGACTGTGCTAGGCAGAGTTTTAAAAATCCTCCCTCAAGATTTCCATCTTTGGGTTCTTCGTTTAAACACTAACTAGGTACTGCTGTAAAAAGACTCTGCTGATGTAATTAATTTACTCATCAGCTGACTTTAAGATGGGGATAGAATCATGGATTACCCAGGTGGGCCCAATGTAATCACATGAACCCTTAAAAGTTGAAGAGGAAAGCAGAGGGTCAGTCAGACAGATACTCCTGAAGAGAAAGTCAGACGGTTGCAAAGCATAACAGAGCCTTGACTCATGGGTCCTGGAAGGGGATATGTGGGAAAAATGAGAAGAGATGCAGGTGGCCTTTGGAGCAAAGACCGGCATCCAGCTGACAGCCAACAAGGAAACAGGACTTCCATCCTATAGCTGCAAGGAACTGAATTCTGCTAATGACCTGAATGATCTTGGAAGCAGATTCTCTTCCAGGGCTCCAATAGGGAATACAGGCTGACACTGATTTCCACTTAGCTAGACTCTAAGCGAGTATCCAGCCAAGTCCACCAGACTTCTGACTACAAAACTGTGAGTTCATAAATGGTTGTTTTTAAAGTTTCTAGGTTTGTGCTAGTTTGTTATGTAGCAAGACAGAACTAATATAATGACCTATAATTAGAAGAAAAGTCTGGCCCCTACAGCCCATTCGTATCCTCACTCCTTCTAAAAGAACCACTCCAGTCTTCTTCCTCGCACTCTTCTTAGCCACAGATGTATTCGTTTGTTCTGATTGGAATATTCTCCTGACTTCTTCATATGGTTAGCCTGTGTCCATTCTTCAGGTCATAGCTCAGGGTTAGAAATTCAGGAGTGGAATTTTGTTAAATTGAATGATAAGAAAGTTGAATCTTGCTATTATGTTGTCATGTCACCATATGCTCTCCTTGTCAGTACTTTGATAAGTTGTAAATATATGTTTATCAGGCAATTATCTTACTGCTCGATCCTCTTAACTAGACTGTAGGCCTCAGAAAGAGAAGATCATCCGCTTTTAATCACCGTTGCACCTTCAGCATTTCATATGGGTTGAAGAAATCTGAGGTGCCTGAATGAGTGAGGTACCTAATGAGTTGAGGTACTTTATATAAAATTTGCAAAACCAGATCCATCTAACACTAATTTAAATTAAGTCCCTACTCTAAGAAGTCATCATATTAGAGAAGATGCAAATTCTATCGTCTATGATCTGATAAGCTTTACATCTTTTAGGTTACATATTTGAAAAGAATATCCAGGCATAAATTTAAAAAAACTACATCAGGTGTATCTATTCTTCCTAGTAAAATGACTGCACAATCAGAGGAAGAAAATGAATTAAGCACAACCTTATTTTACATTGGTACCAGGTTAATATTCATATCCCTCACATATTCCCTAACGACATAGTACATAAGATTTCCATTGTGAACATATAGACACAGTGTCCTTGACATCAGAGGGGCTGATGGAAGTAGAGAGATACACTGGGGAGAGGGGAGAAGCAACCCAAACGAACTAACTAAAATATTGACTGATGTATATGTCAGCAAATATCAATTATTCTGTATATTTAAAGCAGGAAAAAAAAATAGAGCCTACTACAGACAGTGAGCAACCCATCAATCAGCAAGAGCATGCTGGAGGACCAAAGGAGGTGTGTTGTTGGGGTCCAGGGCCTGGGGTCGCCTGGCAGGAGCAGGAGCCATAGAAGTGTTGCCAGTGCTCCTGCAAACCCTTGAGGGAAGGGAAAAAAGTACTAGATTACTCCTTTTCCCCCAAATTCCAACCTCCACCAGTACCTCTCACTGGCCAAATCCAGACAAAAACAAGCTGACACGGGAGCATGACGGGAGCAAGGAAGGCTTATAGAACTCAATTTTCCTCCAACATGAAGCAGTATAAGGAGAGGAAGAGTAATGGATCCAGCACAAATGGGCTTATGCCTGGAACAGCTGACCGATGACTTCCGACAGCAAGATCCTGGCCTCTCATCTTGTGAGTCCAAGAACAAGAAAAGTCGTTTGTTTATAGTTTAAATGCAACAGAGATAGGATTAACTTGAAAATTGATATTTTCTCTTTATCTCCTTGGGAAGGATTAATTGTAATCTAGCAACTGTTAATGATAACATATTGCTATTATTCAGCTAAGACTGGATCAACAATAAGCTGATTCACCAAAGTACGCTTTGAACTTTGATGAAAAGAAATAGGTGATAACTCCCAGGAAAACTGGTAATTATTACACAGGATTAGATACTATTAGTACTATCTAGAGAGGATTTTATAAATAAAAAGGTAAATATTTGATATTTACAGTAACTAGTGTATTTCCTTAGCGGAAGAGGAGAATGTTTTCTAGCATTAGGAATAAACTGAAGTAAGAAGAGAATAAAGTGAGAAAAGAGTCTTTGTATTTAAACTTTATACTACTCTTTAAATCAAGTTTCCCCTCTTAATGCTCATATGCATTATGTAGTATGAGATATTTCACATTTTGTTTCAAAATATTTCCTCTTTTAAAAAGACTTTATTTAGAGTAGTTTTAGATTCACTGCAAAACTGAGAGGAAGATACAGAGATTCCTCATATATCTCCTGCCCCTATACATGCATAGCCTCCCTCATTATCAACATCCTCCTGCCAGACTGGTACATTTGTTACAATTGAGGAAACTACGTGGACACACACAGTCCATAGTTTACACACACAGTCCATAGTTTACATTATGGTTCATTCTTGGTGGTGCAGATTCATTTCACGGCTTTGGACAAAGGTGTGATATGTATCCATCATTATGGCATCACATAGTATTTTCACTGCCCTAAAAATCTCTGGGCTCTGCCTCTTCATCCCTCCCCTACCCCCGATTCCTGGAAACCACTGATATTTTTACTGTCTGTATTTCTGCCTTATACAGAACGTCATATAGTTGGAATCAGACAGTATATAGTCATTTCAGATTGGCTTCTTTCACTTAGCAATATGTATTTAAGTTCCCTCCATATTTTTCACTGCTTGATAGCTCATTTCTTTTTAGTGCTGAATAATACTCCCTTGTCTGAATGTACCACAATTTATTTATCCATTTATACACTGAAGGACGTTTTGGTTGCTTGCAAGTTTTGGTAACTGTGAATAAAGCTGCTATAAACATGTGCGTGCAGATTTTTGTGTGAACGTAAGTTTTCAATCACTTTGGTTAAACACAAAGGAGTTCAACTGCTGGGTCATATGGTTAGAGTAGTATGTTTAGCTTTTTAAGAAACCACTAAACTGTCTTCTGAAGTGGCTATACCATCTTGCATTCCACCAGCAATGAACGAAAATTCTTCTTGCTCCACATCCTCACTAGCATTTGATGGTGTTAGTGTTCTGGATTTTGGTCATTCTAATAGATATGCAGTAGTCTCATTGCCATTTTCATTTGCATTTCTCTGATACCATATGATGTGGAGCATCTTTTCATATGGTTATTTGCCATCTGTGTATCTTCTTTGGTGAGGAGTCTGTTAAGGCCTGTGGCCCCGTTTTTAATCAGGTTGTTTGCTTCTTGTTGAGCTTTAAATATTCTTTGTACAGTTAGATAACAGTTTTTTAGCAGATATGTCTTTTGCAAATATGTTCTCCCAGTCTGTAGCTTTTCTTCTCCTTCTCTTGACTTTGTCTTTTGTAGAATAGAAAATTTAAGTTTTAATTAAGTGCAGCCTATCAATTCCTTTTTTCATAGACTGTGCATTTTTATGGTATCTAAAAATTTATCACCAAACCCAAGGTCATCTACATTTTCTCCTATGTTATCTTCTGAGAGTTCTATAGTTTCACATTTTACATTTAGGTCTGTGATCCATTTTGAGTTAATTTTTGTAAAGAGTGTAAGATTCATGTCTAGCTTTATTTCCCCTTTTTTTTTTTTTTCCATGTGGCGATCCTGTTGTTCCAGCATCATCTGTTGAAAAGACTATCTTCTTCCATTTTGTTGCCTTTGCTCCTTTGTCAAAAATCAGTTCACTATATTTATTTGGCTCTATTTCTGGGCGCTCTGTTCTGTTCTATTGACCTTTTTGTCTGTTTTTTCATCAATCCCACACTGTCTTGATTGCTCTAACTTTCTAGTAAGTCTTGAAGTCAGGTAGTGTCAGTCTCCAAATACGTTCTTCCCTTGACTCTATAGATCAAGTTGGGAAGAATTGACATCTTGACAATATTGAGTGTTTCTTTAGTTGAACAGGAATATCTCTCCATTTATTTAGTTCTTCTTTCGTTTCACTCATTAGAGTTTTGTAGTTTTCCTCATATAGATTTTGTACATATTTTGTTAGATTTATACCTAATATTTCATTTTGGAGAGTGCTAATGTAAATGGTATTGTGTTCTAATTTCAACTTCCACTTAATCATTGCTGTTATATAGGAAAGTTATTGACTTTTGTGTTTGAATCTTGTATCTTGCAACATTACTATAATCAATTATTAGTTCCAGGAAACTTTTTGTTGATTCTTTCCATTTTTCTAAGTAATCAATCGTTATTTGCAACCAATTGTTATTTGCAACCAAAGACAGTGTTATGTCTTCCGCCCCAATCTGTATGCCTTTTATTTCCTTTTCTGGTCTTATTAAATTAGCTGAAACTTCAAGTATGATGTTGAAAAGATGTGGTGGGAGTGGACATCCTTGCTTTCTTCCTAATCTTAGTGGGAGAGCTTCTAGCATCTCATTCTGATTTCTGAGAGTTTTTAACATGAGTGGGTATTAGATTTTATCAAATGCTTTTTCTGCATTTGTTGATATGATCATGTGATTTTTCTCTTTACACTGTCGATGCGATCATTACATCCATTGATTTTCGAATGTTGAGCCAGGCTTGTGTACTTGGGATACCACTTGGCTGTGGTGTGTAATTCTTTTTATACATTGTTTGGTTTTATTTGTTAATATTTTTTGAGAATTCTTGCATCTATATTTATAAGAGAGATTGGTTCATGGTTTCTTTTCTTGTAATGTCTTTCCTTGGTTTTGGTAGTAGAGTGAAACTGGCCTCATAGAATGCATTAAGAAGGATTACCTCTGCTTCTGTCTTCTGAAGGAGATTGTAGACGATTGGTACAAATGTTTTTTCCTTAAATATTTGGTAGAATTCACCAGTGAATCCATCTGGGCCTGGTGCTTTCTTTTTTGGAAAATTATTAATTATTGATTCAATTTCTTCAATGCTTATAGGCCTATTCAGATTGTCTATTTCTCCTTTATGAGTTTGGCAGATTGTATCTTTCAAATAATTGGTCTATTTCATCAAGATTATCAAACTTGTAGGCATAGAGTTACTCATGGTTTTCCATTCATGTCCTTTTAATGTCCATGGATCTGTAATTATATTCCATCTTTCATTTCTGATATTAGTAATTTGAGTCTTCTTTTTTTCTTCTTAGTTCCTTTGGCTAGAGGCTTATAGATTTTATTGCTACTTACTAAGAACCAACTATTGGTTTAGCTAATTTACTTTATTGATTTCTCATTTTCAATTGCATTGATTTCTGCTCTAATTCTTATTGGGTTTTTTTTCCTGCTTACTTTGGATTTAATTTGTTCTTCTTTTTCTTGTGTCCTAAGGTGGAAGCTTTGATGATTGATTTTAGATCTTTCTTGTTCTCTAATATACGCATTCAATGCTATAGAATTCCATCTAAGAATGCTTTTGCTGCATCCCCCAAATTTGATGTTACATTTTGTTTTCATTTTGTTAAAAATATTTCAAAATTTCTCTTGAGATTTCTTCCTTGAGTGATGTGTTATTTAAAAGTGTGCTGTTTAATCTCTATGTATTTGGGGATTTCCAGTTATCTTTCTGTTATTCATTTCTAGTTTAATTTCATATTGGTCTGAGACCAGATATTGTATGATTTCTATTCTTTTAAATTTGTTAAGGTGTGTTTTATGGCCCAGAATGTGGTCTATCTTCATGAATGTTCCATAGGAACTTGAGATGAATGTGTACTCTGCTGTTGTTGGATGAAGTAGACTATAGATCTTAATTACATCCAATTGAGTGATGATGTGTTTGAGTTCAACTATGTCCTTACTGATATTCTACCTGCTGGATCTATCTGTTTCTGATAGAGGGGTGTTAAAGTCTCCAACTATAGTAGTGGGTTCATCTATTTCTCTTTGCAGTTCTATCAGCTTTTGCCCTACATATTTTGATGCTTTCTTAATAGGCATTGTTATGTTTTCTTGCAGAATTCACCCATTTATTATTTTGTAATGCCCCTCTTTATCCCTGATAAATTTCCTTCCTGGGAAGTTTGCTGTCTGAAATTAATACAGCTATTCCTGCTTTCTTTTGATTAGAATTAGCATAGTATACCTTTCTCCATTCCTTCATCTTTTTGTATTTAAAGTGGGTTTCTTGTAATTCACATATAGTTGAGTGGTGTTTTTTGATCCACTCTGACAATCTCTGTCTTCTAATTAGGACATTTAGATCTTTCACATTCCAAGTAGTTATTGATATAGTTGGATAATATCTACCATATTTGTTAATGTTTTCTATTTTTTGCCCCTGTTATTCATTTCTATTTTTGTCTTTCACTCATTTCCTGCCTTCTGTGGTTTTAGTTGAGCATAATATATGGTTTCATTTCCTCTCCTTTCTTAGCATATCAGTTATGCCTCTTTTTTTTACTTTGTTTAGTAGTTTCCCTAGAGTTTGAAATATATATTTACAACTAATCCAAGTTCATTTCAAATAACAGTAAACTTCTCAGGTAGTGTGAGTACCTTGTAACAACAAATTATCCTTATTCTTCCCTCTTGTCCCTTGTATCATTTTCACATAATTCATTTCACTTATATATAAGCATACATAAGCATATATATGATTTGCATATGAGCATAAATTACTACATTATTATTTTGAAAAAACTATTATGTGTTAGATCTATTAAGAATAAGAAAAGTAAAATTTTTTTCTTCATTTATCCCTTCTTTAATGCTCTTCCTTTAGTTATGCAGATCTGAGTTTCTGAACTATATTATTTTCCTTCTCCCTGTGAACTTCTTTTAACATTTCTTGCAAGCCAAGTGTGCAAGTGACAAATTCCCTCAATTTTTGTTTGTCTGAGAAAGTCTTGATTTCTCACTTTTTTCATTTATTTTATTGAAGTCATGTTGGTTTATATCATTGTGTAATTTCAGGTATATATTATTACTTATCAGTTTCTGTATAGACTGCACTGTGTTTACCACCAATAGTCTGATTTTTATCCATCACCATACATATGTGACCCTTTACTCCTTTCTGCCATCCTCCTACCCTCCTCTCTTCTGGTAACCACTAATCTGTTCTCTTTATTCATGAGTTTGATAATCTTCCACATACACGTGAAATCATACAATGTTTGTGTTTTTCTATCTGGCTTATTTTGCTTAACATAATACCCTCAAGGTCCATCCATGTTGTTGCAAATAGGATGATTTTTTTAAATAGCTTCATAGTATTCCAGTGTATGTATATACCATATCTTCTTTACCGGTTCATCAGTTGATGGGTACTTGGGTTGCTTCCACGTCTTGGCTGTTGTGAATAACGCTGCAATGAACAAAGGGGTGCATAAATCTCTTTGAATTGTTGATGTCACGTTCTTTGGATAAATACCCACTAGTGGGATAGCTGGGTTATATGGTAGTTCTATTTTTAATTTTTTGAGAAATCTCCATCCTGTTTTCCACAGTGGTGGCACCAGTTTGCATTCTCACCAGCAGTGTAGGAGGCTTCCCTTTTCTTCAAATCCTCTCCAACATTTGTTATTTTTGGCCTTAACTTTTGAAGCATAATTTCACAAGGTACAGAATTCTAAGTTGGTGTCTTTTTTCTCACAACACTTTAAAAATTTTAATCCACTCTCTTCTTGCTTGTATGGTTTCTGAAGTGAAGTCAGATTAATTCTTCTCTTTGCTCATCTATAGGTGAGGATTTTCTTTTCCTTTGGCTTCATTCAAGATTTTTTTCTTTTAATTTTTTATAGCTTGAAAATGATATATGTAAGTATAGTGTTTTTGGCATTCATTCTACTTGGTGTTTTCTGAGCTTCCTGGGTTGCGGTTTGGTCTGATATTAATTTGGCAAAGTTCTTAGTCATTATTGTTTAAATATTTCTTTTGTTCCTTTCTCTTTCTTTTGCTGGTATTCTCATTATTTGTAAGTTACATCTTTTGTAGTTGTTCCACAGCTCTGGGATATTCTGTTCTGTTTTTTTTAAGTCTTTGTTCTCTTTGCCTTTCAGTTTTGGAAGTTTCTATTGAGATATAATCAAGCTTGGAGATTCTTTCCTCAGTTATATCCAGTCTATGAATAAGTCCATCAAAGCCATTCATTGTTTCTGTTATAGTGTTTATCGCTAGTATTTCTTTTTCGCTCTTTCTTAAAGTTTCCATCTTTAGCATTCATTGTCCATCTATTCTTACACGCTGTCTGCTTGATCTATTAGAGCCCTTAGAATATTAATCATAATTGCTTTAAATCCCCAGTCTGAGCATTCCAACAGCAGTGACATGTCTGATTCTAATGTTTACTCTGCTACTTCAAACTGGGGTTTTTGTGTTTTGGTATGCCTTGTAAGTGTTTATGATAGCTAGACATTGTGTACCAAGTAAAAGAAAGTGCTGTAAATAGGACTTTATTAATGTAGCAGTGAGGTGTTGGGGAGAGGAGACATTCTATAGTTCTATGATTTGGTGTCCATCTTTTAGTGAACGTGTGCCTCTGGACCGTGAACTTCACAAGTGTTCTTAATATTTTTCTCCCCACTCAGGTGGGACAGGATGGCTAGAGCGGGCTGGAGTTGGTAATTCCCTTCCCTCTAGTCAGTTATCTCTGATAAAATCTCAGCAGTTTAGGCTCTATTCAAGTAGTTTCTCCTGAGGGCAGACTTGTTAAAAAGAATTGAGTTCTCTGGTGTATTTCAAAATGACTCCTTATTCCTTCGCCTGCCAAAAGCTCCAGAGGAATTGTCTCCATTATTTACATGAGAAACTGGTTGACCTCAGAGAGGTAAATCTCACAAAAGCATGGTGGCTCTCCTATTACTGGGTACCCTTGGAGTTTTTAACTCTCAAACTGTCCATAACAAGCCTCCAACAATTATTCAGTGACAGTTCAAGTTTTCCTGATCAGTCACTGATTGAAGAGGCTTCTGTTCTGGTGAGATCCTTTGTATTCACCTGACTCTCCCTCCAATTTTGGTGGCAGCAGTTTTTCCTGTGACCTCACTTCTTTGAAGGGTCTGAGAAGAGTTGCTGATTTTTCAGTCTGTTTAGATTTTTACTTGTTAGAGTGGCAACTTCCAAATTCCTTACACGTGGTACTGAAAATGGGAAGCTCCAAAATATTTACTTTTAAAACCATTTTAATGTTAAGAATATTCTACTTAAATATGAATAATGTAGTACGGATCATCTGCCTTGCTCTACTTGCTGGTGGTAATTAGCCTTATGTCATTTGTTTGCCACTTTCAAATCCTAGAGGGAATTATTTAATTTCTTTTTGTAACTAATGAAGTTTATCACAACCGCAAGTCTCATCATCTCTTCTCTAGTTGACTAACCAGTCTCTTGACTTCCGCTTTTGACCCTTCTCTGGGTCCTTTTCCCACATAGCAGCTAAAGTAATCTTTTAAAAATATGCGTGAGAGCCTGTCACTCTGTGACTCAAACTCCTTCAGTCACTTCTCTTGATACATACACTGAATCTGTAATCCTCACCCGGCATCTAAAGCCCACAAGACTAGCCTCTGCCTACCACTCTGGTCTCATTCTCCAGCACTCTGGACCTGGTTTTCTACCTACCAGCCATGCTCATGATTTTCTTTTCCTTACACTGGGCAGTTCAAAGTACTGCCTTAGGGGCACTGAACTAGCTGTTTCCTCTCCCTGGAATGCTCTTCCCTCAGATTATCTTGTTTTCCTATGTGTAAGTGCCTACCATCTCTCATACTCCTTAACTAGAGTCACAGTCAGCCCAAGTTGTGTTATTTTGCTTATAGCAAGTACATTTGATCACCTGATAATATCTTATTGCAAATATATATTTATACCTCAACCAGTGAGAGTAGAGGCTTTATATGTCTTATTTAGTTCTTTATGTCAGCTCCAAAAACTGTGCCTGGCATACAATAGACTCCCAATAACTGTTTGTTAACTAAATAAATACATTAAAAATCCTACTAAGCAACTTATGATATCTCATCCAGAGGCAATTTCAATAAACAGTTAATCATAAATCTGAATTCCAATATATTATCCTTTTTACTTCTTCTTGATGAATTTTACTTTCACAAGGAAGGAAAAAAATTATTATTTAATTTTGGAAAGCTACTACAATTTACACCAGCCTCGGGAGCTGACCCCGTGGCAGAGTGGTTAAGTTCGTGCGCTCCACTTTGGCGGCCCAGGGTTCTGATCCTGGGCACAGACATGGCACCACTCATTAGGCCACGTTGAGATGGTGTCCCACATGCCACAACTAGAAGGACCCACAACTAAAATATACAACTATGTACTGGGGGTATTTGGGGAGAAAAAGCAGGAGGAAAAAAAAAAAAGATTGGCAACAGTTGTTAACTCAGGTGACAATCTTTAAAAAAAAAAAAAAACTTAGAGGTTACATCAGCCTCTTTTGTTAGGGTGTAGCTATGTTTCAATGTAACCATTATTATTTCTATTTATTAGGGATGGTGTAACAATAATTTGTTTCTGATAATATTAGTGGATTCAACCTGGCCCCTCATCCCTTTTTTGTTTTTGTTTTTGAGGAAGATTAGCCCTGAGCTAACATCTGCTGCCAATGCTCCTCTTTTTGCTGAGGAAGACTGGCCCTGAGCTAATATCCATGACCATCTTCCTCTAGTTTATATGTGGGATGCCTACCACATCATGGCTTGCTAAGCAGTGCTATTTCCGCACCCGGGATCCGAACCAGCGAACCCTGGGCTGCCAAAGTGGAACATGCACACATAACCACTGCACCACCAGGCCAGCCCCCACCTCATCCATGGACACCTTTAAAAAGCCAAACCTAGGGACTGGCCTCGTGGCAGAGTGGTTAAGTTCATCCGTTCTGCCTTGTTGGCCCAGGATTCGCCAGTTCAGACCCCGGGTGTGGACCTACACACCACTTATCAAAACATGCTGTGGTAGGCATCCCACATATGAAGTAGAGGAAGATGGGCACAGATGTTAGCTCAGGGCCCACCTTCCTCAGCAAAAAGAGGAGGATTGGTGGTAGATGTTAGCTCATGGCTAATTGTCCTCAAAAAACAAAAAAGAGCCAAACCTTCTCTGGGGAAGTTGAATAGACAATCAAGCAACATATCTCTTCTCCTTTCCCTTCCCATCTGTACAAAATCTAAGGAATTTTTGATGACACGTTCAGTTGCATAAGAAGAAACATATTGCATTATCATAAGATAAGACATAGCTATTATTTTATTTCTCCATGAAGATACGCATATATGTCAATCTCTCATCCTAACATTTGCCAATAAGAATTTTTGTGTTTTTAGATTTCACATATAAGTGAAATCATACGATATTCTTCATTCTCTGTATGACTTATTTCACTTAGCATAATACCCTCTAGATCCATCCATGTTGTTGCAAATGGCAGGATTTCAGTCTTTTTTGTGGCTGAATAATAATCCATCATATATATAGGTATATATATATATATATATACATCTTCTTTATCCACTCATCTACTGATGAATACTTGGCTTGCTTTCATATCTTGGCTATTGTAAATAATACTGAAGTGAACAAAGGGGTGCATGTATCTTTTCAAATTAATGTCTTTGTTTTCTTGAGAAGAATAACCCAGAAGCGGTTTTGCTGGATGATAGGTAATTGCCAGAGGGGGGAGGTGTAAGGGGAAGGGAAAAATAGGTGAAGGTGAAGTACAAACTTCCCATCATGAAATAAATAAATCACAGGGATGTAATGTACAACATGGGGAATGTAGTCAACAATATTGTAATAACTTTGACACGGTTAGTAGTCTTCTCAGGGCGAACGCTTTGTAATGCATATAAATGTCGAATCACTAGGTTGTACACCTGAAAGTAATACAACATTGTGTGTCAACTATACTTCAATAAAAATATTAAATTAAATTTTCAAAATTTTGGAAGCTGATGTATATTTGTTCTGCTACTTTCCTAGTTATTAAAGTGCTCAATAATTTATTTCACCCACACACCAGAATTTATTTGTTTCAAAAGCCCTGCCTACTTCCAAAACGACTTGAAAGAGCTTGTACTTTAAAATAGGATTCAGAGCCAGACAATGAGGAATAAAATAGAGCTCCTCTACAAAAAACTCCAGATCTATGAATTTCCAGATTTCTAAGATGAAAAGGTTACTGTGCTGTGCTGTACTTTGACTCTGGATGTGCACTCGGTTTGGTGGCAATTAAGGAAAATTTTTGTCTTCACCAAGGAAATATATTGACTTACAATCTTTCTTTTTTCTGACAAGAGATAGCCCAGAAATTCCTGCACTCAGCAGTCAATATTTTCTTTTAGCAAGACAATTCCAGCAGGAAGTGAGCTCTGCAGTAGCTTGCACTATTAGTCTCAAATTTTCACTCCTTGTAAGAATGATACATCCATACTGTTTCCATAGCCTCATAGTAGGCAGATCATTCTCCTCTGTATCCTTCTTTCTCTGTATACTTGAATTTCTTTGTAGCCTTTTGACATGTTCTGTTCAGTGGGATGGTAGGACATAATGAAATATTGCCTTCTTGCACTTGTGTGACTGTTATGAGAAGAATATAAAGGAAATACCACACCAGCCTGGGTCTAAAGAACCATGAAATAGAGCAACCTGACAACCTGTGGCCCTACAGCTCAGAGCGGAGTGGATGCAGCCAGTGAACAATGCATAAGGGCAGCATGATTGTGGCAATAGCTAACTAATACAAGTTCCTTCCTAGGCACAAATGGGTATTATACGAAGGAAAGTGGGTAATAAAGCAATCTCTTTTTCTATGTATTTTAAAAACTTCAAGCTAGTATCTTCAGATCAATGTCAAAAAGGTTAACATGAAATTTCTATGTGACCACAGAGTTCAGGGCATATTGATATTATAAAACCATATTTCTACCATTGAAATGCTTACAATCTATCAAAGTTAAGTTTGAATTCAGGAAAGGTTGACTTTGAGAATAAGGAAGAGATTAGCCCAGAGCCCACAGGTCTTTATCCACAAATACTCTGCATTTTGGTGGTAGACATATAAGGGCCCTGAAGCAAGCACTTAGGATTATATAGTGCCGTTCTTCTTGGAGTGCAAGAAAAACTCAGTTTCTGAGGAACGACCCTGAATTTTGGTTTAACAGATGAAATAGGAATCTCGCAGGAACCAAGCATAGGAGGAATATGTCATATATCGGTCTGAACTGATCAAAGTCTTAGAGGAGGCAATAGTAAGCAAATATTAACTATTTACAGAGGAAAAAAAAGCAAACAGGAGTTTTTCTTCAGTCTCAAAGAAAGGTTCAGGGTTAAGGCCTAACATAACCAAGAGAAGTGATTTTGTAAGTGGTTTTGAATGTTTCTGTCTCACACCAAGAGATAAATATTGTCTCCTAATTTAAAACATCCAAATTTGTAATTTTAATTATGATCCATATGCATAAGTGTAAGCTCCTATACACATACCACGTTTTACTTATATATTAAGTTGTTTTTTTTTTTTTCTCATCAGAAAAGGAACACTATCAGTATTATGTTTTCAGGGTTTCTTCATGTTGATTCGTATGGGTCTAGTTCATTCGTTAACACTGTAGAGTAGTCCATTGTATATATAGAACTGTTTTTCCTTCTCCTCTCACATCAATGTGCATATTAAAGTAGTTTATAAATTGTTTCCTGATTACAAACAGTGGCGCAATAAAGCCCCTCATATAATTTCCTAGTGCAGAATTATATACCCAATATAGAGGACTTTAGGTGAAATTTAAAATAAAACACACAAAATACTACATGTTACATTGCTTGTGCATTGTTAAATATATGGTAGAAATAAAACAACAGGCAGGAACGAAGCACACAAAATTTATTACAGTGGTTGTTGCTTCTGAGGAGAGGAAAGGAGACAGTAACTACACAAGTGAGCAAGATAGATTTCAGCAGGGCCAGCCTGGTGGCACAGTGGTTAAGTGCACACGTTCTGCTTCAGCGGCCGGGCGTTCACTGGTTCAGATCCTGGTTGCGGACATGGCACCATTTGGCAAGCCACGCTGTGGTAGGCATCCCACATATAAAGTAGAGGAGGATGGGCACGGATGTTAGCTCAGGGCCAGTCTTCCTCAGCAAAAAGAGGAGGATAGGCAGCAGTTAGCTCAGGGCTAATCTTCCTCAAAAACAAGAAAAAAAAGATTTCAGCAGTATGCGTAGTGGTGTAACTATTTACTCTAAAATATCTGAAGAAATAGGGCTAACTATGAACCATAGCTAAGTCAGTTAGTGAATAGGTATGTGCCTGTCACTGTATTCTCTAAAATTTTTTTGATTTTTAAAGTTTTGAAATGTATTAAAAACAAAAAGGTATATATCTTAGGGCTTAAAATTTCAAGTCTAGGGCCCAGCCCTGTGGCTCAGTGGTTAGGTTCGCACTTTCTGCTTTGGCGGCCCGGGCTTCACTTGTTCCCATCCCAGGTGCGGACCTATGCACTGCTTGTCAAGGCACGCTGTGGCAGGCATCCCACATAAAATAGACGAAGATAGGCACAGATGTTAACTCAAGGCCAGTCTTCCTCAGCAAAAAGGGGAGGATTGGTGGCAGATGTTAGCTCAGGGCTAATCTTCCTCAAAAAAAAAAGAAAGAAAGAAAAAATTCACTTCTAGTGCATAGCCTGTAAGAAACTCTTGCTAATGTACACAAAAACCTGTACAAACAATGCCTGTCATTTTCTAATAGTTATAAAATGGAAAAAAGAAAAGTCCAAAAGTGAATAAATGAATTATGGGGCATGCAAGAAATATAAATAAAAAAATATATACATCTAATCCATACTCATTGAACAAAATTTGAAAAATGAGAATTACGTGAGCAAAATGAAGTGCTGTATTTCTATCTTCCAGAGTTAATCAGTGTCAATATCCTGTTATATTTCCTTTCTGGCTTCTTTTTGGACATTTGGGCAGCAGAGTAATACAATAGATATAATCTGGCAACTTGCTTTTTCACTTAAAATTTTAGCACTTACTTTTAGCCCACAATTTGTAAAAAGTGTTTTTAGTTGGCAGGAAATGCTAATATGTTTCTCTGATCAGCTTGATCTCTTACTTTTTACAATGACTATTTCAACTTTTCTTCATTCTCTTCAAATGTTTGACTTTCCTATGCTTTCTCTCACCATTACATTTTCTGCAGATCACTTTATCTCAGATTGGAATCCTAATTACCTTAGCATCAAATACATATGGGTGCCCTTCTTAGCACTCTTGCCTTTTGTTATGGTGAAGGTGCTATTGGTAAATCTATGTGATGTTCATCCCTACTGGCTTCATTAATGTACACTAATAATTATGATCATCCCTTCTTTCCTTGTGTATTCAACCTCAGCTGGGTAACTGATCATTCCTAGAGCTGTTAAAAATGCTCAAATGCCTCACCTTAACATAAAAACTACCTCTTTATAAACACCCCGTCTATTTTACCATTCCTCCCCCCACAATATGCACCCTTCACAGCCAAACCACTTAGAGAATCAATCCACTCACACTATCTCCTTTTCATCACCAACCACTCACTCTTCAAAACTCTGCAATCTAGCCCCTGGCTCTATCACTTCGCTGATATGACTGTCCAACCACTCTTAGTAACTGAATCAAACAGGTCGCATATGTAACTGAATAAGTAAATATGCATATCGCACCAACAGTTCAAAAGTACCCTATGACTGAACACTCTATGTAGCCAATTAATACAATGCAACAACTTGACATCTAAAAATTTCCTTAAGGTCTTTTATATAGTTCAGAAACTTTTTACTGTTATAAAAGGAAATTGTGTATTTCAGGGTATTGACTCACTTTAGTCCCTCAACTCTGGTTCATTCCATTCTTAGTTGAGAACCTCTGTCCTTCCCCTGGAATAGGAAGAAAAACAAATTGTTCATTGTAGAATATGGGGCCCTCCACAACCTTGCACATCACGATATTTTTTAGGCTTATCTCTTTCTGAATTCTGTCCAGCCTTACTTTTTGTTCTTAAATTGAAAAACAACTTCTTGTGGTTACCCACATGTACTATAATGCCATGAACATCATCAAGCTTATCAAGTCCTATTTTGTGTTTTTATGTGTCCGTTTTCTTATGTTTATCATTAGAACTTGAGGATCTTGCTTATCCCATATGGATGCTGAATAAATATTTACTATACAAATAAGTAAACAAATGAATCTTGCATTAACTCTGGAATGGAAGCAGTTGTAAAATTTACTAAGATTTATATGATACAAACAGATCTATGAAATTAATAAGGTGATAGGATGAGCGTTAGAATCTATAGTTCCATGGATGTTTTCAGAATCCTTTCTTGTCACTATATCCTGCCATTTGCCCCTTTCCCTTGCCCTGCCACTGTTTACAGTGTTCTTGGCACTTGTTACCCATTTTATGAATTTCTGGGAGCTAATTTATTAATATTTTATGTGGTAGATTTAACCCTTGTCTTTTATGAAACATGAAGACAAGCAACAGAAGCAAAAATATTTTGTATTCATGAAATATGAATTACTTAATGGAAAAAGTATAGCTTAGTGATTAAGCATAACATTTGGAATTAAGCTGCCTGGATTTAAATGTCAGCTCTACCATCATCTTGCTATGTGACTTTCTGGAATTACTTATCCCTTCTCTTCCTTAGTTTCCTCGCTTGTGAAATGGAAGATTTTAGAATACTTAACCCTCTCGTAATTAAACAGCGCAGAAACCAACAATAGCAAAAGGAAAAAGAAATCAGCTAACATTATTTGCATTCCCATTTGTGAACTATTTATTAAACTATAATGAACCAGCACCTGAAATAAAAAAGGTTTTTGGTTTGGCGGATCTCATTTAATTTCCAGATTATACCAGTTTATAAGTGCTATTTAAGTATGACCTTTGTAGACTAACGTCTGATTCTACTGAGTGTCCAAAATCCCTATATGCTGAAGAATTAATGTTATAGAAAGTTATAAATGGGAAAATTGGAAAATTAATTAAATAGAAATATATCGTTTATCCTGAGGGAAAGGGAAGAAGATAGGCCCCCTTGAGAGAAAGATTTCTCTCTGAATCATCTGCACTGACTCATTCCACAAAGTGCCTTTGGTTTAGTCATATCTTATCTCCAATGTGAGTAACTCATTGGTTTTAGCAGTGACCATGTGTCTTGTTAATTAATGCTATAGTTTGGCCTGCTTTTGCTTTAAATCATCTGGTTGTAGCTTTTGTGAAAAGATAAAATCTTTTAATATATCATAAAGATCTCTTCAATTTAGACAATTCCAAAAATGAAGAAATAGCCTTGGCTTTTATGCCGGAGGAAACAATTAATTTGCAGCGCCATGGTTCTTAATAAGCAAATTCATCTTTCAGGCCATTAAAGAAAAAAGAACTGAGTGACTAACTGTAACAATTTCCCCATAATGAGACTTAAAGTTACAAATTTTGCCAAAATTTAAATTAACATGTTATCTAAACTGTGATGGGAACAGCTTTGTTATGTTAAGTTGCTTTAATGCTGCCAACATGGCTTACCATGCATTAATGATAAAGGTGTTTCTGTCAAATGAAGAAGAGTTACCTCAATAGCTCAGACGCCTGCATTTATTTTGATGAAAATGTTATAGCTCCGTACTCAGCTTAGGTCTACCTCCGTAGATATTAACATCTAGGAGATGACAAAAGGGAATTTGTATATTTTCAAGAAGATGATTGATGTGCTGCATCCTCTCAGCACAAGGCTCTCAATTATTTTTTTTCTTTTTATTATAGCACAGGTAATTTTACAAAATTAATTTTTCTATGAGCCAAGGGAATAAGTGGAAAATAAGGGAATATTTGTTTTATTTCTATATTTACTACTCAAACGTGATTCCTCAACTCTCGTAGAAAAAAAATGTTGCTGACTAACAGGAGTGCAGGTGTAACATAGTCAAGAGCTTGGGCATAGACCACACTAGCTTAGTTTTAAAACCTATACCAGCTCTATGATTTGGGCAAATAATTCAATTTCCTCATGTGTAAAATGGGAAAGACACTAATAGACTTCATTTCATACGGTTTCCGTTATGAACTTAAAAAAATACATTTAGAATGTTTAGAAGTCTTCCTGGAATACATTTTTGTTGCTACAAAACTCAGTAGAGAAGAGATACCAGAGACTGTTTTGTCTCTGGCACTCCCGCCAACTGCTGGATATTAATGATAACAGCAAAGAAAACAACAGAGCCAGTGTTAACTGAATGCGCATGATTTACTGGCTACTTTGTTACGCACTATACAAATATTAATTCATTAACGCACATAAAACAGGGCTGCTTCTTTGCTATTTCCATCCCCATTTTGTCAATGAAAAATATAAACACTTAGAAAATTTAGCTAAATAGACAATTGTCCTCCATTAAATTAATGGGAAAAATAGAACTGGAATCCTTTTCTAAGTTTTTTAATCCCTTCTGAATGTTTATACTAAATTCATTCCCATAAGTCCCTGGAGACAGCTGATATTTGACTTTAATTAGGCTGTTCGTCGGTTTTGTTCTTGCATCTGGACCTCTTGCAGGAGGAACAGAGAAGGCAAAGGCGATTCTCTTGATAGGGAGGGGAGAGGATAGACTTGCCATCCTTCCAGACTCTCCACACTTGCCTTGTTCACTGAGCAGGAGAGTGCAGTGAAAAGCGAAAGAATAGGCAAGTGTATCTCTACCTTGAATGTTGATAGCACATCTTTGACTCAATTATTGTTTTTGTTTTTGTTTTTTCTTTTGAGGAAGATTAGCCCTAAGCTAACATCTGCTGCCAATCCTCCCCTTTTTGCTGAGGAAGACTGGCCCTGAGCTAACATCCGTGCCCATCTTCCTCCACTCTACATGTGGGACGCCTACCACAGCATGGCTTGCCAAGCGCCATATCCGTAGCTGGGATGGGAACTGGCGAACCCCGGGCGGGCCAAGCGGAACGTGCGAACTTAACCACTGCACCACTGGGCCGGCCCCTCAATTATTGTTATAATAAATATTTTCCAGGCATATTCTCTGTGTTTCTAGCTATGCCTGGCAGGAATGTGAATTAGGACAGTCTGACTCGTGGGACTTATATTTAACATGCAGTGTGGTAAGGACAATGATAAGATATGAAGATGTATGGAAGCACAGAAAAAGCATCTGTCAATATAATTATTAGAGGAAAGGGTGATATTCGAGGTCAGTCTTCTCAAGTCAAGAATTTCTTAATAATGTAAGGTAAGAAAAGTAGCAGAGAGTAGTTCGCTCAAAGCCCTGGCACACAGAATGCAATATGAGCAATTTAGGAAGCTAAAGGATCATTGAAGGGAAAGAGGATGGACCAAGGCCTTGCCACGGTAGAGAGATGGCCGAGAGAAGTAGGCAGGGAAACTGATGAGCAGCCGTAAACAGCACACAGAACATTTTCTTATTTGATCCTGTTGGTTATGGGAAGTGAATGAAGAGTGTGAAGGAGAGAAATAAAGTGATCAGTTTGAATTTTAGAAATATAATCCTGGTGAGAGGGTTTAAAGGTGAGCATTTGGAGAGTGTGAGGTATTGAAAACCTTTTAAAATATCTTCTTAAAATAGTCTATTCCTAATATGGCAACACATAAGATACACAAATATATTGGCTGGGAGTCAAAAATCTCTACAGATTACTGTGGTTTATCTATGTGACCAGTCAGGGCTCCTCTAATCTGGAATTTCTTTGGTTAATTATGAACTGCAGCAAAGCACATTTCCAATTTTGTCTACAGGTACAAGAACAGAATTTATTATGATTATTTCAAACATATAAATGATAAAATGAATAATTTTTACACCTTTAAGCTTAGAAAGCAAATTGGTACAAATACAGGTAATGTCCCGTGTATCTCTTGCTGATATGTGTAACCCTCCCTAACCGCCGTGAACAATGTGGTGGTTTTCATTCCCATGCACACCATTATACTTTTGGTGCATGTCTGTGCATCCATAGAAAATAATACTTTTTCATTCAATACTATGTGATAGTTATACTTGTTGTTAAAAGCAGTTCCAGTTCATTCATTTGCACTTCTGTATAGTATTTTCCATTTTATAAATATAATATACATGTTTACATTCCATTCTCCTATGTATATTTATTAAGATAGTTAACAAGTTCTCCCTTTAATAGTGTTGCAATGAGTAATCAAGTACATGTTAACTGGTGCAATGTTATAGAATGTTTTAAATGCATATGCCAGTGAGTAAAGTTTCTAAACCATAGCGTATGGGTATCTTGCAATTTGCTAGGTATAACTAAACTTTTTCAAAGTAGTTATACAAATTTACTCTTCTTTGGGCGATGATAAATTTATGATGCTCAGCATTTTTGGCGGAACTTGATATCATCACAGTTTTATGTGTTCATCAACTTCTTATATGTAAAAGAGAGTACACCTTTTCATTATAGATCTTTTAAAAACTTTTTAATTTTACTCAGCTCCCAGTGGAATGAACATATCCAGCCAAAATCTGGTAAAAATTTACCAATCTATCAATCCATCCAGTAAAACACCTTTCACATTCCTTTTCATGCTTTATGAAAGGAAAAGTCCACAGGTGGTTGGATGTAGAATTCATTTAGGCTGTTATTCGATAATTCATATAACAACAATTTAGATTCATTTTTTATTAAGAAAAAATCTTAGTAAAGTAGTGGCCATTGAGCGCTGGGATTTATTTAATGGAAATTTTTATTTCTCAGATAGTCATTTTAACTCAGTAGAAAAATGTCGATCCATCCTACTGTGAAAATTGATACATATTTTTTATGGTGGGCTTCAGATTAATATTTTGTGGCAGAAGCATCAATGTTAAACAATCTTATTAAACTCTGAATTAAAAAAGTGGTGATGCAGAAGCAGCAGATTCGTGCATACAGATAGTGCATTAGCTTAAAACTGAGATAATGGTGATGATTGTGTTTATTTTTATGTAAGATTTGCCACTATCCTTATGAAAGTTGACATTTGTCTACTTTGTGTTATACTCTGCAGTTGTTTTTTTTTTAATTATTCAACAACTACATAAAACACCTAGTTCTACTCTTATCCTAGCATGTTGCTACTGACAGGAGAATTAACTTTTGAGGTTGTGTGTGTGTATGTTAGTGTCATATTTTAGGCAATGTATTGTGATGGTTTTGGGGTCTGTAACATCACGTGTTCACTCAGATGATATAAAAATGCGCCAGAGTCAGCACCGTTTGGAAATGAGCACTGTTTTTCTTGTAGGAAGAGTTTCCTGAGAGAAGGCATAGAGATAGAGGAGAAAAAGATTGAACATGAAATTCAAATGACTTGCCGTTTGAGTTACCTATGGCCAATAGTTCAATATCTCAACCACTACTGCTTTTCTGAAAATGAGGATGATGCTGAGTTCCACAAAGTTTTGTGATGAATTTCTTCAGTGCCTTTTTCATGAGTGATCTACTCTGAATGCTTGTCCAATGTGAACTAATATTGTTAATAACCAACAACAAATCAGAACAAAACTTCAACATGATGCCTCATTATGCCACGTAATACCTTTGAATGCAAAAGGGTTTATGTATAACAGAAGTTTATAAGCTACTACTTCTTGAACAGGCCTGCGAGACTCCAAGCATCCGACAATGTTTCAACTTTCATTTCCATACAATTTAGATCAAACTTTAATAATATAAGTGCATTCTGGATCATCTGATAACTCCTATATATGTTCATATAATTACGCTGGTCACTTGTATATTTTGGCGGTTTTTGAGTTGGATATAAATAGCATTAATTTTATTGGCACAGGTTAATAATAGAACAGAGAGAGAATTCATGCTGAGTCTTGGCCAGGTGATTTCGTAAAGTTTGAACTGCACAAAGATAATTTTGCAACAGTTTGAATTAGAAAATATGGTAGAAAAATTGAATTTCACATAGCATAAGCCAAATGAACATACAGAACTCAAACAATCTTGCATTTTCTCCACCATTGCTGTTAGCATATTCGTGTATCAACTTAGATTCAACAAAACAACTAAACTATCTCAGTAAAAACATTGCAGGAGCCAGTTTGAAGGGGATCATCATGGTCAAATTTGGGAAAACTTGAGCGCCAACGTAATTGAGAATCATAATGAATAAGTCTATAGAAAAATTATGAAGGTATGAATCTATAACAGTAATAAGGAAAATTAATAAATAGGGGAGAAGGAAGAACTCTTGCTGTAGTATAATGCTGAGTACTGGAGTTGGTGCCTTATCAGTTTGTATATGTTTATATGCAAATCTTTTCAATCAAACTATTACAATCATCACAGTAAAGACTGGATAACAAAAGAATAATAAATGAGTGCTTAGTCTAGGGGAAAGGTTTGGTGAGGAGCATAGCTCAAATCTCTTTGAACTTGAGTTTTGATAGCATGATGGGAGTTAAGCATGACAGTATAAAAGAGTGCGTTAGATAAACCCGGAATAATTAATTCATTTTCATTCATCCAAGTCACTTACTTCAAAATATTTATTGAGTGCTTAGATGTACCGTGAATTGTTCTAACCAGTGGATACCAGAATTTTGTGTTTTTAACACTCATTATTTTGTAGCTAGGTCCTGGCTCGAGATCAGGAAAGATCTTGTCTTCAGCTCTTTCTCAGAATACTTGGGAATATATTCTTTAGAAGAGGCATTCTGTTGTTAATTTTGCCTGTTTGTTTTAAGGGTCTATTCCACAATTCTTTCAGTGAGGAAGCAAGACATACACCTGAGGCAGTATACTTATATGTGCCAATGAATTGTAAAGACAAAACAGAACAAAAACTGATAGTGTTCATAAAACAAGATGATCTTTATTGACTCTAGTCTACCTTGAATACTTGAGATAAATACTGCACATGTATGTGCCTGGTAGAATTTGATTTTAAAGCCTCTGCATTGTATGCAGTGATGGACAGAGTGAATGGGTTCAATTTATATGAAATGGCTGTTATCTAAGTTGTCCACAAGTGCTTCCAGCTCTCATTCCTGTTCCCACACAGCACAGTTTACCTTTTGAGGGGGCAGAAATCATTAGTCATTCTGGTTGCAAACTAATGCATTGGATTTAGGCAAAAATTATCATAATGCAAAGTTCTAAAAAGCAATATTCTTCTAATCAGTCTTAAGGTAAATATGAATGATGATGATTAAACATTGAGTGTAAAAAATACTGCTGCCTGAGTATAAAATTCACAGAGAGCTTGGGGAGACTGTCATCAGCCAGCTGATAGAATTAAGTAGTACAAAAAGTGTAAAAGAAGACACACCATGAAAGCTGTAATTGCATTTTGCTTTTAATTTAGTTAATAAGAACCAGCATATAGTTTTCTGGTTTACCAGGAAGGAAAGAAGTTTACTTTTCTGCTGTTTAACTTGCCTTCTGCCGATGGCCTTTCCACTTACATGCTGAGTTCATCACCTCCTTGTTCTTCTCCCTTCGTTTTTCTTCACTAATAATCCATTAGAATGCATTTGCTTTCTTACAAATTACGCGAAATTATAGTTTGACATCTTTGACATTTTTGTAGTGGCATTAAATATTAAGAATGTTTCAGATTCCTTCCAGACTGTGTGTAATGAGTGAAATATTCTAACCTTTCTTTATTCATACAAGTTTAGTAGAGAAAATTTACTAACTGATTTTTAGTAGGGCCAATAAAACATCAACATTACTTATAGCTATAGCATAACCAAAATGATGCATTCATTGATATGTAAGTATATATACATATTAATCCACATCCATATATATCATATACATGCATATACTATTTAAAATTATTTTAAACATCTAAAGAGTTATTCAGTCATACATATTTCCTTCTTGTCCTCCTTTATGTGCTAAACTACTCCAGGACACTCCTTTACCCCCAAACAAAGAGAAGAGCTTTCCTATGTTCTGTTACACATTTATTTTTCAATTTAGTATTATACATAATTCATAGAGGAAATGAGTCTCCTGTATTTTTCTGTTCCATGTGAATACCATATAGAAAATCCTGTCCTATTTATGGTTATACCCTCACATTGAGAAAAATAAACAAAAAATTGAGTTTTACAATAATAAAGCAAAATTTTCTTTTTCATTCGATAGAAATTAGATTCCAAATCACAGCTTCTGGAATGAGAAAAAGCTCAATTACAGATTTTGGTGAATATGACCCTAGATATTCATTACAAAGTAAGATTCAAGTGGGCTTTATATATCTCCACAGAGATGCCAAATCTGAATCCCCAGGGAAATCAACTAAATAAGTAATATTATGAGAATTATTTTCTTTAGCTGTAAATATTTTTTAAAAGATGTAAAGGGTAGAGCAAATACATTAACTTCAGTAAAGACTCACTCAAGTGGCTCAGGAACATTACTGGAATCCTACTTCCATTCTGCCTTAACTGTGCATGCCTATGTAGATTCCAGGTGTATTTTAGTAAATCTAGTGGTACATGCTTTCTTGTTCATGTCCAGCAGGATATAGAAAGAATATTTGTCTTCAACATTACCTTCAACAATGCTGTGATTGGTTGGCCCAGCTTATAGGGCTCAGCAAGACCTCAGAGGTCATCTAAACATGTCACATGATTGACGAGAAAAGGAGTCAAAAATCCAGAAAGAAAAAATGATTTGTCTAATGCCACATATCTGGATGGTGACAGATTGGAACCTAGGTAACTTTATTCCCAGTTCTATACTCCTCATATTAATTATTAATTGTCTCTAGAAATTTGTGGAAGCAGTGAAGACAAGGTAGAAAATTTCTGCTGTAAATGGTGAGAGCAAAAATACTTATATCTTCTCATTGCTATTAGGAACTGGAGCTTCAAAGGATAAGTCCCTCACATAGTGGTTTCCTAGCTTGAAATTAACTCTAAGTGTAACTTTTCAAGTTAAGAGCATCCCATTTAAAATAATGAAACCAGATGCCCTTTTTAATGAAATCCAAGCAATTATTATGAAAACACATTGCTCTGTACTTGGGAATTGACTTGTGCTAGTAGGAGATCCATTATAAAAACACATCATTCTTTACTTGGGGATTAAATAGTGTAAGGAGAAGAGAGGATTTTCCATTAAACTGATCTCTTTGGTAACTGTAACAGCATCACTTTGAAAAAGACATGTACTATTTCAAAGCACAAAAGACAGATGGTTAATAAATGATTCTCTTGAGCAGTGATCCCCAACCTTTATGGAGTTGCCTGGAGATAATTTATCATAATTTGTTTGATTTTGTGATTTTATTCAGCCTTTCTCTCAGGTCCAGCTGAAATTCTCCTTCCCCATGAAGCTTTTTAAAAAAATTTTTTAACTGTCAATTCCCAATGTCTCTGATCTCTCCCATATCTAAACTTTGACTATACTTGGATTCAGTACCACACAGCTTGGCATTTAATTGTTCCCTAATGACCTCAGGGACAAATCTTCGTTCCAAAATATGATCATTAGCTACCCCATTTTAGAGAAACTGAATTGTGTCTCTTTCCAACCCAGTAGCTCTTAGATTTGCACAACATTTAGAACTTAATATATAATGAATATATGGTGGATGACAAATAGAATACAGAGAAAGGGAAAGTTTTTGGCAAAAAGATAATAATTGCTTCATGATACTTATTATTTTAGGATTTTTGTGACCTGAGAGAAATGAATAAGTTGAAAAGTAGACGCGTTGTCACAGAAGTAGACGAGGCGCTCTTAACTAAAAAACTGGAAATTGTCTATGGGTGCAAATGCATGCATGTTTTTAAAGTATTTTTCAAAATTGGGAAATGTAATGCACATGCAGAAACGTGCATAAATATAAATGTAGACTTAAATGAATCATTTAAAACTGAACACTTGAATAACAGCCTCCCTTGAGAAGAAATAGAATATTGCTAGAATCCCGAAGCCTTACATGTCCCCTTCGCATCACAACCTCTCTCTCTACTACTGACTTTTAAATTCTACTTCCCACCCTTATTTTTCTCGTTATTTTTGCCACATAAATATGCATAACTGAACACTAACAGCATACGTTGTTTTCTGCCTCTCTTCTTTTGATCAAGGTTATGTTTGTGAGATAAAATCGTAGTTGTATGTAGCTGTGGTTTGTTCATTTTTCTGGTTGTGTAGAATACTGTAAGTGTGAATATACCATAATTTGTTTACCTATTCTACAGTCATTAGACAATTTGTTTCTTTCCAAATTTAGATTATCACAAACATTTAACATACTTCTACATGTCTCACAAAGCATGTATACATGCACTTTTGTAGGTTTTCAACTGAGAGCAAGTTTTCTCAACAGAGGCACAGTTCAATATTTGGGGCTAGAAAATTCTTTTTCCTGGTTGGCTATCCTGTGAATTATAGAATGTTTGGCTATATCCTTGTCCTCCACCCGCTGGATGCCAGTATCACTACCACCACCACCACCACCCCAGATGTGAACAATTAAAAATGTCTCAAGATTTTGGCAGATGTGCTGAGGGAGGAGGGGCAATTGCCCTGGGTTGAGAAGCACTGACCTAGGAGTATGTCCTATTTCTCTAAATAAATAGCAAACATTTTTGCAAAGCAGAATTTCCAGTTTTCACTTCAACTGGAGACTTCCCATTACTCACCATTCTCGCCAATAATTGGTGTATTGGTTTTCTAGGGCTGTCGTAACAAAACCCACAAACTAGATGGCTTAAACAACAGAAATCTGTTTTCTCAGGTTCTGGGGGCTGAAAGTCCAAGATCAAGGTGCTGGCAGATTTGGTTCTCCTGAGTCCCTCTCCTTGGCTTGCAGATGGCCACATTCTCACTGTGTCCTCAAGTGTCTTTCTTTTCTGTGCACAAGCACCACTGGCATCTCTTGTTCTTCTTATAAGGACACAGTCCTATTGGATTAGAGCCCTACCTTTAAGACCTCATTTAAACTTAACTATATTTTTAAAGGCCCGCTCTCCAAGTACAGTCACCTTGGGGTTTAGGGCTTAAACACACACTTTCTGTTGAGGGAGAAACAAATCAGTGCATAACTCTTGGTATTATCAATTTTTCAATCTTTGCAGCTCTGGAGATGTGTTTCATACACGTGGTAGCTTCAATTTTGTTTTGTCAACAATGAATGGTTTGACCGATTTTCAAATGTCAGTTGGCTACGCAAATCCTTAAGTTGGTGAAGTTTCTGTTCAAGTCTTTTAGCCAATTTTTTGTTGTTGTTTTAGTTTTTTCTTACTGATTTGTTAAAGTTCTTTAAATGTTCCCTTTGTCAGTTATTATCATTGCAAGTATCTTCTCCCATTTCAAGACTTTGATTTCAATCTCTTAATGGTGTTATTGATAAAATAACATTTTTAGTTTTAATGTAGCTAAATTTATCAATCTTTCTCATTCTGACCTGTGATTTGTGTATGTGGCATGGTGTGAACTTAAGGTCAATTTAATTTTTCTTTGTGGATGCCAAATTGACTAACATTATTTATTGCAAGACTATCCTAGCACGTTTTTCTATTGTGCAAATTGTCATAAATCAAATTGAAATTAGTCTGTGTTCTATTTTGGAAACATACTATATATTAAATTATAATCCCTTGGAAAGTGAAACCTCTCTTTAACTTGCTTTGAACAACATTTAGCATATAGTGCTATGCGGAAGTGTTTTGGGAAGCACGACTAGGTGGAGAAATTTGATAAATTAGTGAGAGTGTTTCTCCTTCTTTTACATGCTCAGTCTCTGAGCTCAGAGTTCTGCTTTATTTCAACAGCACTGGCCAAAAGTTAAATTCCTGACAATTGCAAACTGTGTGGAAATTCCATCCCCCAGAGATTAGACCAAACTACTATAGATCAATTTACTTACACGTCACGAAAGGTCGTATTTGAAGGAAATATCTAGAGCTCATATCATGTCAGAGATTAAGAAAGTAAGAATGATTTAAAATAATCTTAATATTTACTAGGCACCTACTGTGTCTCCAATTAGTTCTTAATATACACATTTTTTAAAATCATTAAAGCATCCTAGTAAGCTAGGTCGTGTTACTCGTCTTACTCATTTGATGAGAAACTTGTGTGCCCAAAGTTTCCTAGCCAGTAGTGCTAAAGTCAGGATTTGAATTCTTTTCCATCTGAATCCAAAGTCTACACCTTTTAACAGTTAGTTGCAGTGTATCTGAGCTGATGGAGAAAGGACTAGAGGAAACCACATTAGATGTTTTCAAATATTTGAAGTTTATCGGTGGGAAGCAGAAGACAAATTCTGTAGCACTCTAAGAATTGAGGACCAGCTCTTAAGAGTTTTAAGGTGCTGGATTTTGTCTCTATGCTGGAAAAAATTCACACTTAATTGAACAACCATTCTGCTGAAAAATAAAATAACTCTCTTGGGACTTAAGAGATTTTTTTTTCTTTTTTTTTTTGAGCACTGGTGGTGTTTAAATTAAAAAGCTAGAAGAGATTTCTGCATTAGATCGGATGTTGGACTACAAGACTTCTAAATGTTCCTCCATATAAAAGGTGTTGCAATTTATGTTATTAAATACTTGCTACATATATAATGTTTTTGTTTAGCCTGTTTTTGTGCATGGAATATAAATTGTGTAAAAGACAGGTAGGAAGACATCTACCTTCCATTAGCTTATGATAAAAAAATTAACAAATATAAGCAGTAGATTATAAATTTTAACTGAAAAAAATTAAAAATATCTGCTATACTTGACTGCCCTTATAAAAGATGATTTTTAAAATTTTAGTTTATGTGATTGAGAGATAATGGTTTCTCATTTATTCTGTTCGTGCAGTTTAGAAAATATTTATTCTGCTCAAAGTATAAACCAAAACCCCATGTCATTATTACCATGTTTATAAAGCTAGAAAGTTCATTTTAATTAAGACAGTGATCAACTGTAGATATTATACAAAGTAGAATTCTGATTCAAAAGGAGTACAACAAAATCTGCCCCAAACAAACAGGTTTTCTCTAACCCCTAAGGTTGTCATCTGTAAGGATGACAAACATGACACTCATAAATGTTTAAACTCTCAAGCACTTCTGAACATTGGTAATACTGTGTCATTTTTCTAATAATTACCATCTACGCATTTATTCCATATTGGTTATTCCATTAGCTGCTGCAACCCTATTGAAGGACGTTGATAGGATTAAGATAGACTATACTGTTGTAACAAACAACTTGTGAATCTAAGTATCTTTATAAAAATGTATCACTTTCATGGTGTCCACTGTAAACTGGGACTTCTCTATAGGACAGCTCTCCCTTTTTCAGTAACTACATGATTGAGTTAGCCTTACATTTTGGTTCCATTACCTCAAGCACGGCCATAGCAGGTAACGTGATAAATGTCTGTCAATTACAATTACTTATGCAACTCAATAATAAGTGCCTAGACGAGATAATAAAGAACATTTTATAAATGAGGATGCATCTATTCCATATTAAATTGCTAAAAATGTGGTCAAAATCAGTGATTTTGATTGTTTTAAGTAAGACAATAAAAATTTCATCTGTATCCCATATATTGTGCTTGAACATTAAAGGAAAATGCAAGAGTCTTTAATAATTAAATTCTGTGCATTAAGAAGAAAATGACCACATTAGCAGCTGTAAACACTATGTGTCAAATGTATTCAGAAATTCTCAGGAAAGCCATACTGTTTAGGGTTATGTTCATGGAATTGTACTTATCCTAAATAATAATAATAATGAAAATAATTTTAAAATAATCCCAAATGGTAATGACATCATTAGACTAAATTTCTGTAACCTAGTTATGCTAAAAATTTAATTGTTTTGTCACACAAAGTTCAGTTAAGCTTTCATTCATCATTTTTTTCCAAATATTCCCCTTGAGTGCTAATTAGGTAAAAAGATATATGAAATTTAGGTACACTTTAATTTTATTCTAGAGGAGACAACTTACTTAGATTTAAGGGAGACATAAAAGTGGAATGTGCCTCCCTATGAGGCAATGATTTGAGAAATAATTTTGATAAGGAAAGTATCATTTCAGTAGAGAAAAATATGAGTAGGGAATCAGTAAATTCTAGTCCACAATCCCAGTCTAGAAATCAGACCTAATGTGTTTCAGAATTTAGAGTTTTTCTGATTTGAGGAAGGTTATGTTGTATAGCATAGTACCCTACAAACACTTTCAAATTTATCCAACAAAAATAAGAACAAGAAAAATAAGAATATTCAAACTAAAAGTCATACATAAAGAACATGTGTTGCCTCCTATCTGTGCAGGACAGGTTTTTGCACCATGAGTTCAGGTCAGGTCAGATTTGCCAACAAATGAGTTAAAAAGAAAAAAGAACTCTGGACTTTTTGAGATTTTGGATTTTAGAATGATGGATAAAAACTGTAGGTGTGAATTAACTAATTTATAACTGCTGTCTAGTATACATATAAATAAATGTATACATATTTTTTTCACTGCATAGAGAGTACTGATCAATTCCTATGCTTGGTCAGTGAGCTGTATTGTCCTTGGTGTCAGTGAGCATCACTTTCACCTCTACCTTGTAAATCTAAGACTTTTTCACTTCTTCCAGAGGAGAACCTGAAACTACAAGAATCCCCTTCTGCCACTGAGAAGTGGTCATGCAACACTTGTAAATTGGAAGAGAGAGAAACGTGATTATTCTGAGGCAATTGCCAGTGTGTGGGTGAATGAATGACAGAGGTAAGGCTCAAGGTGGTTTGGTGATGAGCGCCTGAGAATCGTGCATTCAGGTGTTGCACGGCAAGATAGTCTAAGAACTTCCTAGAGGGTCTGGGGGATCAGAGGAGTTTCTGTGTGAGCTCTGGAGAGGAACTCCCCCCACCTTTGGTGCTGTAGGTTGAGGTCCTTGGTGATAGCTTTTCTGCAAATCTGTGAAAGTCCTTAAAACCAAAGAACCTAAAGCAACTTCTGTTTTCTTGAGTGAATTCTAAGACAGTTGAATGCATTCAAAGAAGAACGATTTTCAAATAGTCGAAAAGTGCTGCAATTTGTTAGAATTGCTTGTGAAACTTATTTAAAAGCAAATATAATGTGTAATGTAATGAAATATACCAATAATACATTCCTAATTATCTGTATCTAAGCTTATCTAAACTGTTTAAATAAGGCTATTTTCATTGAGCATTCTTTCATACATACAATGATCTATACTGTAGGCGCAGGCCTGCCTTGTAAAAATGTGTCTAATATATTGTGGCATTTCAAACAAATAAACAAGAAATTGTTAGGATTATAAGTATTCTGCTTTCCCAAAATATGTCTTTATTATTATTATTACATAACTAAGCACCCTTTTGTTATTAATTTTTGCTGACTATTCCATGATGAGTCCAAAATAAAAGACTTCCATGTTATATTTGGTTCTTTAAGGTTAACTTGGTCAGTCAAAAAGAGGGTTGCTGAATGTCATGATTTTGTTAAATATCTGAAAGTTTGAACACATAAGTTCTTGGGATTTATCTTGTAATCTTTTGAGTTCAGGCATTTATATAAATCTGAACCTATATTTTCTGCCTACTTTTGTCATTTGGAAGGACATTTATGAAAGTGTATTGTTCTATTTCCAAAATGAGAGTTTGTAAAAGAGAGTGTTATCATTCTGAGTTAAATGCTTCCAAAGGCCTCCCTGTGATTTTGCTACTAATTTCAAGATTTATGTTACTAAATATATGCTGACTAATAAACCCATCCTGGAATGATAACTCAACAGACTATTTGGCATGGGGACAATTGTTCACAGCTGCATGCAAGATGCTATTAAATGCAAAATGGCACAACTACTTATCGTTGGCATACTGTTAACCACCTCGCCTCAAAAAAACCAAACAAAAAAAGTCTACTGAATCCTCATTGTTCAATTAATTTGAGAGAGGAGAAGAATAGGAGAATGAAGCATAGCTGAAGGAAAAAATAAAATGGAAAAGATAGGCTATACAGACAGTGGAGAGAATGATACATCCGGGTGTCCTCAGAGTTCACAGACATCATCTCTTTCTTTCATGCTGGATTCAGAGGCTGGCCCTGTGTCCTAATGGTTAAGTTCGCCACACTCCACTTTGGCCCCCCAGGTTTGGCTCCTGATGTGGACATACACCACTAGTTGTCAACCACGTTGTGGTGGTGACCCACATACAAAACAGAGGAAGACGGGCACAGATGCTGGCTCAGGGTGAATCTTCCTATATATATTTGTATGTAGATTCAAACCATAGGAGTGAAACTGTAACCTGAAATTAGAGACTAGCAAAAATGAGTGAACAAGCCTACCCTGGGGTAAATGTCACTTAGTTTCAAGTAAGTGGACTCATTGTTTATCCCATACAATCTTCACAACTTGATAGATGAATTATGCTCGGTGTATATAATCTTAATTTATTCCTAGAGATTATCACTTATTTCCATTTCTTTCCAGATTTCTTTTGTCATATCATTTTTGTATCCCCTTATTCATCTGTAAATTTCACTGTGATCTTTTAAAAAATATGGAAGAGTTTCCATTGAAAAAATATTTGTTCTGTGTTATTTCCTTTTTGTTTTATTTGAGTTTAGGGAATAAACTAAAAAATGTATTTCAATAATCTTTTAATGGAGCTTAAAACCTAGCCAAAACCAGCTAGTACCTTTTGAAATATATTCTTAAAAAGCAAACAATAGGGGGCCGGCCTGGTGGTGCAGCAGTTAAGTTCGCACGTTTAGCTTCTCTGAGGCCCTGGTTTCGCCAGTTCAGATCCCAGGTGCGGACATGGCACCACTTGGCAAAAGCCATGCTGTGGTAGGCGTCCCAAGTATAAAATAGAGGAGTATGGGCATGGATGTTAGCTCATGGCCAGTCTTCCTCAGCAAAAAGAGGATTGGCAGTAATTAGCTCAGGGCTAATCTTCCTCAAAAAAAAAAAAAAAAAAAAAAGCAAACGAGCCAAGTGTTTAGCTGTCAACTTCAAACAAAGAACTTATTCCAAGCAACAAGATGAGCTTTAGAACTTAACTCTTTTAAATATCTTACAACCTATTGCATAGGTATTAACCATTATAAGATAAATCTGTTTCATGTTTCAAAATCATGTCACCCTGAAAGCTTCAACCAAATAGCATAGTTACCAATTTAATTAGTTCTTAATTATAACATTAAATTGTATCCTATATTCCAAGCACCTGCTTTTCTGATGAACTGATCTTGTGTTTGAGGGGAAAAATAACAAACAAATAGAAACATATACTGATTTTGGGGGTTAAATAGTAGAAAACAAAATAAGACCTATGAAAATTAACGTCTTTCTAAGGCAGTAAATTTACAGAACCTAAGTGAGAGTTGGCAGTCAACAAACTGTTAGAGTTTTACTGCATGCTGAACTTTGCATTATCTCTTTCCTGAGATAAACTCAATGGAAAATACACCTATAAAAGTTCAGAGTAGTTAAACAGAAATAATGTTATATACAAATTAGATTTTATGTTTTTAAATGGCAGTATCAAATAGAAAAAAATAAAGATAAAATAGTAATTCTTTTTGCCAATAGCATATGGTTTTCTTGAGAAGGGAATTTTCAAGAGGACTGCCTTATACAGAAAATAATATTCCTCAGGATTTGGCTTAGATTAACTTATCATGCACAGGGAAAAGCAGGAAAGCATAGATGGGCTATTGGAAAAATATAGGTCATATATGTATAGTGTTTCTAGCTGAAAATAGCATTTTTCTCAAGATTCAAGATAATTTAATGAATTTAGCGTTGAGGATAGGATAAGAATAATGTGTGAATATACGTTTGTGTTGCAGGCTGGGCATCTTGGCTGTTGTGAAATAATCTTTGATGGTGGCACTTCACTCTCAAGAAAGTGTCCCTTTTCTCAGTCCGGTCAAACTCAGTATTTATCTTTTTTTTCCTATGTGAAAGAAAATTCTTAGCTAGCTGCTTTACAAACATTGATCTGACACCTTCCTGGTGACTCTTTTAATAAAATTAAAAAAAAAAATTCTGACAGTGTGAATAGTAGAAACACAGACAGGTGGTACTCACCTATTTTACATTCCTAAACATTACTGATTTTTCTCTTTTTAATTTTTATAATAAAGATGAATAGGCAAAAAAGGTAAGACAATTATTAAAAACTACTTTATTGAAAATAAATCTTGGTTAGCACTAATGTCATACATAATATGTTTTTATATCACCATGGATGATAAAACTGAACTTGATTTTCATAACCTCCTATGAATAGGACAGGTATTATTTTTCCCAGTTTTTGTAACACCCCTGGACTCCACCTCTAGGAAAGATCAACATTTGGTAAATGGCAAGTTTGAGTGAAGACGAATTTCATAGAAAAGTTTCCTATACCTTCTGGATATTAAATTGCCCCATTCACAATATATTCTAATCAACTGAACTCTTTAGGCATAAATTAAAGTTTAAATAGAACATGAATTCATTTATTTCATTCTCATATAGATTTACTGAGTCCCTGACTCTGTGCTTGGCATTAAGGACACAGAGGTTAAAGTCACAAATATCTTAGTTTTAAAGGGAACTTAGAGCATATCTAGATAGATGAACTTCTATCATTGGAAGTTCTCTCTACACCATCCCTGACAGGTAGTTATCAACTTCCTTTTGAAAAATATATAGTACCAAGATATTGGCTAACTCACAAAGCGGTATGCTCCTTTTTCATTGCAATTTATTTTTGAAAGTTGTGCTGATATATACCTATGGTAACTTTTGGCCATTGATCATCAGTCCTCTCATTTGACTATACGTTATGGTTCTATCACTTCCAATGACTCCTCACATATTTGATGAGTTGGTATGCTTCTCTGTGCCAAGTTTTAACTAACTTTGGCAAAAAAATAAAAAGAATTAAAATGAGTAAACATTGGCTCACAGAGCCCAATGCAGGCAGGCCAAGGATGCCACTATTACGGAACTGCATGAACAGGAACTGAGTGTCACTGGGGCTCTTTCTCTGGCCTCTGCTTCTCTACTTGGATGAGTTTCGTTCTTATACCTATTCAAATATGCAAAGAAGGTATTCTTGCCATGTTATTAACTCATGGGGAATTTGTATTCAACTGAAAACCTGGTCTTCTTCATATAAATTTTTGTGAATTCTAACATATGTGATTATTTAACCCAGAAGTAGGAATTTGCATTTATCCTTTATCACAATTTAGCCACCTTGATAGGAAAAAATCAAAATAAATTAACAGTGGCTGAAATGAGAGAAATTTATGTCTTTACCTAGTGAAAAAAAAACTTCAGAAGTCATTGGTATAGGGATGGTGTGATCAGTCCACATTTATCAGAACCACAGGCTGCTAGTCCAAGAAGGCTGCTGGATCCCCAGCCATCAAATCTGTATTTCTGCCAGCAGTATGGAAGCACCAGAAGTACAGCATGTCCTTTTTTTATTTTATTTTTTATTAAGATTATGATAGTTTACAATCTTGTGAACATTCAGTTGTAGGTTATTGTTTGTCAGTCATGTTGTAAGTGCACCCCTTCACCCTTTGTGCCCACCCCCACCCGCCCTTTTCCCTGCTAACCACTAATCTGTTCTCTCTGTCTATATGTTTAACTTCCACATATGAGTTGAGTCATAGAGAGATTGCCTTTCTCTAGTTGGCTTGTTTCACTTAACATAATACCCTCAAGGTCCATATATGTTGTTGTGAATGTGACGATTTCATCCTTTTTTATGGCTGAGTAGTATTCCATGGTATATATATATATACCATATTTTCTTTATCCAATCATCAGTTGATGGGCACTTAGGTTGCTTCCACATCTTGGCTATTGTACATAATGCTGCAATGAACACAGGGGTGCATGGGACTTTTGGAATTGCTGATTTCAGTTTCTTAGGGTAGATACCCAATAGTGGGATGGCTGGATCATATGGTATTTCTATTTTTACTTTTTTGAGAAATCTCCATACTGTTTTCCATAGTGTCTGCACCAGTTTGCATTCTCACCAGCAGTGTATGAGGGTTACTTTTTCTCCACAACCTCTCCAACATTTGTCACTTTTTTTTGTGGTTATTTTTGCCATTCTATTGGGGGTAAGGTGGTATCGTAGCTGTTTTGATTTGCATTTCCCTTATGATTAGTGATGATGAGCATCTTTTCATGTGTCTATTAGCCATCTGTATATCTTCTTTGGAGAAATGTCTGTTCATGTCTCCTGCCCATTTTTTGATCAGGTTGTTTGATTTTTTGTTGTTGAGTTGTCTGAGTTCCTTTTATAGTATAGAGATTAACCTTTTGTCGGATATATGACTTGCAAATATTATCTCCCAATTGGTCTGTTGTTTTTTTGTTTCAATCCTGTTTTCCCTTGCCTTGAAGAAGCTCTTTAGTTTGATGAAGTCCCATTTGTTTATTCTTTCTATTGTCTCCCTTGTCTGAGAAGACATGGTGTCCAAAAAGATCCTTTTGATACTGATGTCAAAGAGTGTACTGCCTATGTTTTCTTCTAGAAGCCTTATGGTTTCAGGTCTTACTTTTAGGTCTTTGGTCAATTTTGAGTTTATTTTTGTGAATGGTAAAAAAGAATGGTCAATTTTAATTCTTTTACATGTGGCTGCCCAGTTTTCCCAGCACCATTTGTTGAAGAGACTTTCTTTTAATCCATTGTATGCCCTCAGCTCCTTTGTCAAAGATTAGCTGTCCATAAATGTGTGGTTTTATTTCTGTTGCATTGATCTGTGCACCTGTTTTTGTACCAGTGCCATGCTGTTTTGATTGCTGTAGCTTTGTAGTATGTTTTGAAGTAAGAGATTGTGATGCCTCCAGCTTTGTTCTTTTTTCTCAGAATTGCTTTAGTGATTTGTGGTCTTTTGTTGCCTCATATGAATTTTAGGATTCTTTTTACTGTTTCTGTAAAGACTGTCATTGAGATTCTGATTAGGATAGCATTGAATGTGTAGATTGCTTTAGGTAGTATGGATATTTTAACTATGTTTATTCTTCCAATCCATGTGCATTGAATATCTTTCCATGTATTTATGTCATCATCTATTTCTTTCAGGAAAGTCTTGTAGTCATCATTATATAGGTCTTTCACTTCTTTGGTTAAATTTACCCCAAGGTATTTTATTCTTTTTGTTGCGATTGTGTCTTTGAGTTTTCTGTTAGTTCACTGTTAGTATAAAATGCTACTGATTTATGTATGTTGATTTTATACTCTGCAACTTTGCTGTAGCTGTTGATTATTTCTAATAGTTTTCCAATGGATTCTTTGGGGTTTTCTATATATAAGATCATGTCATCTGCAAACAGCAAGAGTTTCACTTCTTCATTGTCTATTTGGATTCCTTTTATTTCTTTTTCCTGCCTACTTGCTCTGACCAAAACCTCCAGTACTATGTTGAATAAGAGTGGTGAGAGGAGACACCCTTGTCTTGTTCTTGTTCTCGGAGGGATGGCTTTCAGTTTTTGCCCATTGAATATGATGTTGGCTGTGAGTTTGTCATATATGGCCTTTATTATGTTGAGGTACTTTACTTCTATACCCACTTTATTGAGAGTTTTTAACATAAATCGGTGTTGGATCTTGTCAAATGCTTTCTCTGCATCTATTGAGATGATCATGTGATTTTTGTTTCTCATTTTGTTAATGTAGTGTATCACATTGATTGACTTGCAGATGTTGAGCCATCCCTGTGTCCCTGGTATAAATCCCACTTGATCATGGTGTATGATCTTTTTAATGTATTGCTGTATTCAGTTTGCCAGAATTTTGTTGAAGATGTTTGCATCTATATTCATCAGTGATATTGGCCTGTAGTTTTCCTTCTTTGTGTTGTCATTTTCTCGTTTTGGGATCACGGTGATGTTGGCTTCATAGAATGTGTTAGGGAGTGCTCCATCTTCCTCAGTTTTCTGGAATAGTTTGAGAAGGATAGGTATTAAATCTTCTTTGAATGTTTGGTAGAATTCTCCAGAGAAGCCATCTGGTCCTGGACTTTTATTTTTGGGGAGGTTTTTGATTACTGTTTCAATTTCTTTACTTGTGATTGGTGTATTCAGATTCTCAATTTCTTCCTGCTTCAGTTTTGGGACGTTGTAAGAGTCTAAGAGTTTAGCCATTTCTTCTAGGTTGTCCAATTTGTTGGCATATAATTTTTCATAGTATTCTCTTCTAATCTTTTGTATATCCTGGGTATCCATTGTGATTTCTCCTCTTTCATTTCTAATTTTATTTATTTGAGTCTTCTTTTTTTCATAGTGAGCCTGGCTAAGGGTTTGTCAATTTTGTTTATTTTCTCAAAGAACCAACTCTTTGTTTCATTGACACTTTCAATTGTCTTTTTTGTTGCAATTTCATTTATTTCTGCTCTAATTTTTATTATTTCCCTCCTTCTACTGACTTTGGGCACTGTTGTTCTTCTTTTTCTAGTTCTGTTAGGTGTTGTTTGAGATTGCTTATCTGATAATTTTCTTGTTTATTGAGGTGAGCCTGTATTGCAATGAAGTTCTCTCTCAGGACTGCTTTTGCTGCATCCAAAATGAGTTGGTATGGTGTGTTTTCATTTTCATTTGTATCCAGATAATATTTGATTTTTTTCTTTAATTTCTTCAATAACACATTGGTTATTCAGTAGCATGTTGTTTAATCTTCACATTTTTGCCCCTTTCCCAACTTTTTTCTTGTAGTTGACTTCCAGTTTCATAGCATTGTGGTTGGAAAAGATGCTTGATATTATTTCAACCCTCTTGAATTTGTTGAGGCTTGCTTTGTTTCCCAAGATATGGTCTATCCTTGAGAATGTTCCATGCGCACTTGAGAAGAATGTGTGACCTGCTGTTTTTGGATGGAGTGTTCTATATATATCTATTAAGATCATCCGGTCTAGTTTTTCATTTAATTATACAATTTCCTTGTTGACTTTCTGTCTGGATGATCTATCCATTGGTATTAGTGGGGTGTTGAGGTCGCCTACTATTATTGTATTGTTGTTGATATCTCCTTTTAGTTTTGTTAATAGTTTCTTCACATAATTTGGTGCTCCTGTGTTGGGTGCATATATATTTACAAGTGTTATGTGTTCTTGGTGGAATGTCCCTTTTATCATTATAAACTGCCCCTCTTTGTCTCTCTTTATCTGTTTTGCTTTGAGGTCTACTTTGTCTGATATAAGTATGGCGACACCTTCTTTCTTATGTTCATTATTAGCTTGGAGTATCGTCTTCCATCCCTTTACTCTGAGTCTGTGTTTTTCTTTGAGGCTGAGGTGTGTTTCCTGGAGGCAGCATATTGTTGGGTCTTGTTCTTTAATCCATCTTGCCACTCTGTGTCTTTTGATTGGAGAGTTCAATCCATTTACATTTAGAGTGATTATTGAAATGTGGGGGCCTAATGCTGCCATTTTATTGCTTGTTTTCCTGTTCTCTTACAATTCCTTTGTTTCTCATCCCATGATTTTTGGACTACCAGTTCACATAGGTAGTTTTCTGTATTGGCTTTCTTCTTATTTGTAATTTGTGTCTTTATTCTTGTTATTTGTTTAGTCATTACCATGTGGTTTGTATAAAACATTTCATAAATAAGATAGTGCATTTTCTGATAGCCTCTTATTTCCTTAGATTAACTCATTCCATCCCTTTCCTCTTCCCTTTCCAGGTTGTTATTGTCAGATTTTTTTCTTCCTGTGTTGTAAGTTTATCGTTAAAATGACAAGATTATATTTATTGTTGGTATTTCCATTCCTTTTATCTTTAATGTTATACTTAGCCATTGCTAACCTGTCCTGATGGAGAGCTGAAACTTTCTGCTTTTGTCTTTCTACTGATCTCCTTTGCTCTGGGTTTTGTAGCCCCTTTCCTTTTTTTGTTTTTTCAGGTATGAGGGTCTTCCTATGCATTTCTTGTAGGAGGAGTCTTGTGGCAATGAACTCCTTGTCTATCTGTATTCTCTTTTAACTCATTGAGTTTTTTAATGATGGCTATTTTTAATTCATTGTCATTTAGGTTATAGATTTCAGTGTCTTTGGGATCGTTTTCTGGGTTTTTGTCATTTTCCTTCTGTTCTGGAGATTTAATATATTTTTTCATACTGCTCGATGGGATGGATTTGTGCCTCCACATAGAGATAGAGTTTGGTCACTGCTTCCACTTGCTTCTCCTGGTGGGGAGGGACAGCAGCTGTGTAATCTGTACTGACCAGGATCTCTGTCAGCCATTCCTGACCAAGCCTGGGCCCCTCCTTGTGATCACAGTGGCCCTGTGGGGTCACTCATCAGCTGTGGTGACAATCACGATGGGGCCTAGGGTTGCTAGTGACTACTCTCACAGACCACCTAGACACACTCCCTGCTTAGGGTCTGCAGCAGTGTTATGGGCTTTCACAGCAGCCAGGAACAGGTTCACCTAGACTTGCAGCTCTGCACTGTCAGGTTCCCCAAGATCTCACTTGTCCACTATAGGCTGCAGCAGAGCTAAGGCTATCTACTACAGCCTATGGTTAGCTCAGCTGGCCATGCCCCTTTTGCCCCAGTGCCTCCCAGCTGTTGGACTGCTGGGCAGGGCCTCTCCACCAAGGCTGAGTAGAGGCTTTCCCTGTGGCTGCTGTGGGACCATGGATTTTGCCCCCTGGACCGAGGCTCAGTCTCGCTGGGGCTCCAACTTGTCACCGCCCACTCACGCAGTCCCTCTGGGTCTCCTGTGACCCCTTGGGGCCACAGCAGGGCTTTGTGTGTTAAGTCCGGCCAGGAGGTTGCTCATTTGGTCAAGCCCCTTTTACCCCAGGGCCTCCCAGCAGTCTGATTGCTGGGCGGGGCCTCTCTGCTAAGGCCGAGTAGAGGCTTCCCCTCTGGCTGCTTTGGGACTGTGGATTTTCCCACTGGGCTAAGGAGCAATCACGGGGGCCTTAGGGCTGTAGTCAGCTGTTTCCACAGTTGTGCTGCCAATGCACGCACATGCCCGTTCTTGGTGCCATGGCAAATCTATGAGTGTGTCAGCTGGTACCAAGTTGCTTGCAGGTATTAGGCTGTCTGGGGGTTGGAGAGTTTTCACCTATCTCCACTTCCTCCTTGGGGGAAGTCCGTGTCCGTCCACCTTCCGATGTATAGCAGCGCGGGTCTCTCGGGCATCCTGAGGTGTTGTGTGGATATCCTTTGTTGATTGATGAATGTCCAATTAGTTGTAGTTCGAAGAGGGAGAGACAAAGAAAACTGCTCACTCCACCATGTTGCTGATGTCACTCCCACAACATGCCTTTTTTGATGGAGAATTCAAAGAAGCTTCATAGATCATACCTGTCAGCTCTTACAGCTATGAGGGAGGCTAATGAGTGTCACATTTTAGCCGGAGAGCAATGTACTGGTTATAAATTGATGTTCTGCTGCTAAGGAAGGAAAAGGGAATAGATGTTGTGATATCGATGAGTAGTCTCTGCAATGCAAAAATGTGTGTGTGCGCCCTTTTTTTTGATGAAGCTCTTATTAAAAAGTTGTAGTGAAAATGTATAATTGAAATTTCAGTGGCATTTATTGAGAAATTTAAAGTCAAGTCACTCTGAGAAAGGAATTTTTGAGAAAGAAAAGCACTGAGTTCTTTACTAGTTTTGCTCAGATGGAAAAGAAGTCTTGAAAATATTTACATTTTAGTTACCAGAAAATTTAAGTGAAATCTCTACCAATTTTTATATTTCGTATCATTAACTTGACTTTTCTGGATATTTTCTTAAATGTGCAATATCTTTTCTATAAAAATGGAAAAAAAAAAAACGTTTAAATACTTCCAAGGATTATGAATTTTTCAACTGGAGACTATGATATTTTAGGGCATTAAGTTTGTTAGAATATGTCTAGAGAAAACTTTGCATATTAAGTTATAGTTGGGACAAAATTTGTAATAGGTTTATGTTACTCAGATTTCATATAATTAACCTGCTTAGTATAAACTCATTAATTATTATAAGCAGCAAATGTTATATAGCATTAGAAAATCTTGCAGAATTAGGAATATATGTACATATATGTAATTTTTTCAAGTAAAATATACATCAATCTAATATATTAATTTAAAAACACAATGCAGAATCTTGATTTCCTTCAAAATTCATTGTTAGTTTGGAAACATCATTATGATTTTCATTGTGTTGTCAAATATACTAAGGATCCTTAGCATGAGAAAGAGAGAAAGTCAAAATTCCTGGGATTCATTTGTCAATATGCATTGATTATAATCAGTCAACTAGTTCTGACTCTTTGCAACTATACTATCCTTCATCCTAGATTACTCCTTCTTATTCAACAGTTTATCATGATTTAGTTTATGAAATGTCTTGTTAAAACAAAGATGAATTATATGTCATTTTTTCTAATAAAATATTACATCTTTCCAAAAGAAACAAGGTTAATTTGACTTTTTCTTAGTGAATCAATGACAACTCCTAGAAATTGAACTTTAATTTCAAGCCGTCATAAAATATGAGTTCACAGTCCATTTCATCATCTTGCCAGGCTTTATCCACTGAATTACTGGTCTGCATCTGAGGGTTTATCCACTTCTTGTCTCCTACTGTTGTAAACACTGTGTGCAATGCCCACAATCCCCCTTTAGGACAAAAGGACTTATTCTACCAGTGGTCAGGACTCTTATAAGATGATGGCCGCAACTTTCAGCTTCTCTTGGAAAACTGTCCTTGGCTGAAGAGGAAAAACTGGTCCAAAGTCATGCCCCTATTTCCACGGGCAGCATGTTTCCAATGAATGGTTCATGTGGTGAAATAAAGGCCCAAAAGTCGGTACCCCTAGCCCCAAATGGAGATAACTCTGAAGGACTATGCCAGCTTCAGAGTTCACTAGAAAATTATCTGAGGCCTGCTGGGGACCAGATACCCCTCTGCTCAATTCTACCTCCTTCTCTTCCCCTACAGGTACTAATCTTAAAAGCACTCACTAATAAATCGGTTTCAGTGTCTGCTTCCCAGAATATCCAACCTACAACACCCACCATCTCTAATTTTCTATGATTACAACTTAAGTTTCCTTTATTACTTAGATTTAATTTTCTTAGACGTGGAAACTAAAACTAATTTGATATAATAGCAACTTGACTTATTATTTCCTCATAATTATGTCTATTCTTAACTTTATGACTTCAAGTTAATTTTTCTTTATCTTGAAGATGAAAGCAAAAAGCAGGTTAAACTGTTCTGCCTTATTCTAATAGGAAATATCTATCCTCTCTCCTCTATGCATTATATAAGGAGATGTTTTCCAAGGAATTAAAAGTTGGTTTGACATCTGAAAATCAATTAATAATTTACCATATCAAGAGAATAAAAAAGAAAAAACTGGTTATTTTCATACATGCCCCAAAAAAAGCATGTCCCATGTCCATTTCTCTCTCTCTCCCTCTCTCTCTCACTCTCTCTCTCTCACACACACACACACACACACAAAGAAAAAAATCTTAGTAAACAAAGAATAGAAGGGAACTTTATAAACTTGATAAAGTGCACCTACAAAAACCCGTAGCTAACGTCATACTTAATAGTGAAAGGTTGAATGCTTTCCTCTTGAGATCAGGAACAAGACTAGAATGTCTGTTCTCACTATCACTATTATTCTACTTGTGGTTCTAGACATCACAATAAGGCAAGAAAAAGAAATAAGGGGTATTCTGCTTGTAAAGGAAAAAATAGCGCTGTCTTGAATTTTCTATTTGGAAAATTTATGATATCTATAGAAACACGACTATTAGATATAATCATTGAGTTTACGGGATGCAAAATCAGTATACAAAAAGTCAATTGCATATCTAGATACTTGTAACAGCCCAAATTAAAAAATTTAATTAAACAAATGCCATGTAAAATAGAATAAAACTGACATTCTAAGATACAAATCTGATAATGGATGTGCAAGAGTTGTGCACTGAAAGAAGACATAAATAAATGGAGAGGATGGAATGACAATCCTCATATTGGCAGGAAGTGTTTGTAAATCACATATCTTATAAAGGATATGTGATTCAGAATACATAAAGAACAGCCAATATTCAAAAATTAAAAAAAAGCACTTACTGAATTTCCAGATGATTTAAACAGTTAACTAAGGAGGAAATGGGAAAGGCAAATAAGCACTTAAGACAGTGTTTGACATTATTAGACATTAGAGAAATACCAATGAAAACTACAAAGAGATACTATTGCATGCTTATTAAAATGCCTTAATTTGAAAAGATTAAATGCCAATTGCTGGCAAGGACATGGAGGAATGGAACACTGATACTACTAGTGGGAACATAAAATAGTAAAGTCACTTTGGAAAAGAGTTTGGCAGTCTAAAAAAGGCAAGGCTCCATTTTTTTTTTTTTTTTTTTTTTTCTTTTCAAAAAGAAGAAGATTTGCAGGGAACGATCATTCCCTGCCAATCTTCTTCTTTTTGTATGTGAGCTGCCTCCACTGCATGGCCACTGACAGGCAAGTTGTGTAGGTCCATGCCTAGAAACTGAACCTGGGCCACTGAAGCAAAGCACACCAAACTTAACCATTAGGCCACCAGAGCTGGCCCAAAGGGTCCAATTTTGATGTTTGATCCCTGACAGCTTTCAAATCTTCTCTCTTTTCATCCCCTTTGCTCCACATCTGGGGAAGCCAGTATGAAAGCCTAACTGCTCCTTTGGAGCACCCAAAAAGTCCAAACCATGCACGTGCTGCCAATGGGGACCCTCACTCCAGCCCAGCCTCTTAGATGCAATAAAAGCCAAACTTACCCACCTAGCTTCACTATAGAGTGAAGGGGAGTCCTTACTCTTGGAGAAACCTTTTGTTTTTATTTATTACGAGTAACAAATTATTTTGCATATCAATTGGTGCCTATGTGTCATCCATCCAGACAGTTGAATAAATTCCCGGGGCCAAGGAGAGGTAAGCAATAGGTGACCAACTAAAAAATTAAAAGATTTCTTCACAAGGTAAACACAAATTTACCATCTCATTAATTTCACTCTTAGGTATTTACCCAAGTGAAATGACAGCATATATCCATAACACTGATACATGAATGATCATAGCAGTTTAATTCATAATGACCCCAAACTAGAAGTAACCATCAAAAGTAAAATAGATAAATGATCTGTGGTAGAACTATACTATGATAATTATGCTGAGTGAAAATAGCCACACAAAATAAAAGTACATACTGTATGACTCCATGCACATGAATTGGCAGTGACAGAAAGCAAATCAGTGGTTGCCAGGGGGTGGGGAGGTGGGTGGTGGGATCTGCTAAAAGAAAAGGATTACATTGGGGCACATGAAAACTTTTGGGAGATGGTTAAATTCATTTTCTTTATTGTGGCATGGTTTCACGGGTGATACATATGTCAAAACTTATCAAACTGTAGAACTTAAACACATACAATATATTATATTCAGTTATGTTTCAAAAGTGTTTTTAAGAATGATCCCTTTGTCTGATACTGTTCCTGCCTGCATGAACCGTTTTTTTCTTTTCATTTCTTTTCTACAAAGTATGGTTATTTCTACTTCATATTATACAAATGGTAAAAAAAAATCTCATAATTCTATACTCATAGTTTTCTTTTTCCTTTACCTTTTCTTATGGGTACCTCAATACCAAATTGCTTTGATTTCATATATCATGAATTGTTAGGGCTCTTGCTTTAGCTGTAGTGTTTCTTCTGTCAGTAATGCTCATCTAGCCCTATTTTTCACTTAGCCAATGCACAGTTTGTTCTTCAAGACTCAACCTATTTTTCTCCTACTCCTTTACCCAGGCTTCTGTTTTAGGTAATCCTCATCAATGTTCTATGCTCTAATAATATTCTCTGCATGTTTCTAGTAAAGATCTTAAAGGCTTTGTGTGCCTCCTCCACTGCACTCATGGCTTCTCCAAGTAGGGATCCTGGGTTTCATAGCCCCTAGCAGAGGGAAGGATGCACCATCTAAGAGTTTGTTCAGCTGAACTGAGCTCTGCTTCCTCCATGCACTGCTCTGTTCCTCAGGAGAGCCATTAAAATTGATGTGAACCATTTTTAAGGTATGTGCATCATTAAATACACAATTATTATATTCATCTGTAGACTCTTGTTTCAAAAAACAATAACCAAGAATTGGCTTATACATAAAAACAACATAAGATATGATGTTTAAAGTAAAACTAGACCATGGGAAGGAAACAGAAAGAGAAGAATTTCAGTCACTTTGGTTAAGCCACACACAATCAGGAAACACATTTCATTCTCAAATGGAGTGATAAAAGAGACATTTTAGGTTGAATAGTGTTTTGATGATAGCAAGTGCCAAACATTTATGTACAAATATTTTATATTATTAATTAATTGTTACTTATTAATAAGTAATACATTATAAGTAATATATATAAGTAATACATTATAAATGTAAATACTATAGTAAATTTAATTTAAATTATAAATATTTTATAGTTTATTGAAAATAATTCAACCTATATGCATTACTTTTTCCTTTGGAAAATGGGTGACATAGTGGAAAATAAAGGTGAATCAATAGATCTCTTCAACTGGATCATTTTTATATCAACTATACTAATAGAAAATTAAATATTGAATCATAACTCTGTAAAAGCATTTCTTTAAGGTCCTGTGATCACAGCTACAGCTCTGTTATTTCTCATAATGCGACAACACAAAGGAGACAGGGAACTGGCATAGGCTGCCAATGTCACAGGCTTGTAATTTTTTAATACCTAGAATCATAGGAATGTGTGTTTGCATTACCTAGACTCCGTATTTTTGTACTAGAAAATCCAGGTGCCACAGGATAAAAAACAAAATTTAAATGTCTCTGTGGAAAGTAATTTACTTGACAGAAAAGAATGGAAAAGAAAACTAGTATCCTGCCATTACCAGGGCCTCCTGTCGGAGCTGCCTCTCTCATCCCAGCAGGAAGCTTGCACAAGTTTCAGGAACACCCTCGAAAGCTCCTTCTGTATATTTTTAACCAGCAAGTCCAAGCATACTAACAAGAATAATGTATTCTTATGGTCATTTATTTAACAACAATTCACCTTGGGCTGATGTTCTGGGATCTTTATTATGCTATTGCTACTGTGATCTGTTCTCCTGCAACACCATGTTGTCTCACGTCCTCTGATGACCAACTTCAACCAGGCTTCTCGTGAAGTCTGCTCCTACACCTCCACTGAGGCACAGTTTTATCTTTCAATCAGCATTGAGTGAAATGTTAATATTGGCATGATATGACATTCTAATGAGGAAGGGGCTTTTTGACAATTGCGCTAAAACTGTCTCAATAGAAAGGACAACTATATTATTTAATCGTGTTTACTGACACACCTTCCTACTTTTAAATGTAAAATATAAATTCAGTGCAGATGGTGATGATGAATTTGTATCTGTTTCAAGTTCATAGTTCGTTACCCAGTTCTATGGAATACCCTTTGAGGACAAGCCAGTTCAATAACACTGGATTATTTTTAATTTATCTCCAAATCCCTTAAGTAGTAATTATTGTATATTATGCCATTGCAAAAGCAAATTCTCTAATAGATACAGATGAAAACTTCCTTATTTTTAAAAAATTAGATAACTGGAGTGGAGAGTGCATTATAATTTTCCTTGCTTTTTGCCTTAACTCTACAACAATGTGGAACAAGTCAAATTTAATACTAAATAAGTGTTTTTTTTGTGTGTGTGTGGTTGTTTCTAATAAGAAGCATTTAAATTTCTGATGAATAAATAGCATAAATCAACTAAGTTTTCTCAAATGACTGAGATAGAGAACAGAGTTTTGAAGTTTTGAGTTTCTTAATTGTATATTCCAAGGGGAAAATGTCTAAGTGGAAACTCATCATGAATCATGATCAAAGATGTGGTAAAGACCATGTCTAAAAAAGATAAATACAACCAATGGAGAATATTCCTCTCTTATATTTTTTTTTTACTAGGAAATAAAGTAGCACAGGAATCACTCAAGGCTAAATAATTTAATCTCATACCAGGACATGTGACACTGATAGATAATTAGATATATGACAGATACTAATATAAAACACAACTATGGGTAAGAACAAATTGGGTCTATCCTTCACTCTTGCCATCCTTAGTAAATAAACTACAGCCAACTTTGGAAACATGGCATCAATATTCAGTTTACTTTTAAAACAGATGGTATAACAAGAAGTAACCATAGACACAAGGTTCATATCCTTTAACGGAGCTATGAAAAAAGACAATTCCAGTAAAACTCTAAGATCTCTTTCTCATAAATCCTCTGGCTGGAGCCAAACTAAACTCACTAGTCCGACTACTTAAAGGATAGGAAGTTTTGCATCATAGCTGGATCTTAAAGCAGATCAGGGAGTCTCGTTGTCTGATTCCATGTTTGGGCTGGATATAAAACTCTCCTACTCCTTGACATATCACGCAGGCTCTTATACACCTGAACTGAGCCAAAAAATATTTCTCTTCCTTTTGTACACTTTTCATTAATAATAGTGTATGGATTTCTGGATTCTCTCAAGGAGATCCATTGCTATAACTGAGATACCTTGCTAGTAAAAAACAAAACAAAATGTAAACCTGGAAAACAGAGAATAATAAAATACTTTTTCTTGACAGTTTCACATCCTGGGCAAAGACAGTCTGTTTGACGATATTTGATTTGTAGAGAATATACAATTTTCAAAACCTCTTTTTGAAAAAATTTCTACGAAATAGAGGATCAAAAGTAAATTCATCTGTCTATGTTGGACAGTTAATTAAATTAAATGTGCCTATTTGCTAGCAAGGTCGTTCAAAATCAACTCAATTGTCAAACGTCTCTGACAGAGGTTTGACTGTAATGCAGCATCCTTTACTCTGGCTCATGCCAAACTGCTCTAAAGCAGGTAAGCAGGTACACAGCCCCACATATTTATTGGAGATTAGAATTCGGGAACTTTGTCTGATAGGGCTAAATATTGGCTAAATGTATTTCCAGCTGGGTAGAGTTTTGTCATTTTAGCTTTACTTTGGTCATAATTAAGCTCTTATTATTTTAAATTGTATTAAAAGTTGAGCTGAACAAGAAGGAGCTAGACAGAGCCAACTACAGATAAATAGGCCAACAAAAGTCGTTTATTTTCCCTCCAAAAATAATTACTCTTTTAAACTTTAAACAAAACCCAAAATTTGTTGTCCTAATTTATCCATTTGAAATACCAGTTTCCGTCCTCCCAAATTTGTTCAAAACAAAGCTTGTGACATACTATAGAAAACTTCAGCTATTTTATTAGAGTAATAAATGTAATCTTTGCGATCAAATACTTTCTTATTATTTAAAATATGTCACCTAAATCTGCCACTCTGTAGTCAAGGCCATCAGTGATTTGCTGAAACACTGCTGCACACAGGGAATAACAGAAAAGGATATCTCTAAAAACAGCAGCTTCACTCTCTTGGCCTTTGGGTATTTAAAACTCTAACTCCTCCCAGAAAAAAAAAAAGCCAGAATCATGGTTATTTTTTGTTACTGGTCCAATCCTGTCTCCCACAGAGTGAAACAGCTTGCAATAAATGTGAATGGAAGACATCTCTTCTGAATAAGCATATTTCTTCATTTTTGATCTATATTAATATTCCTGGATATGGATTCACTTGAGAATTCAAAATCAATATAAAAAGATTATTTGCCTGGCAAGAAATAGGCAAAATTTAGTAAACATCTGGTCCAGATATTAGTTAGAAATTAATAGGATGTAAGATGACGTTATAGTAAATACTCTGTAATAAATACTAAAGAAATAACACACATATTTTTCCAAGAACGTGAGTTCGTTTTTACTTGGGCCTGAAGAAAGGATGAAACAAATGCAACTTGCAGCAGCAGATTAGAATGAATCTAAAATATAAAATTTACTTCTTTTTTAGTAAAAATTATTCTATCTTTCTTAATATCTTCATGTCTTTATATCTTTCTAAATAAGAAAGAAGTTAGAAGTCAGCAAGAAAAATATAATTAACATTGAAACCCATACGCTGCTTTCACATAAGTGACTGGAATATATGTACATCTTAGACTGATCAATTTATCCCACTAAAGAGGAATATTAGCTGCTACATAAGTTATTTCTTTTTGATTTCATAATCAGTCATTTGCAATGGATTATTTCAACGAGGGAAATTTGGACCACCCTGGAGGTCGAGGAAATTGCCATCGCTTCTACCTCCCCAGAGCAATTTTAGCAGCTAAGTTGCTACCCAGGGAATGACATTTTTATATTCCATTAGTGATGTGTTATTTCTATACTGCTTAAGACCATTTCTCACTCTGCTTATACATGCATTTATCTACCTTCCCTCCCCACCCTTCCAGTATTTTTTTCAATTGCAAGAACGATGTAATACATCTAAGAAATTAAAAGGTGGTTATGGCGTGAACAGAGGACAATAGAAGGGTTGTGAATTCTTAAAAGTGAACTAGTATATGATCATTGGCATTTACTATTATCCAGTGCCTTTTGTACATAGAGTCTTAGTAGAGAAGACAGTTTTCATTTTCAAGACACGCTAGGCTCTCATTATTGGCCTGAAAATCAGTTGCAAATATAGAATTATCCAGCAGTGTAAATAATGGATTTTTTACTTCAAATGTATCATAAAATATGGATGCATATGGATAAAATAAGATAAATATTGCCTTAGGTGGACATTAAAGTGACAGCAACTTTTAAGCATCTGTAGTAGTTCAGGCTTTCTGCAGTAGGAAAGATCCTTCCTGAGGCTGTGCAGCATGGTGAACTTCCATATACACAATTGTTTATTGGACTTCTATGCCCAAATATAACACGGGCAACTCAACTCAGCAGGTACCATACTACACTCACCATTGTTATCCTCAAATATATCCTTCTTCTCATAATGCTTAACTTGTTAAATGGTTACCACCAATCACCCACTTGCCCAATGCAGAGACTTGCCCAAGGCAGAGGTGTTTCTGAACTTCTTTTCCTTCATCCCCATAGTCATTCTCTAATCAACTCCTGCTTATTCTGCCTTGTGTTTTTAAAAATAAGTCCCTGACATAATGATCAGAAGCTGTACTAAATATGTGTATTATTCCATTTAATTCTTATAGCAATCATATGATGTAGATATTATTGTTAATTTCATTTTAGATGGAGAAAGTGACGTGTAGGAAATTTAATTACCTGACCCAATGTCATATAACTAACAATGATGAATTCAGGATTTCAACTGAGTCAACTTGACTGCAGACCACATGTACTTTCCTATTAAATATAAAACTTTCAGGACTTGCCGATGGATCATAAATGGAGGCATGGTTCAGAGAGGACTCAAAAGTACCCTCAATGATTTTTGCTTGAATAACTGGATAGACTTACGCAAATGGGGACAATTAGGAGAATCAGTTTTGGGACAAGTGAAACAAGGTTTAAATTGGCCATCTTTATTGGATACACATATGGATATGCTAAGTAGACAGTTGGATATATGAGTCTGTGGTCAGTGAAGAAATCAGGGCTGAAGACAGACATTGGAAGCAAACGACATATAAACGATGTTTAACACTATGAAACTGGATGAAAGCTTTTAGAGCTAGTGTAGATGAGAAATGAATGTTTGCACTTTTAGCATTTATTCAGTTCCTAAATCATAATAGGTGCTTTCTAAATATTGTTGAATAAATGAATATATAAATAGAATCCCGTTACATGTTAGATGCTAGCCTCACACTGGGACATGAGGAGCACTTGAAGAGCTCACACCTTTAGCTGTTTCCATTTCTGTTTATAAGCTAAATGGGTGAAATAAAATATGTCATAAGGTAAAATAAAAAGAGCCAGACCACAGCATTATACAATTCTTCTTGAGGGTTCAGATTAGACAGTCTGATTTTAGGCAAGTCATTCAATTACCAAAATCCTGGTTTTAAACAATAAGTTGATCTGGATGGTCTTTCTAAATTTAACATTCTAAAAAACAAGGAATTAGAAAATCTAGGCAATCTAAGGTGAAATAATAAATATACACCTAGATGCTCGATGATACCATGCAAGGAAGTGAATCAGGCTCAGCTGAGATTTCAGAGGAATGAAATTAATCAACATAAATTTTGGTTGCTATAAAATAAAAGAGACAAGAATTCCAGAAGAGTAAAGGGAGTTTTTGTTGCAATCTGCTACTCTTGCCAGTTTATCTGCCTTATTTCTTGGGACGCATACCAATAAACAATCTTTTTTTTAGCGTTAATCATTGGCAAGAAACCCTATTATCATAAAGATATTCATGCCTCCCCTGGAGAAAGTTTTCTGAATGGACAGCTACCATTTTTACTTCCACGGCTCTTAGATTTATGCACCAAGACATTTCTCAGGTTGAGTTAGCATCTATCACGCCTAATGACATTGCTGTCAATTTCCTCTCTGTGTTACTAGAGGAAGAAGACAAGGTTTTCTTGTGTCTAGTTTTCAAAGCACCTTATGTTGGTAAAATCCAGCAATTAGTAACACATGAGATAAGATAATTTTTTATCTGCTAGTGAACAGTATTAGCACTTTCTCACGTGTAGCTCACATTTGCAATAGCAGAATTACATGGCTACCAGAAAAAGAAATCCCCTCCCACCCCTGCAAACATCTCACCCGACTGGAAATCTCCCGCTAATGATTTAGCAGAAAAGGGAATATTGGGCAGTTTTAGTGGTTCTTTTCTAGGTAGAGTTTTTTACATCTATTTGGAGTTTTTTTTAACATCTATTATGCTTTACTGAAAACATAAGAACTACTTACTTAAGGAACAACAAAATATCAATTCAAAAATGTTTATCACACACCAACTGTGAGAAAAGATCTGTGATAGTTCTCTATTCTTTTCATTTGGACCATAAGTTAATAACAATTTTTAATGAGGAAAATTCCAGATAGATATAGTATTTGAGTCCAAACTATTCTCTTATCCAACCCAGCTGGCAAATTCATCATAAGTCTAAGATGTATTATTTCTAATAATGCAATCATTTGTTTAGTTATTTTTCCAGCGTTATCACATGGTTAGTGAAGTGTGTCCTGCAATTTTTATTCATTTTGTGTAGGTATAAATAGATGTTAATGGTGTGGACCACAGTGACTATATTTAAAATTTATTGTACGTCTTCAATACAATACAAAAGCTCCAAAGATCAGTCAAGTATTGAAGATTCCTTTATGTTCTTCTCTGAGCTTGAGAATGACTGTGGGAATCAGTGATGCACACAGATATGGCTGGATTGTACTGTTCTGCATTCGAGTATCACAGACACCCATTCCTCAAATGAATCCTGTCAGTCTAACGAGTAATTCAAATATAATTTTTGTAGACAGAGTTCACAAACTCAGATTTTGGCAAACTGAATTTCAATTGCCTTAATATTACAAACGTCTCTTCTTTCAAAGCATTTTTTTCTCTTAACACTAGGATTCATCATTAATGAAATCAAAAATTTTTTGAGACAATGTTGTGGAATTGATATACCAAATAGGAAGATTCATCAGCTCCAATTCCTCCCTATCTGGAGGAATGATGCACACACAGACCCAGATAGCCATACCTATATCTGCTCAGATTTTGGGAGAATTAGAACATTTAAATACATATTGTGGAGAAAATAAAATACACCACACAGGAAAAGAGAAAGTCCACTGAAGGCATGTATATTGATATTTAGTAGGGCAAATCTATTTACTTGGTTATATTTATTCATATGTGTCTTGACTACTCTTAGATGTTTATATCATCTGTGTATTGTTTCTTAATTTGAAAGTAATCATCATTGGATTCCACTGTTGAGCATGTTTTCTATAGGCTTTTTCAAGTTACGGAAATCCTTTCTTTTCCTGTGGTGCTATCAGATTTTATCTTGCATATTTCATAAAAATTGTATTGAAAGCTTTTTTCTGAATATTTTGAGATCCTTGTTTTTCTTCTTTATTCTCTTTAACTAGTGAAGTTCACTAGTTCATTTTTTTAGCCTGGAAACAGCATTAAATTACTGGAATAAACCAATTTGGTTATGATATTTTGTTTTGCTTATACATTGCTGGATGTGGTTTGTTATAATCATTTCTATCAACATTTTACTGGAAAATATATATTATATATAATGTGCTATACTTTTTAAATGTTATTGTCAAGTTATAACTAACTTTATAATTTGGGGAGCATTCAAACTTCCTTTTTTCTACAGTTGCAAATTCTTTTTTTAACCCCAAATTTTTAGGTGTGCTGCATGTACCAGAGTTTTTCTGAACACCTATTTAACTATATTGTATGGAAAAATAATTTTCTTATTAGTCATTTCTGTATTTAAAATCAGATATTTGTCTCCCTTATTTCTGATGCTCAAATGTTTTCTGAACAGTTGAGAGAGCCATGCCCTACAATTCTAGAGACAGGAAGTGTTATTTTAATAAAACCGTTAAGATTTTTTTCTCATGTGTAGTTTGTTCTCTCAAAAAAGCTGACATTAGTAAAAGCTTATGCTGTTCCCAAGGTAATTTGAAAGGAGCCCAATGAATCTTGCCTCAGATATTGCAAATTTACCCCCTTCTCTTTTTCTGGCATTAAGCTCTCCAGTCTTGTAAAAGCATTCATGTGTATTTCCACTGGCATACCTGGTTATAATTCATATCAGAGAAAAAAAGTTAGAAGAGAGAAGTTAAAACTTAGGTTTTAATGGGAAGAACAGGCAAGAAAGTGTTACCATGAAAGAGAGAGTGTGTTTGTTTCTGTGTGAATAGTATGTGTGTCTACACAGGATCTAACAAGCTAATAATAGCTATATATATTGATTACCTTCTCCAAGCCAGCCACTTTGCATACATCTTTTGATTCAACTTAGGCAACAATCCTATGAGACAGTATTATTGTCATCATTTTATAAATGAAAAAACCGAGAATTGAAAACATTAAGTAAAGCACATCTAATAAAGAAAGGAACCCATCAGTGTCCCGACAATCTCTCTGACCCATCCTTCAGTCTTAAAATCAAGCTCTTGGGGAACAGTAGGAAGAGATAAAAATGCCAACTTCACCCAGGGACAGATCAGTCCCTCTATCTTTGATTAAAATATTCTTTATTTTTTTCAAGTTAAGATATTATTTGATCCACAAATCTCAAATATTTACTGTCCTGTTAATTGATTTCATTGAGAAATTAGCTTCCAAGCCCACTCAGCTTCACATAGTGTCATAGAAGTCCACCACAGGAGCCAACAGTGTTGCTACTCATTCCTGCATGCCGTAATTTCATCTGCAATAATAAAGAGACAAAAGAGACACATGAGACAAGGGACAGACAGATAATTTACATGGGGAGAGAGTACACAGTAGGATTGATTGTTTGAGCACTCTAAATCAGGGTTGACTACATTATTTGTGGGGGCCTGTGAAAGAGAAAATGGCCCCTGTTCAAAACATAGTCAAAAAGTGTTATCAAAGTTGCCAGAATATGCTTTATCCTTTCTTCCACGATCTCACTCTCTCAACTTGTCATGGTGTTTTGTATTTGCTATTTTATGTCATTATCAGAAAAAAAATTAAAAATTGTAACTGTTAATACAAATTTTACTATTTATTTTCATATTGCTTAATGTTGTTATAAATACAAATTGAAGAAATTATTAGTTATAGAAGAATTACTGAAATTACACAATTAGTATTTTGTAGCTCATGCATACATATAATAGAACAGTGCAAACACTGCACAAAACTAGCTCAACTCTTTTTTATTTCACTTCTTGATATGCTCACATTCTACCAACGCTTTCTACCCGAGGCTTACTAATGAGTAGGTAATGAGGCTAGTCCTGCTCTCAACCCATAAACCTTTATACAGAGAAATGCTTTGATATACTCGTCACTGTACCACTGCTTAGGGAAAAAAAGATAGATCCCATTTTTAATACCAGTATCTATCTTCCAAATCCAAAACAACAGGAAATACAGGCCAAATTTTGGGTTCCCTTCTCGGCTAGGAGGGGGTGCTGTGATTTAGTTTAGCAACAAAGGACTATTTATGTAGTCATAATGACGTTATTTAAATTTTTTAGATTATCAATGCAACTTTATCCAGAAAATTCATTAAAAAGTAATATAAATCAAATGTAATCGCCAATCAAAAATATTCATAAAGCATGATTATAACAGTGGTTGCTGTTTTCAAAAGACGTTTTTCTTCATACCGGATGGAACAAAATAATGTTCTTGGGGGACTGGCCCCGTAGCTGAGTGGTTAACTTTGCACACTCCACTTTGGCGGCCCAGGGTTCACCAGCCAGGATCCTGGGCGCAGACATGGCACCACTCATCAGGCCATGCTGAGGTGGCATCCCACATGCTGCAACTAGAAGGACCCACAACTAAAATAAGCAACTATGTACTGGGGGGATTTGGGGAGAAAAAGCCAGAAAAAGAAAAAGCAGATTGGCAACAGTTGTCTGCTCTTGTGCCAATCTTTAAAAAAATAAATAACTAAGCTTCTTTAACAAGTCTTTATGGAGATAGTTAGCATTTCCTTTTAAGTGAGAGTGCTTAATTACCAAGAAGCTCCCAACAAATCTATTCCTAAATTTTTCTTCCTGATTAAAAGTTACATGTGAAATAAAAAGTTAATATCACAAGAGGAAAACCGAAGATATTAAATCCTGCTATGATTTCCTCTACGTAATCATTAAATGACTAGAGAAATATATCAGAAAACTGGTATCAAATTAAATTCCGGACACTTTACTCAAATATTCTTTCAACTTACACACTAAGGCACAAGTGCACTGAAATGGCTCACTTTCAGTTAACTGACATATTCAGGAATTTTTCTGTTCTCTACACTTTTGCTAAAATTATGAAGCATTTATTGTCTTTAAGTTTAATTTGACAATCAATTATTCAATACCTACCCAAGTTTTTCATTTGTTGTATAAATTGCTCTTTAAAGCATTAAATGTGTGTTTTATTTAAAAAACACAAGTATAAGTACCTTCATAACCAGTTCAGTTTTTCTCACTCTCTAACCCCTAAATGTCTGATTTCAAGGGCAGGCTATCTTTTCCTCTCACACTTACATATTCACTCTTTTTCAAAACTCTTTTGACTTAATATCCCCTTAACAATTTCCCTCTTTCAAAAACCTGGGGAATAAACAGCATTCTATATTCCCATAGCAAAATGCTGAGTGCCCACAGCTGGTAGGCTAAAACATCCCATACCCCTGATTCTACTCCTCCAATTGTGTTGCAAGCTTACCAAATGCCAGTTGCGAGGGTCTATCATTTCTGGCCTTGATGGTTTAACTTGTATCAGAGCAAGTTACCATAAGAGCCGTCGTAGAAGCCACGTAAATTAACTACCGCTGCTACCACCACCACAAACAACGATAACAACAGTGATGACATCAAGCAACTAAGGTGGCCAGAATGTGAATGGCCAAGATCCTTGGGCCAAAGAAAAAACAATGATGTGAGCCCAGTATTCTTGATTCTTTTTCCCACATGGTGCTTACTGATAACAGTAAGCTATAGTAGGCAACAGATCACACAGAAAGCTAATGGGTTTGGGGAAAAGAACTGAGTGTTAGGGATACCAAGGAAGGAAGGTTTTGAGATTAAAAGGTCCAAGAAAAAGAACAACTGCAAAAACGCCCAACATTCTATATTGCTTTTCCTCCGGAATCATTTATTGATTCTCAAGCTGTGGAAGGATAAATGGGCAAGGAATTTGAAAGAGAAGAGGAAGAAGCAGCTAAGAGGAGAAATAGCTAGTGGAGTACTCCGCTGTTTCATGGCTCTGAAGATTAAAAAAAAAAAAAGGAGGTTGAAGATTGTCAAGGAAAAGGGACCCCATAAGCTACCGAGTTTTCAGTTGAACCTAGGCAAGGCTGCAGTCTAACAGTAAGGGCAAAATGGAAAAGTAAGTACATAATAAACAATGGGAATGTAACCAGGTGATTCAGATATCAGAGTTATAAAACTAGGATTTTAAATCATGATTAATAAATTCCAAAAATTAAGAAACTGACTTTTTTATTCACCAGGGAAATAGAATTGATGAAAAAGAATAAAATGGAGTTCTAGAACTAAAAAAATAAGAAATAAATGGATTTAGCATCAGATTACACACAGCAAAAGTAGGATTAGCGAACTAGAAGATAGTTCAGTAGAAAATTCCCTACTGGAAAAAATAATTTTAAAAATCTATAAATGCATAAATATATGTAAACATAGACAAAACACATGTAGAAAATATAAGGAATATATCTTTTCTCCTTTTAGCAGATAACTTAAAATTAAGGTATGAAATACCTTACTATTACCTCCCCATGATTCTATAAAAAATAAACAGAAGTTTCAGAAATAAATAAATGAATCCCTTTAATTGCAACTTTTAAAGGTTTCGTTTTAAAGTTATAAATATTTTATGAAGATTAATTATACTTAGCCCAGAAAATTAACTACATAGCCTTATATAGAGACTAGAAAATAATCATGGAGTTTAAAAATTTGCATGAAAAACATCTTCTAACATGAAACTTGCTAGCCATTAATTAATGGAGAATTTTGCTTTGTGTTTATCTTTTGTGTGGGGAAAAAGAGGGACTATAGTATTAAAAATTGAGGGTTTTCTTACTATTATTAGTTCCTTTTTGTTGAATGTATGAAAATATAATTAGTTTTATATTCAGAAATATTTAGAAGCACTTTTATAACATTTTATTTCCCTTTAGATTTTCTTAGATTCCCTTTGTGTATAACAATACTAACTAAAAGTAACTTGGTTATAATGTGCATTTTTAAATATATGATGCTAGATTTAGTTTACTTATGTATTGTTAATGTATTTTCATCTATTTTTACAATGGATCTTGGTCTATAATTTTCACTTCTTCTATTGCCATTGTTGAGTTTTCTTATCAAATTTATGTGGGTCTCATAAAGTGAATTGATGAACGTGTTTGCTTTGACTATTCTCTAGAACAGTTGATCCAAGGTTGGAGTTGACACAACCATAGAAGATTTCTTATACATTTGGTCCATGTTGAAGGCATTTGGATGTGGAATTCTTTGTGGAAAAAATTTAAATTACTCATTTAAATTCTTACTTTGCATTTCTACTTTTATCTATTTTCATAAATTGTCTATTTCTAACACTTTGTCCATTTCAACAAATATCAAAATATTTTTCATTAAGTTGTTGATAATTTTATCTGTTTTATAATGGCTTCAGTATTTGTATTGAGTGATATGACTTTTTTAATTCCTAATGTGCTTTTTGTACTGTTTCTGTCTCTGTTTTTTTAAGTAATCTCACTAAAAATTATGAATTTTATTAATCTTTTTGAAGAACCATCTATTGGTTTGTGATATTCTCTATTTTGTATTTTGATAGTCCATCCTGTTAATTTATTCTGTAGTGGCTGTTATTTTCTATCTTTTAATTTCTTAAGGGTTATTTTGGTATTATATTTTTATTAGCTTAAAACAAATATTTAGTCCACTAAGATGTTGGAATTCTTCTCTTCTAATATATACCTTGAATGTTTAAATTTTCCTCAAAGTCCTGCTTTAACTGTATAGAATACATTTTGTTATGATAATATTATCTTTGAGTTCGAAAGTTTTGATAAGTTGTGTTTTTCAGGTAATTTGTTCATTTATCTAAGTTGTCAAATATATTGGCATAAATTTGTTCTTATCTCTTTGATATGTGTAGAATTAGTAATTGTGTCCTTTCTACCATTTCTGATATTGGTAATTTGAGTAAGCACTTCAGAGAAGGGAAACTTGAATTGCCAATTAAACTGTGTAAAGGTGTGTAGCATGGTCAAACAGAAATAACATTAAAATTTTATTTAAAATGACCAGGATGGAAAAATTGAAAAGTCTAGCATTATTAAGACTTAGGATATCAAACAACTGAATGTTTTAAGCACTCAGAGTGGCACAATCATTTTTGAAAAAAAGAAGTGGCATCATTTCTTTGTAGATGTGCATCCCTATGATTCAGAAATTCCACTCACAGGAAACTATCTTAGAGAAAATCTTGAATATGAGATGCAGAAAACAAGTATAAAACATGAATACTTAAGAACATCAGTAAGCAACATTGTTGGATATATAAGACATTTAGCAGCAATTTAAATATCAGTCAATAATTCAAAGGATAAAATATATGGTGTACTCATATAATGAAATTGCATATAGTGATGGCCAAAAAGAATTACAGCTGGATGCAAACACATGGTTGAATTTTGGTACTATAATTGAGCAAAAAAGCTACAGACAGAAGAAAATATACTCTATGATTACTTTTATATAATGTAAAAAGTCTGGCCAAAACTATGCAATATACTATTTGTGGATGCAAGCATGTGATGAAACTATAGAGGAAATTCAAGATTTAAATAAAGCCAAATTCAGGATGGTGGTTATCTATGAGAGAGGAAGGAAGATACGAGGTTGGGGAGGTTCACACTGGGACTTTATAGGCACTAGTAATATCTTTTCTTATATGTATGCCTGATGGGTTTTTCTTGAATCATTATTCATGTAACTTACACATATTTTGTGTGTTTATAATCAATCAATAAGAATTAGAAATAATTATTAATAGAGAGCAAGTATAGCTTCTGATCATTAATCTTACTGGCAGAAATGATGAGAGATTAGGGCAGGCCCAGTGGCACAGCAGTTAGGTTCATGGGTTCTGCTTTGGTGGCCTAGGGTTTGCCACTTTGGATCCTGGGCACTGACCTATGCACAGCTCATCAAGCCATGCTTTGGCAGGAGTCCCACATATAAGATAGAGTAGGATGGGCACGGACGCTAGCTCAGCGCTGACCTTCCTCAGCTAAAAAGAGGAAGATTGGTGGCAGACATTAGCTCAGAGCTAATCTTCCTCAAAAAGAAAAAGCACAAAAAAAAAGAAGAAAAAACCCAAGAAGCCCTCAGAATGGCTCTAGTTTCTAAGAGAGTAATTTAGATAAAGATTAAGCTTTCTAAAAGGAGATAATAAGGTGAAACATTTTTATTTGAAAATACAAAGTCCTACAGGATAATGCCATTCAAAATAAATTCAAAAGCCATTATGGTACATGGAGTGTGGAGTACAGTACAGACTCCACATGTTGTAATATTAAGAGAGGGTATGCTTCTGTTGAGAAGAGTAATATTTAAGGAACTTAAAAAAGTGGCTCTGTACTGGAGGATAAAGAGAAAAACCTGCATGTCTGGTGTCAGTCTTTGCTCTGCCATGTACTAACTGTGAGACAATGGCAAAGTCAATGAACTGGGGAAATTTTTAAGTGTGAAGGATAATACTGGTTGCTCTTTATGGTTCATTCTTTTTAATATTTGGAATATTTAGAATTACAGGCTGTAACTTTACAACTGTAAATCAACTGATAAAAGGTTAAAACATTCACAATATAATTAAAACAAACTCCTATAATTTCAAATTAAAGCCATTTGTTTAAACTTACTTATGAAGTGTGCATGCAAATATAATCCTAGATATTTTCAAGCGAAAATCCAGAAAATAATTCATATACAATTATTATGAAGAACGTATTTAGTGGCCTGGGATAGAGACACAGAGTGGGAGAAAAGAGAATAAATATAGGACTCAAAAGTAACCAGATCAAATAAATTTTCCTTAAAACCTCATATTAAGAAAATTAGGGGGCTGGCCTGGTGGCGCAGTGGTTAAGTTTGCATATTCCACTTTGGTGGCCCAAGGTTTGCCAGTTCAGATCCTGGGTGTAGACATACGCACCACTTGTCAAGCCATGCTGTGGCAGGTGTCCCATAGGAAGATGGCACGCATATTAGCTCAGGGCCAGTCTTCCTCAGCAAAAAGAGGAGAATTGACACCAGATGTTAGCTCAGGGCTAATCTTCCTCAAAAAAATAAAGGCCAACCCGGTGGCATAGTGTTAAGTTTGCATGCTCTGCTTTGGCAGCCTGGGGTTCATGAGTTCAGATTCCGGGTACAGACCTACACACTGCCCATCAAGACATGCTGTGGCAGCATCCCACATATAAAATAGAGGAAAATTGGCACAGAAGTTAGCTAAGGGCCAATCTTCATCACCAAAAAAAAAGAAAAAAGAAGAAGAAAAAGAAGAAAAGAAAATGGCACTGATTTTAAGGACCATCTGATCAACTACATAAAAAGAAATATAACCAGAAAAAAAATGAAATTTAGCTGTTTCAGTCACTAAAATTGATGCATTTCCTTGAGAAAGTATTACACCTCTCCATTTTGATCATTTGAGGATTTTGCTTGAGAACATTCCTTTTAATATCTCATCTTACTTGACTAGTTAAATGTAGTTCAGAATTATAAGTGAAAATATTTAATAAATTAAAGTATATCTTTCTCTTAATCTAATGACCAGATTCACTTACCATCATCCAGCACATTAAATTCTTTTCCATCAGAACGCTGTTAGTGTATTTTCCATTTCTCTGACATTTTCATCTTTAAAAATAATTATACAACTAATTTCATAATAAAGCATAGTGCCTAAATTAGGACCAAGTGCCTTACTTTCAATTTTCAAGATCACCTAAAGAGACTGGACTCATTGCACAGTTTCATTTGCATAAAGCATCCCATTGTATAGTTCTGCATATTCTTCATGCTGACACTATTCCCTAGCTAAATCTTCGTGTAAACAAAATCAGAACAACCTGGGATCCATACACAATAGGTAATCTGAGAGCCCCTGAGGAGTTTCCAATGTTCTCTACTTTGCTCACTAAGATCATAGAAAGATATTATTAAAAGCCACTTTAATGGAGACATTTGGCTTATATTCAATACCTAAGTCAAGACAGATTATCACAGCAGCTAGTCAAATAAGTAATTATCTGGCACCAACCCCTAGAGAATGAGTGGTACTATTTGATACCAGATTTTTAGTAACTGTCAATGCCCAACAGTTTTCTTTGAAAATTCAGAGTTGCTGTCAAGTAAGGACAAATGCAAATGAAAGCCATGATTTCTTAGACCTTAGTAATTTGCTTGATATTACTAAGAAAGTATCTTCAGAAGACTTAACATTTTACTGGAGTGTCCATTTAGGCTTGTGTCTGCTTGTAAAACGTATAAATGGGAAGCCTTGTATTAACTTGCTAGAGACAAGAAAAAAATTTGCAATTCAGCTTTACACAGAAGATCAATTGTGTGCTTCTAGTTGTATCATGTGTTTCCAACCGTTGTTTCGAGTTTAAACAAACAGACAAAAAAATGAAATAAACACCAAGGATAAACCAAGATATTACAGTAGGATTCAGTAACTATTAAAGGATTAAAACCTAGAAAAGTTAGCCTTAAAATGAGTCAGAAATTATCATATTTCCTAAATTCTATGATACCAAAAATTTTGACAATGACTTAACAACAGGTTTTAGAAAAAACAAACCAGAACATAGTATTAAATGAACACCTTGATGTTAAAATGTGTCTTTGGTTATAAATGTTGGAATAGGAAAAACTGCATATTATACTAAGCGGAATATTCACTTGTTATCCAAAAAAAAAGTTAGAAATTATTTTTATGCTGAATCACAAGTGTGAAAATATAAAACACAAAACTCTTTGATATACAGAGAAAAATTGAAATATGTGCAAGTTTAGTAGGAAACTGAGGATTGCTCTCACAGCAAGTCATAAAGATAAAATTCAGGAATCACAAAATCGTGTACACTGAGGGCACCTACAGCATCAGCAGATGAATGATTGGAAAAATGTTCAAGGTTTGAGGAAAGGAAATTTGGTAAACTGGATGCCAAGTGCCCTATCAGTGGGAAAGCCTCTGATAAATGCCAACAGCATTGCCTTAATGGAGTACTGGCCCTCTATGGGTGCTAAATAAAACATGCAAGTGAGCTAGAAAGACATGCCATTACTCCAAGGCTGCTGCTCCTTTGGTACTGAGGTCACTTTCTGTGATGGTTAATTTTATGTGTCAACTGGACTGGCCATGGAGTACACAGATTAAAGATTATCTCTGGGTGTGTCTGTGAGACTGTTTCTGCAAGAGATTAGCTTCTGAATCAGTGGATTCAGTAAAGTAGATTCCTCTCCCAATGTGAGTGGGCATCATCCAATCCATAGAGGGCTTGAATAGAACCAAAGGCAGAAGAAGGACTTTACCCCTTTTTTCTGCCTCACTGCTTCAGCCAAGACATCTAACCTTATCTTCTCCTGCCCGTGGACTGGAATTTACACCACTGTCTCTCCTAGTTTACAAGCTGGTGGACTCAGACTTTCCCTGCCCTCCAGCTTGCAGATGGCAGATTATAAGATTTCTTAGCCTCCATAATCATGTGAGCCAATTCCTCATAACAAATCTTCTATTTATCTAGAGAACCCTAATACACTTCTCCAACCCAAAAGGCACATTGGATGCCTTGCTAAGAATCACAGTTTCTTGCCAGGAGATGCAATATTTATAGCCACTATCAAGGTCCTTGATAGGTATTGCATTGTCACCAATTTTCTAGAATGTCATGATCTTTAGAGAGGTTGCAAATATTTCCCTTATATTGACCTACATAACAGGGGTTCTAAGTCTGTGTTCTTTGTCCATCAGTACTTGCTAGAGTTTCCAGTGAGACAAACTTTTCCCATTTTTTGACTAGCCCTTGATCTATATTCTCACACATACACAGACAACTAGGTAAATGATTCAAGCAACAATTTCTCCAAATCTAAGTTTCTCTTTGTCCTGTTAGTCTCACTAATGCTCTTAATTTAGCCTTATCTCAGAGTGACTATTGTTCCAGCTTTATGGTTAACGTTCCTCTCATTCATACCCACATTTGTTTAATATTCGGGATCCTTTGAATATTTTCATAACTTCCTGAAATCATAAAACCAAAGTTGTACACAACTTGAAAGATTAGTGGGAACAAGCGATGGAGGGGATGCTTTCTTTCTTTGAATTTCATGCAACTCACTTTAAATTTCAGTTCCTGAGAAAATTACTACCAATACACACATGTAAACTTTTTGAGAAATTGAGAAGGTGATGAGCAGTTTCTTAAAAACCATTACTGGGAATGCAGGGTCGGTGAACCGAAGAGTAGAAAGAAAGATTTCCTGTACTCTCAAGGTCTGGCAGTAGTGCTCTTTTATTTAGAGAATAGCATGGAATAGCATGGGGACAGGATCCATGGGCAGTCAGAGCTGCTGCATAGGGACAGGACCCACGGGCAGGAGGAGCTGCTACTGCAAAAATGAGTTGAGGGTAGGGCTAAATTTAAGGCATAGTTATGTGAATTATCTCTTTATAAGACAAAGGAAAGAATATGTAAAAAGAGTTGTTAAAATCGTATCAGTGCTGGTAGGGTCTGGTTATTGGGTGGTGCTATAACTTTCAGATAAGAATTAAACCGGATTAAGTAAATGGCAGAAGCCACCACTTAAATATTATCTTCAGCTAAAGACAAAGGAGGATGTTGGGGGTGGGGTCAGTTACATGAGGTTGCCAGACAGTAAACAACTTAAGCTCTTGCCTTCCCCATTAAGAGTTTCCAGAGATAAGGCCATCCTGCCTTCCTCATGGTGCAGAGAGGGAGACACCCCCCCACAGATGGAGACTTCCTTCACAAATGCAAATGTCTCTCATCAAAGGGCAAGCAAATTCCACTCCTCAGAGCCTCCTTCTCATCTGCAGTTTTCAAAAGTAACCAGCCCAAAATAATCCTCATCAACTGACAGCTTTGAATATAGAGCTTAAATTTGATAGAGGATTCTGCCAAATAATTGATATGTTTAAAAACTTGGCAATACATGTAGGATTGTTCTCATTTTTCCTAGCAGAATATACTGAAGCTATTCAATATGGTGGTATAAAATATAAATGAAGTTATTTATTAGGTACTGTAAGTCAAACTTTACCTCAGGTCACTAATATAAATGAGATCTATACTTTGAAGACTTTCTTACATCAGCAAAATAAAAATAATTAGATCATACTTCATCTGAAAATAATGCTAAATTCCTTTTATCAAACTTTAAAAGTTATCATTTTGCTCATAGAAAAATACCTTCTAATGTATAATTATCTACATGCTATGGAAGAAAAGGTTGAAAGGTTAAAAAATAAAACATTTTCATTTAATGTAAAATATACAAAAATGCTTATGGTAAAATTAGATTTTGAATCGATTTTTGAAAGCAGTGTTTGTGTCTATCCCGCAAGTTATTTTCTTATTTTTGTGGAAAATGGAATCCATATAAACAGCCCAAATAAGGTCTTTATCAAGGTCTTGGAATAAATGATACAAGCTTAGAAATGAAACATCAAAATGGCTACATGTCATGATCAGTCCAAATCTGTGATATTCATTGGAAGGCAGTTGATCTCAATGTATTTATATTCAAATTGAATTTGAAATACTTCCAAATAAGAATTGCCTGTTGACTGGATGAAAACCAGAACAAAAGAATAAAACCATACTTTTTGATACTGTTTTCTTTTGCTCAGTGGTTGCAGATTCATTTGTATATAAAGTTGTAAAATGGTAAATCACTTTAATTTTACAAATATTTGTCATGTACCCTAATGCATACATTTAAAACAATTTAACTCTATTTACATATACCAACCTGAGTATGTCATATCTGAGAACAGTTCCATTGAAAATTTGAGGCATATTGAAGCATAGGAAGGTAAAGTCAGACTTTTTGTTGCATTCAATCATTATGTCCATAAGTATAAAATGCTTGCTGTGTGCCAGGCACAGCGCTAGATGCAAGAGATTCTATTGTGAATGAGATATAGTTTCTGGAGTTCATAGTATTATATGGTTGCAAAAAATAAGCAAACTGAAAAACTACAGGTTGCAATAAGTGCTAAATTTAAAATAAGCTTACATGTAATAGAGCCAGACAGTGGAGAATAGATGCATTGAAGTAGAGAATGATTCCAGGGAACTTTATGATTTATTGGAATATAAGGCCCATGAAGGTATGGACTCACTATGTGCTGTGTACCATCATATTCCTAGTGCCCTGCAGACTATCTGGCCCATAGTTGCATTCAGTTAATATTTATGAATTGAATGAATGAATGAGTGGCATATTTTTCCAGAATAGCAATAGATATCTTTTCTAAGAACATCACTTAAGTATAAAATTGAGAGATGAGGAGGACTCTGCCATGAGAAGAATGGGAGAAAATTTTTCAGAAAGAAGAGAAAGTAGATAAAATGGTCAAAGGTAGGAAAGACCGTTTGTAAAACTGAAAGGTTAATGTGGCTTGAGCAGAATTATCCATAAGGAATACGGCAGGAGCTAGAGTTGTTAGCAGAGATCACTTTACGTACTGTATCGTAAGAGATGGAAAATTTAGATTTTTTTTCAAAGTCATCATATGGGAGTGAACTACTCTGAAAAGGCTTCTGACAATTATAAACTCATGAGATGGTCCTAATGGATTATAAAAGAGAATATCATTATATGCTTGGAGCCAAAATCCACTGCAAGTATTCCTTGCTACTTACATCTAATGACTTCCTTTATTTGGACAGCACAAGTTTACATAGTGAGTTTGAATTAAGAGATACAAGATATTATTTAACTCTTTTTTATTTCCTTGAGTTTGAGACAGTAAGTAGTGCGATCTCAGATAGTAGAAATTTCATGTAAAAATATATCCTAATCTGTTGATCTGTGATTTCAGTTAGTGAGAGTTTAAATGACAAAATATGAGATGACAAGGATTATCTGAACATAAATTAGACATAATACACATAACACACGTAATTTCACATAGAAAGAGGCTGTATCTTTGAAAAAAGTGAGATTTTCATTGAATAAGACACTATCTGAATATACTTCATAATTCAAGATGACAGCCTAGTGGGGAAACAAATACATCCTAAAGGAATCAAAGATATGTTGATATTTCGACAGCATAGAGAAAGGCACAGTAAATTTTATACAGCAATACTAATGGAAGTCTCTTGGAGAAGGCAAAAATTGAGCTTGAAAGGAAGAGAGCTTCTTCAGGTAGACCACCATATGGACAAGACAAGCAGAGGGAAACTCAAACTGCCTTATGGAGCAGAAGTTGCAAACTGGTTGCCCTAGGGCCAAATCTTGCTGCATTTTTTTTTCTTTTTAAGAATTACAGCACATATGCTTAGTTAATCACAAGCCCCAGCACATTTTATTATATTATATCATTTCAGCTTTAAATATTTAGGTTACTTCCTGACTACTGTAAACACCTGAGTTTATAACGCCTAAAGAGGAATGGAAAGGAAATAGGAATAGAAAGCTTTTGAATGCACTTCATGTAGTAAACTAAGTCAAAGGCACAGTCTTAAATATCTTCTTTATTTTATTCTTATAAATAATTTAAATTAGGGTTCAGCAAACTATAGCCCAAGGACATAATTGCACCTGCCATGTGTTTTTTAGATAAAATTTTATTGAGACACAGTCATGTACATTCACTTGCATGCTACCAGCGGTTGCTTTCACATTATGATGGCAGAGACTATATGGTCCATAAAACCAAAAATATTTTATTATTTTGCCTTTTAAAGAAAGTTTGCCAATCCTTGGTCTAAATAAATGAACAATTTAGAGTAAGGTTGTTTAATTATGTATAGATCCTATCACATCAATATACACAATACATAGGGGACTTCCTACATACTTTGTCTCATTTACACCTGCACAGATCCTTTATGCTATAACTTGTCCAAAGAGGGCCTGCATGAATCCAGAGGCAGAAATGGAATCCACTTGCTGATTTATCAATAGCTACCCTATTAGCATAATTATCCAATCCACTTACATGCTGTTTAGTGAAATCTGAAGGGATCATTATACAGATGATCAATCCACCCACCTGTCATCTTAAAATAACACCACCTGCACAAAAAGATAAATGGAATAAATACCTGCAGGTCAGTATGAATAAGAATGTTGAATTTTACGTTAACTAAAACGTAATAGGAAGAAAAGTACAGCATGAAAATAAAATAGATTTAAAAACTAAAATGTGTAACATCCTGACCCTGACTAGATCTCCTGCAAATACTGGCAAGTAGAAGGAAAGATGAATAAATCATATAGTCCTCGTTCTAACTTCATTTTCAGTGTCTGTCTGTCTATCCGTTTGGCTTTAAAAAGTAAAGCGCAAGCACATATTTTAAAGCAACTCACAACATGATTAATAAGGGCAGCACAGTAAAGAAACATAAAACTGGCCTGTCTCCTTCATCTGTTCTTCTGGTGCAGTGATTAACCTTTAGTTTATGAGTATTTTTGCACTTGCTTCAGATAAAGTATTTTATGAGTTCTTCCCTCCCGGGCAACTTGGATTAAACTTATCAGGCCCAGGAAGATAGTGACCCATAATGGCTGCTCCCTTTGAAATCGTAATCTTCCCCTTTGCTACATTATCTGAACATTCCTTGCACAAACCAGATGGGAACATCAAGGCAGAGACAAGACAACTTGTTAAGGTCACATTCTGCACCATATACATCATTCATGCTTAATTGATTTGCAGCCCCACCTAAAGACAGATTGCCATACATTATGAAGGCTGAGAATATGAAAAGATCATTTTTGCTTCTCATTAATTCCCATTTGGAATGGCTCCTGACTTTACAAAACTTTTTGGCAGCACACTCACTGATGACTGATTCCTCCTTTTCAGTGTAGAAATAGGGCAGAAGCAGGAAGATTTATCTTTTAGTAAATTCCTAATGAAATAACAAAGTGGGTTGGGGTAACTCCAACTCCAAATATCGTACCACCTTCCAAAAATACCAAGTCATCAAATGACTGACTTCACCAATATTTTGAGATTCTACAGACATCTCATTTAAAGGGGCACATGACAGCTTCCGCGCTGACACCTCGTCCATGGTAAAGGAATCAGGGTAGCGTCTGTTTGCACATTCTCAGAGTTTACCTCTTTACGTGTGTCAGGAAAATTCATCATCCTGTTACCTCTCCCTAACCTGGGCTTTCACACCAGGATCACTGTGAACCTGACCTGAGATAACTCAGGACATCCTTCTCATGAAAGGATACAGCATTTTGACTGTTAACTGTCCTTGTTTCTCTTCAATTTAGATTAAAAAAAAACATCACCAGCAGAAAAATAAAAATGAAAAAGAATGTCTTCTGTCCATGGACCTCTACTATAATCTGTCCTTTTTAATGAAGTAATGTTCCAGAAAACAAAAAAGAGACTGGTAGACAGATGGGATGAGCCAAATGTAGGTGAGACTTAAAAAACAGTATTTCAGAAAATGCTGTAGCATTAGGAAAAGAAAATCAGAAGATTCCCTGGTAACACATATCGTATCTTCAGAAAGAGCTTCAGTTGGGAAAACAACAATATACACATACCAAAAAATCTTTTTTTCTTATAAACAATTTATCATATTAAGGGGAGATGTGTGAATGAGCCAAGTGGTGGTTGCAAACCGGAGATTCAGCAACTGAGTACAAGCAGAGGACAGCATGAGTAGCATCATATGCTGATTTTCGAGATATTGACTTGACCCATTTCCAGTGAGACTGTGAGTGAGTGATATTCATTATGGTGCTTGCATTCACCATATGGTGTCATGCAGTTAATTTTTTGCTTGATGACATTTTCTGATAGTTCAACCTCTTTTAAAACATTGTTTCAAGAAATTTTGTAAATAAGGAACGCAGGTGTCTAACCAAGAGATGTACAGTCTTAGGTTCTAGTTAAGAATTTTCAGCTTCTCCATGACAAAAAAAAAAAATCTGGATTCTGCAATCCAAGTCATGACTGACACGAGGAAACTTTGAAAATTTTTTCTAGGGCTAATTTTAAATGCACAGGGAATGACACGCACACATTTCTCAATATTCCAGTGTTTGTTTTCCAGAGAAAGATATTAAAACCGTGGTTCAAGAAAGAAACCTATAGTGCCAAAATCTGTTCTGCTAGTGTGAACACCACATACACCTACTGTTTCCATGAAGCTTTGGTTTATTGTTTGAATTGGAATCATACTGGCAGGCATGCTCCAGGAAATAAAAAGGATGAAGAGGAAACTCTCTGACTTGAAGTATGATCACCCTTTTGCTGGCCTCTGAGCCTACACAGGCAGAAAACAAGAGAAGGTCTGTGCTCTCGGAGAAACACTGCCTCTGTGCGGCTGCTACATCTCTATCAGCTGAATGAGGCAGGACCACAAAATCCTGTATGCCCTGACAGGACAACTTCCAACTTCAGTAACCCAACTTCAGAGTCACCCCTACTCTCTGCCTTAGAATCATCAAGATAATTATTTCTTACCTTTGTGTTTACACTAGTCATCATAAAAAAAAAGAAAAAACCCAAAAAAAACAGGTCACTCAGAAAATGATGTCAACCATTGGACTCTATAACTGTGTACGTTCCATCTTCCACCTCTTCCTAACTCTGGAAACCCTTCTCTGTTTGTCACTTCAGTCCTTCTCTGATTGTCGTTTTCAGTAATCAGCCAAATTCTTTACATACTAGAAAATTTATCTGAAAGTTTTCTTTATCATCTTTCTCTAATGCAAAATTGATTCTCTGAGGTACATTGTGCCCTGAAGTCCTCTATATAAAAGTGACTTTTCTTCTTATTTTATTCCTGCTACTTTGCCTGAAAGAAAAATAGCAAACTTTCTTACTTCTCAGGGCCATTCACTTCCTCCTTCATAAAAATACCAATACCAATTTCGTGGCATCAGGCTGTAAGACTTACCACCACCACCCCCCCCCCCCCCCCCCCCCCCCTCCGCTTATAGAAGTCATCCACCAATTCCCAGGACACTTCTCTCCTCCTGTTTTAAATATTTTACTTTGCAGCTCACTGTCCCTTTCTTCCGCACCGTTTCTTCCAGAATACTTGGTGATTTCAACATCCACATTGATGAAACTTCCAGCAAATTAGCCTCTCAGTTCAGTGATTTTCTTGTCTCTCATCTCATCAAAACTACTCCATCTCAGGATACTCTGGCAGAAGTTGTCTCTACCCATAACTTGAGCCCTCCTTAAACTCAATTTCAAAACCTCCACTCTCCAATAAACAATTTCTATCGAGCTAGCTTGCTCCATCTACTTCCTTGTATCCAACGATCTTTACAGCAACTGACATATAAAAAACTTCAGTTCATTTAACCTACTAATATTTAACTCTCCCTGGTTCCGGTTATCACCCTCTCTTCTTCTCTCCTTACTCAGGCATAAATTTGACAGTTAATTATACTAAACACTGTTTTTCTGACATCTTCAAATTTCTTACTCTGTTCTCATGTGTTACTTGATCATAACCACAACCCTGATTTCACCTATTTTTTTCTTATATTGTTCCTGTATTAGTGGCAAATGAAAGTGATGGAAAATGTAACTATGCTGACTGCAATCACTGTAAATTCATAATCACATGTTGCGAATGAGTCACATGGGTGACTCTAAATACTATACTTCTCTTATCTATTCAATTTCTAAATCTTCTAAATGATTATTTCATAAATTTTCCTTCTTACATCAAACTCCTTAAACTCTTTTGTTTAACACCTTCTCCATATTCACACTCTTAGTTGATTTCTTTGTTTCTTATTTCCCTGAACAAATGGAAAACAATCTTTATAAGCGTCCATCACATTTAGCCATCTACATGAATCCATGTCAATGCACTGTGCCTTTTCTCCTGTTTCTGGGGAACATGTACCCCTGTTCCTAGTAAAAGTAAACCCTACTACTTATGTGTTAGATTCCATCCCCTCTTACACACGCAAAGACATCACACCATCAATTTTTTTCTTACCTGTTTCATCAATTTGTTCCCTTTTAACTACGTCTTTCCATCAGTATAAAATCACTTGTATTTATCATATTAAAAAAAAATCTCTTAAACTTATGTCCCTCTCCAGCATTTGCTCAATTTTCTCCTTCCCTTTATGGCAACATTTCTAGAAATGAAGTACTTTACTTAGTTCCTCTTCAGCTTCCTAAACTTTTGCTATTGTTATGCCCCAGGCCTCAGTCCTTGCGCTTCTCTACTTTTCTGTCTTCATAAACTCCCATGACAATCTCACCTCAGCTTTTTCTTTGAGATACTATCTATATGCCGATCACTAACAAACATATAGCCAAGATCGGTTTCCCCTTGAACTCCAGACTTCTATACCCAACTCCTACGTGATGGTAACCTCCACTTAATCTTGACCTTTCTAAGTTCAAAACTCAAATCTGCTCCTCTCCTCCAAATCTATTCCCTCCACACTCTTTACTGTCTCAGTTTGTGGCAACTCCTTTCTTCTAGTTGCCCAGGTCAAAAACTGTGAAGTAATCTTTCCCTCCTTCCTTCCTTCTCTTTTACAATCCACATCCAATCACTTAGCACATATTGTAAGATTTTTATTCAAAATATACCAAAAGTCTTACCACTTTTTACCATCTCTATGACTATTGCCCCGGTCCCATGAACTATGATCTTTTGCTCAATTTTATGGCTTCCAAATTGATATCTGTACTTCTACCCTTGAGCACGTTTAGTTTGTTTTCAATATTGTAGCTAGAATGATCCTAGCAAGAGTAGGTCAGATCCTATTGCCTCGATGCTCAGAATCTTCCAATTGTTCTTTATCTTACTCAGAAAAAAAGCCAAATTCCTTACAATGGCAATCAAAGCCTTCCAGGGCTTGACCTCTATTCCTGTCATACTTGTATCCTACTACCAAGTGCGTTTCTATCTCTTCTCTGTACATGGCGGGCACATTCCAGCCTCAAGGCCATTGCACTTGCTGTTCTCTCTGCCTGGAGTGCTCGTCCCCTGGATACTCACTTCACTTGCTTCCTCAGGATCTCCAAGTCTTTATGCCAACAGCACTTGCTCATAAAGACTTCCTGTATCTGCTACACAAAACTTGACCCCAGGCAGTGCCTAGCACACTCCTGATTTGTCTCCATAGTAACTCATCCCAATCTAATATATCTAATATACTACACATTTTATTACTTTTTTTAAAAGTATTTATCTGTCTTCTACACTAATGTGAATTTTATGAGGGCAGGAATTTTAGCCTCTTGTGTTTGCCTCTGTGTCTTGCTCCCCACCCACAACCCCACCTAGAACACTGCCTGGTTCATAGTAGATTCTCAATAAATATTGGCTGAAGAAATGAGTGAATGAATAGAAATATTATTTGACCCCATTCAGTTCCAATCTAATTTTGAGTCCATGGAAAGGAAATAAAGAGACAGAACTTTTCAACTTAATATAGACTTTGTTCAACATTGACTAAAGCACACTCAAGGTGTTACAGAACCCAAGTATCAATGTATGACACACATTTGAACAGAAGGCCCTTCTCTTCATTTCTCTCTAGACCCAAGAAATTATCTGGCAATTCTAAGGACCAGCATTATTTTGGAAATGGCATTCTGACAGACAGTGACCATAATGAGCTTTTCTACTTTACATTTAAGAGGAGAGAATACGACACTGAAGGAAGGAAAACAGTGTGTGGGGCCTGCAAATGACAAGCTGTGTGTTAGCACACATGAAATCCTAATTTGGAAGTCTCAGAAACAAATGGCAATCTTCTGAGGGGCAGCGATTCTCCAACAATATAACCTGTGGGGGTTCATTTCAGAGTTGGGAATAAGAGGCAAGCATGCTCCTATTTTGTAGACATGGGAAGATAGGGCCTGTGATAATTGTTTTATGCTTTATATAAACTCACTAGAATTTTAGTCATCTATACATAAAGTTAAAGATATTAGTTGAGAACACAAGTGATGTCACCCAGGCTGCTCACAGGAACTTCTCCCCAGAGGCAGGACTGATGCATACAAGCTGGCACTGCACCTTTGGGGATGATCAAGCTCATCAAAGTCTAGCGAACTTTCAAAATGCCTGCATTAGTTGGAAAATCATCCTTTTCCTCAACAACAAATATTTAGTTCCTTATTTAAGGAATGTAGACTCTTATAAGAATTCATTTTAGAATTGTAGTCCATAACTATAGGACACTTATTTTAAAAATTGCTTTACAGCTGTTTTTTTTCCCCTGCACATATTTTCTTCCCTAACTTAGCAAAAGTATTAAAACAAATGTTAAATCATCACTCATCTTAGAGGGTACCTCCAATTATGACATTTTTTACTCTTTGAGGAATGTTCTGATCCCTTGTGTAGAATTTATGTTCTTCTGTACTTACCAGTATCAATAACAACATCATGTACCAATAGTTACATTTCTTTCTAGCCATTTCTCCCTCTACAAGGAGAACAACAAGCACTTTAGGAGAAGAGAACCACTCCCATTTTTGCATACCAAATATATTCTATAGTGGTTCGTGCTCAGTAGGTTTTTGTATGGAAGTTATAGGCTGTTTGAAAAAAATAATTATTTTGTTTGCCCCTTACTGCGGATTTTGTTCATTTGGAATAGCATCCACATTTTAAATAAGGGTCATTACTATTGCAAGTTGTAAACACTATCTTAATAGCAATTTCACATTTACTTCATATTGATTAAAATGAAAATTCTGTGTACAAAGGGGGCAATTTTTGAAATAATCTTTCACAATTGCATTTAGTAAATAAGGGGCTTAAAAGCACCAGGAAGACCCAGATGCCCTCCTTAGAAGAAAACACTTTTTAAAGCAAGGTTACTTCAACTAGTAAACAAAGACATCTTCAAAACTTAAGTTTACTTTCTTTACAGAATATTTTTTTAAAAAGCACGTACTTTGTTAGATAATGAGCCTCGTGAGATGAGGGGTTGTGTTTTATTCATCATGGCTCACCCTAGTGACAAAGAGACACCTTTACCAAGACTTTGCATCAAGGAAGGAAATTGCTATCTCAGTGTCGTGTATCTGAATGGAATGACAGTTCACACAATCAGGCCAGGAGAGAGAGGGGTCCAAGTTAACATGCCTATGTCACTGGGGCAACTTGTTCTATTACATTCATCCCTTTCTGAAAATGTGAGCCAGATGTTCTCTGACCATGTAAGACCAGGACTTGGCATCCAGGAGAAATCCTTTCCTTTTGTTTCTATCTGCTGCTAACACCTGCCTCATTACCTTTAACTCCTGCAAGAGCCTTCTATGTGGCATTCAGAGACAAAAAGCAGAAAAACTGATTAGGAATTTGGAAGAAGGGAATCTGCCATTCTGCTACATTTCTGATAACTATAGAGATTAGACGCTCAATATCACTGAGGAGAGGCAACTGTGGCGAGGATAGAACTTGTAATGAAAACAGTTTATTTATTGAGCTCTAATATTTAGATATGAGCTGTCACTGCTTCATGGCAAGATGTCCTCCCTTCCTCTCCACCTTGCTCAAAGGAGCTGTCAGGTCAGGAAAGGGGAAAAATGAAACAAATGCTTTTTCTCTTTCAATTTCCCAGCGGGGGAGCCCTGTTGAAATGCCAGGCGTGCCCCGCTGCTTTCTGCATCAACAGATGGCAGACGGCTGCATTCCTTGTGTTTGTTTCCCATTCAGCAAATTGCAGGTCACATCTGGTCCAGCCTCTGCTTGGTCTGAGCAGATGGGAGCTCACATTCTTTATAGGTGGCTGACTTAAAAAAATAAGGAAAAAGAGGAGTGAAAGAGGATGGAAATAAAAGAGAAAGACAGAGAAGCCTTGAAAATGGTGACAAGGAAATCTGAACAGCTGGTATGATTTCACTATCAGCAAACCATTTAGCCAGACCCCAGTCAACAATGAGTGGGACAGAATCACACTTAGAGACAGCCAAGCAATCCAGAAAAGAATATGCTTCCAGATGTAGCAAAGAAGACACGCACACAATTCCATTTACCCTCCAGAGATGCTATGGTTTACATTTTTTCCTACCTTGATTTTTACAAGTTTTAGGAGAATCATTTATGCTTTATAGTTTTCAAATACACTTGTACTGTATTGTTCTAAATCACTGTTACTCTCACTGGAAGATTGTTAAAATTGACCGGCGTCGCGCTAAATGACCATCCAGGCAGAACAGTTGACTAGAGATATTGTGATTATGTGCTTCAGGCAGTAAAACTGTTGCTGAGCTAAGTTTGCAATGTGAAGAAACACTTCTCATACGTGGATGTTCATGAGAATCATCAGTTGTGGTTATTAAATATGCAGACATCGGAGCCCCAGCCTCAGCTATTCTGAATCAGTGGGTCCAAAACAACATTTATTTGCATGAAAATCACCTTGCATGTTTGGTAAATACATACATTCAGGATCTCACCTATATCTTCTGTGATTCTGACAGGGCAGTACTCAAGAAAAACTTGATAATGTACATTTTTAATAAATACTCAAAGATATTTCTATGCCAGTGAAGCTTGAAGAAGACTACTTTTGAGCAAGGCTTGAAGATCTTTCTATTTAAAAAGCCACAGAGATAGTTCAGGTATTAAGAGAGGATCATAAATATCTGACTTATAGGTTAATGTTTGGCAATAGTGTCTAGATTGTACAGCATCAAACTTGATACAGATCTTTTATCATTGAAATATCAATTTTTAACTCTGATCGTCTTCAGACACCTTGATACTCCTAAAGAAGAAACAAGGAGCAGAAGATTACATTTAATAAATAAGTTACTTTGTATAAAAGGGGGATAAAAATGTATATTTGTATTCATATTTGAGTATACAGTCAATTGTGCTATAGCACTTGTTTTGAAATTGTGAATTTGTTCCAATGTGTTTGCTATATTAGAGAACAACTTGAGCATAACGTGAATTTCACGTTTGCTTATGCATGATTTTGTCTGCAAGAAACTCTAGGAAAACATGGAAAACTGCATCCAGCTGAGCCGAGCTACACAGAAATACACAAAGCATATAGGCGCATGGGCACGCATGAGCACATACACACAGGCACACCCCAAACAATTCCCAGCTAACCCAGTTCACCCCTTGTGTTATGAGCCCACACCCATCCACATGTGGTGTTACAACTGCCAATCCAATTTCACATAATCTACCTTCCACTAAATCACAATAAGTCACAAGGTACAACCCTTCAGATATAGCCCCATGCTCTCTCTTCTTTTTAATTTGTCTCACTTTTTTTCTCAGCCTATATTTTTTCTTTCTTCACTGATATTTTTCTCTTGCTCTATTTCTCTCTCTCTTTCTTTCTTTCCTCTGATGCACAGAGTGGCCGGTATCAGTAGTAACAATGCCTATTTCATCTCTGATATTGATAGCTTGTGTCTACTCTCTTTTTATCTTGTTTAGTCTGATTTAAGGTTTATGAATTTATTGATTTTTTTCAAAATACCGGATTTTGCTCTTGTTGATTTTCTCTTGTTTTCCTGTTTTTTAATTTCATTGCTTCTGCTCTATTTTTAATTATTTCCTTCTCCTTCCTTTGGGCCTAAATTGCTTTTCTCTCTCCAGTTTCTTATGGTAAAAGTTTAGGATATTGGTATTAGATCTTTCTGCCTTTAAATGCTTTAAGGTTTATTATGTGGATCAGAATTTGGTCTATCTTGGTGAATGTTCCATGTGAACAAGAGAAGAAACATATTGTGAAATACATATTCTGCTCTTCTCGGCAGAGTACTCTGTGAATGTCAGTTAGATCAAGTTGATTGACAGTGATGTTTAGGTCAACTGTATTCTTACTTGCCCCTCAAAGACATTGAAGTCTCCCATTATAATCATGAAATTTGTCTATTTCTCTTTGTCCTGTTAGATGGTTTCCCTTTATATTTTGACACTCAGATATTAGTTGAATACACATATAAAGTAGTGTGTCTTCTTGTAGATTAGACCCATTGAACATTATGAAGTCCTCCTCTTTTCTGCAATAATATTCCTTGTTCTGAAGTCAGCTTTGTCGGAAATTAATAAAGCTACTCCAGGTTAATTTTGATTGACATTATCATAGAATATTTTTCTCTAACCTTTTAATTTATCAGAATCTTTAAATATTTAAAGTGGCTTTCATATAGACAACCTAAAGTTGGGTTTTGTTTTTATTACTATTATTGTTTATTAATTAATAATATTAATTATTATTCAATGATTAATTTTACTAATTATTAATTTTTATAAATTATTATTATTTTATTCATTCTGAAAAATCTCTTCCTTTTAATTGTTGTATTTGGACAATTCATATTTAAAGTGATTATTTATAGAGATGAATTACTATCTACCATGTAAGTAACTGTTTTCTGCTTGTTCCATCCACTCCCCTCCCTACTTGTCCTGTGTTCTCTGGTTTTAAATTGCGTACTTTATATGATTCTATATTATTTTCTCTCTTATCACATCAATCATACTTTAAAAAAAATTAATGATTTCCCTAGAACATGTAATAATACATTTTTAACTAATCTAAGTCCATCTTGAAATAACACTGTTACCACATCACATAAAGCCTTAGAGCATTCCTAATTCTTCTCTCCTGTCTATCATGAGCTTGCTCTAATTCATTTTACTTATCCTTATGCTAAAATTGCAACTTCAACTTAAGTAAATGGCTCTACTAATAAATAAGATCCTTTCTTTTTAAATCAACTTTATATGTTGATATACTATGATTTTCACAGGAGCAATGTAATTGTGCAGCCAGGTAGGCAATAAGTGATAGATGACAGTGTAAACCCAGGAGCTCGCAAGTTTTTTCCTCTCAGGTCCTACATGTCCTCTCTTAAAATCACTAGCCCTCCATTTCCTTTTCAGTAAAATGGGAATAATAATAGCATCAAGTGTTTCAATAGCATCAAGAATAAAATATTCTCACAGTATAGTGCCTGATGGAATATTGCCAAACACAAAATAAACACATTATGATTATAACTATTTTATTATGATTCATCATAACTGCATAATTGGGAAAATGTTCCCTCTCCTGTAGTTCCTTCCATCAATCTTATGACTGAGGCTTATCCTTTTCCCATTGTTGCTAAATATGCCCAACTCTTCCTTTTTCCTTACCTTTGCTTCTCCTTCCACTTTCCAAGACTCAACACTCTTCAGACTACCTAATTGGGGTATTTATCTTCTGGACCACTTGTTTACCACTTGGCAAATAGTGCTTAAGCACTCCATGCCTGGTCCTCATCAGTAAAATGGGAGAACTTATAAAACTTATCTCAGAAAGTTGTTCTGAAGATTAAACATAAAATGTATACAATTTGTGCTCAATACAGTATTTGGTACATAGTGAGCTCTCATAAAGGTCAACTATTATTCTATACATAATGTAACTTATCATTTTAATTTATGTGTGTGTGTTTGTATATATGTGTATCTGTGCATTTGTGTTCTCGTTTCCTTTAGGTTTTTACTTGTATGAGATATCTAGCAATACTTTACCCACACTCTACATTCCTGTTGTATCAGGTTGACATTACAAGTTGACATTGTTTTAGGATGGCTTTTCCCAAAAGCAAAACTCTTGACAGGGATTCAAGAGCAAGTGATATATTTGGGCATTCATCCCAGGAAGCACCTGTAGGAGAGTAGATACATGAGATAGAGAAGGAAAGGAAGCCAATACAGGTTGCATAATAGAGCAGGTTACCATGATGGACTGTCCTCTTGTGGAATTCTGGGAGACAGCATGGAACACACCTCAGAGGTGTCACATCAAAAATACAAGGAACTGATGGTATTAATCAGCCAATTGCAAGTCATTATTGCCTGCAGGATGTTCCCTGTGGCACTCATTCTGTGATCCTTCTTCTCTGCCACGTGTTGCATATATTAAGCGAGAGCCCTCAAAAACAAGTGACAGCTACTAGCCATAAGATGCAATCTGCGCATACTCAAATTAAACTTGCACTGGATATGAGTGGGGCACTAACAGCATCTGATATAGTCATGGTCTTTTATGCTGTGCATGAAAGTGAATACAATTCTTTCAGACTGGAATAGGCTGTGTATTTCTTATTTAATGATTAAATTTAAACTGACCCTTCATAACTCATCTCAGGAGATACCAATTCTAGAAGTCTTCATGATATAAGATCTGATGCAGGTGTCCTAATCCTTCACGATAAGGTATAATGTGGCTGTCCTAACAGCCTGAGCATTCTTCTATAGCACAATTTAAATTACTGGATTTTAATGATCAATTAACTTCTCTCCTGCCTAACTTGACTCTAACCTCATTAAAGGCAGAGACACCAGAGTCGCATGCCCAGACTTTCTCATGGAATTTGGCATATAGTTTCTTCTCAACAACTATTAGTTAAAGATTTTTTTAACTGCCAAATCTTAGAAACCTTTGAGCACAACCAAGGCTGATTAAAATGGTATTCACTGAATGCTTATTAAAAATCCATATCTGAGGTTAGAATGTTTGCCTTTGTTCACAAATGAGCATATATGCACTCCAATTCAATGATTTTCTCCTTTGTGACCACTTTTAAAATCATGAAAATGACTCCTTTAATGACAAGAAGGTAACTTTCTAAGCAACATAACAGAGATAATTTTATTTTTTTCTCCTGTGTCATTCTCTACGTTATTCTCTGTTCCAAGAGTAAACTCCCTCTTGTGTCACATTATTCTGTTAGTCCATTAATATCACTTGCAAAGGTTGAGATTGGTTCATGCTAAGTAGTTTAAAATTATTCAAGCAGAGTCTTATTTGTTGTTCACAGGAGTGAAAAGCAGCATGGAAGCTACAACCCAGCCATCAGCTTAGCTTCTATTCTGAGTACAGGAGCTCTTTACATCCCATCAATGAAAATAGTGTATCAAAAGATGCAGTTCCTAGAACCCTAGCATTTACTACTTTTCTACATATAGTACTATAAATAAAATAACACAACCCTCTCTAAGAAGAAAAAAAAGATGTAGCTGTAGATAATACTACATTCTTTGCCTGTTTAATGATAAATGCCTTCAGAGAATCACCAAACTACCACCGGAGCCTGAGTGGAAATAATAAACTATAGATAAAGAGATGATAGATAGATTGATCGATCGATCGATACTAATTTACAGAGTTGGAATGCTTCACTATCTTTGCTTTTTCCATTGTGTTAAAGCTAATACTTTTTAGAGCCCTAAATGACTCTTAAATATACATGTCAAATTTATGAAGAAAACAGTTTCAGTAACCATGGCCATCAATAAATGTCTTTAAGCTAAGTTTTATTTTCATAGTTTCTTTTCAATATACAATCAGAATTCTCTTTTCTTGGGAACAGTTGTGGGAATGGAATTTCAAAATTATTGAAAGTGAATTGCACTATCTTGATGAGAAATGGGCTTAGATATTTTCTTCATATCTTCGGGTTTTATGTTATCTGTACTCCAGATTAGTCAATCTTGGTGATGTTTATTTCTCTCTAGATATTTAAAAATGTCTAACAAAGCTTAAATTTAATACCATACGGTGACATTAGTTTTCACATATATTGTTTCAAAGTCCTTTAAAATTAGTGAATAAATGAAGTAGAACATTAATTACATATCTCGTTTATACATTCTGTTTCAAAAGGAAATATTTGCTTTTTCTCAGAGAAAAAGCAAAAAGAGATCTTTCTGTAAATCTTTAGCTCCTATTTCTGACTTCCTATATTCTCCAAAACTCAGACTTCTAAATGTATAAACTATGAATTCTGCTAAAAATTGTGTTACACAGAGAACGTATGTTAAATTATGTCCAATATTTTTTTTGCTCAGTGGAAGATTAGTAGATTTACTTATAATGATAGACTTGCTTATATATAAAAATATATTCTATAAATTCATTCAAGATTGGAAATATCGTCTACAAAAATGGCCAGTAAAATTCTTTCCATCTTTGTGTTTTTATGTCTGTTCTTCAGTTAGAATTTGGAGACTGTTTCTCCACCAATTGAACCTGGGCTGGCCTTATGATTTGCTTTGACCATCAGAATATGGGAGAAGTGATGAAGTGTGAGTTACAGAAACAAAGTCTTAAGAGCCCCAGTAACTTCCCTTTTGCTCTCTGCAACCCAGAGAGCATCCTGTAAGGAAGCTTGTGTACATCTCCAGAGCATGAAAAGCCATATGGAAGAAAATGAAGATGCCCCATCTAATAGCCAGCATCAATGCCAGGCTTGTATATAATGCCACCTGGGGATTTCCAGGCCCAACTGCTCTTATCTGCAACTTCACAAGTGAGCACAAGAGAGACTAACCGAAGAATTGCCCAACTGAGACCAGTCAACTCGGAGTCAGGAGAAAGCATAAATTGTTTTTACTTTAAGCCGCTTTATTTTGTGGTAACTTGTTTTGAAACAACACGTAACTAATACAAAGATGAAGGAAAAAACAAAATATACTGTAAAATTAACTCATTCTACTTGATAGGCATCATCATAGTTTTTATTTTCTGTCACTTGGTTTTCTATTTACATCTTCCCATGATTAAGTTTTAAACAATCTTTTGGCAAAGTAAGGCCCAGCTCTGAAACTAAAAGGTAAGATCAATGTATAGCAAGGTATTTTGAAAATATACAGCAAATATATGACATTTATAAACACAACTATGTTGACAAAGCCTACAGTGAATTTTCTTCCCTGTGCTACTTAGAGCAAAAGCCTGTTTAGCACTCACTTCAGGGCTAAACTGTGAGCTGAATGCCTCCTGGTCATGAAGCCACTTCTGAAAACACATTTCTATTTGAGAAATTTGTGTTGGGGAGAGAAGACATGCCATATCATTACAACCTCATTGAGAGTTATTATGTCATTAAAGTATTGCCCCCATCAAACATCAAAATACAGTTAATTTTACAGTAAAAATTTGTCCTTACTGATGTCACAGTAATTATAGACTTATGGTATTATATTAGTCAAGATGAACACCCTGACTAAAGTTTTTTCATTCCATAGTACTTTTTCCATATATTCATAATGAGTGGAAACTTACATTGATTTATAATTTAAAATATAAACAGAAAATTTCAAACTTGTTCTGGTCTTTGGACAAATGCCACCTGTCCTTCTCAAATTTGGATGTTCATTAGAGTCTACTACGGCAAAATAATTCCCATGAGATATTCTGATATGCTGTCAGGGTTATAAACCCCTGCCTTGTAGAAAGGGTATCATTGCTTCACTGCTAAGCTCATTCCTGGTGGATCCTGAGTAAAACTATGAAGTCTCCTCTTTACACCTTGGCAGCCAGATGCCGCATCCAGGCTTTCACCATGTTAGTGTCATGCAATCTTCCTTCCTCTACCAGAGTATCTCAGAGTGTCCTCCCTGGACCAAATGTGTCAGATTCACCTGAGATGGTTGTAAGAATTTAAATTCTCAAGCCACATCCACAAGCTACTAAATCAAAATGATTAGAAAGAGCCTGGGAATCTGTATTTTAAACAAGCCCAGCTGCTTGTCTTTCTCTTTTTCTTCAATGAAATCATCAGCAATGCCTAATGTCTGAGCCATGCAATGTAGCTGAGCTAACCTGTATATAACATTCAAGTTGAGGTGTTAGTGAAGGATAGATGCTTAATACAAAAAGCCCCTCCAATACCATTTACCTTTTAATGTTACCCTTCAGTGACTTACCCTTCTCATATAGGATTTTTATACTCATGATGAGAGAGATTTGGGATTGGTACCAACTGAAGCTCCCCCTTCTACTTTTATATTATAGCATGCAGACCAATGTTAGAAAACCTACACATCATGTCAGTGAAGAAGAAATCCTCCACTGATGATTCCTAACTGTGCAAGGGGAGAATGATTTGTAATAGATATAAATACTTATCATGGGTAAAACTGCACACGGTGAACTCCGAATTATGCCAGGTTGTATAGCCACACCATAAGTGGATTAGTACCTATTGCAGAAACAATGATGCAGCTGGTTTGATTAAGCTGAAAACACCAAGATATGTGAAAATGTATGACATGTTCATTTTTTTCTATACTTCATCAGCCAAACATGAAAATAAATTATATTGATTTGAGCTTTCCAGCTGAAGAGTGTTTAAATTGTCAGTGTGAAGCTGAAACTTATTAACGTCAGGATAAGAGCCAGGTTTTGCTATTGGTCATAGAGTTGCCGGGGGTGGGGGTGGTAAATCCTAACCATTTCGTTTAAACTTTTCAACTTTATGTTATGCACAAGATAGAAATATAGTAATGGGGAATAAGAAAGCAAAATATATTTTAAAAACTAAAGAATTATATCATTGGGAGTTAAATTTTGTGTGTGGTGTAAGACAATGATCTACTTTCATTTTTTTGCATATGGCACTCCAGTTTTCCCAGCACCATTTACTGAAGAGATTTTCTCTATTGTATGTTCTTGGCTTCTTTGTTGAAAATTAGCTGTCCATAGATGTGTGGGTTTATTTCTGGACTCTTGATTCTGTTTCATTGATATATGTGTCTTTTTTTGTGCCAGCACCATCCTGTTTTGGTTACTATAGCTTTGTAGTATATTTTGAAATCAGGGAGTATGGTACCTCCAGCTTTGTTCTTTTTTCTCAGGGTTGCTTTGTCTATTTGGGGTCTTTTGTTTTTCTATATGAATTTTAGGAGTCTTTGTTCTATTTCTATGAAAAATGCCATTGGAACTTTGATAGATATTGCATTGAATGTGTAGTTTGCTTTAGGAAGTATGGACATTTTAACTATGTTAATCCTTCTAATCCAAGAGCATGGAATATCTTTCTATTTCTTTGTGTCTTCTTCTATTTCTTTCAACAATGTTTTATAGTTTTCAGTCTTCAGATCTTTCACCTTTTTGGTTAAGTTTATTCCTAGGTATTTTATTGTTTTTGTTGCAAATGTAGATGGGATTGTATTCTTAATTTCTCTTTCTGCTACTTCATTGTTAGTGTATAGAAATGCAACTGATTTTTGTAAATTTTGTATCCTTCAAATTTACCATATTCATTTCATATTCATTGTTTCTAAAAGTTTTTTGGTGGATTCTTTAAGGTTTTCTATGTATAAAATCATGTCATCTTCAAATAGTGACAGTTTCTCTCCTTCCTTTCCAACTTGGATCTCTTTTATTTCTTTTTCTTGCCTGGTGGCTTGGGCTAGGACTTCCAATGCTGTGTTAAATAAGAGTGGTGAAAGCGGGTATCATTGTCTGGTTCCTGTCCTTAGAGGGAGAGCTTTCAGTTTTTCTCCATTTAGAATGATATAGGTGATTTTTATGCAGTAAATTTCAGAAACATTGTTTTGGATCCACTGAATGATATTAACAATGGATATGTCATTTATGGCCTTTATTATATTGAGGTACTTTCCTTTTATACCCATTTTATTCAGAGTTTTGTCATAAATGGATGCTGTATCTTGACAAATGCTTTCTCTGCCTCTGTAGAGATGATCATGTGGCTTTTATTCTTCATGATCTTAACATGATGTATCTTGTTAATTGATTTGCAGATGTTGAGCCATCCCTGCATCCCTCGAATAAATTCCACTTGATCATGGTGTATGATCTTCTTAATGTATTGTTGTATTCAATTTGCTAGTATTTTGTTGAGGATCTTTGCAACAATGTTCATCAGTGATAATGGCCTGTAATGTAAGACCTGAAACCATGAAACTTCTAGAAGAAAACACAGGCAGTACGCTCTTTGACATTGGTCTTAGCAGCATATTTTCAAGTACCATGTCTGACCAGGCAAGGGAAACAATGGAAACCATAAACAAAAGGGATTAAACCAAATTAAAAAACATCTGCACAGCAAAGGGAACCATCAACATAATGAAAAGACAACCTAACAATTGGGAGAAGATATTTAAAAACCACATACCTAATAAGGTGTTACTATCCGAAATAAATAAAGAACTCATATATCTCAACAACAAAAATACTAACAGCCCAATTAAAAAAATGGGCAAAGGATCTGAACAGACCTTTCTCCAAAGAAGATATACAGTTGGCCAACAGGCACACAAAAGGATGTTCAACATCATTAACTATCAGAGAAATAGTAAATTCAAACTACAATGAGATATCACTTCACTCCTGTCAGAATGGCTAAAATTACCAACAGGGGACATAACAAGTGTTGGAGAGCACGTGGTGAGAAGGGAACTTTCACACACTGCTTGTGGGAGTGTAGACAGGTGCAGTCACTATGGAAAACAGTATGGAGATCCCTCAAAAAGTTAAGAATGAATCCACCATATGAATCAACTTTCCCTCTGCTGGGTACTTATCCAAAAAACTTGAAAACGCAAAGGCATAAAGATACCTGCATCCCTATGTTCATTGCAGCCTTATTCACAATAGCCAAGACTTGGAAGTGTCCTAGGTACCCATCAAGGGACAAATGGATAAAGAAGATGTGGTATATATACACAATGGAATACTACTCAGCCATAAGAAATGATGAAATCCTGCCATTTGTGACAACATGGATGGCCCTTGAGGATATTATGCTAAGCAAAGTAAGTCAGAGGGAGAATGTCAAATAATGTATGATCTCATTCATAAATCAAAGGTAAAAAGAACAACAAACAAGCACATAGAGACAGAGATGGAATTGGTGGTTACCAGAGGGGAAGAGGGACTGGAAGAGGATGAAAGTGGTGATTAGTCACATGTGTGTGGTGATGGATTATAATTAGTCTTTGGGTGGTCAACATGATGTAATCTACACAGGAATGGAAATATAATGATGTACAGCTGAAATTTATATAATGTTACCACAATTTAAAAATATATAAAGAAATAAATAAGAACTAAAGCATTACAAAGGTCAGCTTCTCTATGAGAAGACAAATATATCTGCATTTTAAATTAAATCATGTTGTTGGAAAAATAATTTACACACCATCTTGTCCTACCCTCAACTTATGGAAGGGATAAGAGAAATTGAGAAAACTGGATTCTCTTTCTGACTTTGTCATTACTTCTCTGTGTGATCTTTGGCAAATCACGCCATTCAGACTCTGGACTGAAGTTTCCTTTTATGTACATTTAGGTCATTGAATGAGATGAATTGAAAGCCCTTAATTTTGGAAAACTCTGTTGATAATCCATGGAGATTAAGTGTGTATAAATAAAGTTTTTAAAAAATAACTAAATTTTATCTTTATAACATTTAAGATAGAAAAATAATTTATGCCAACTCAATAAATCATTAATTTTATTGAGAGCTTTCAATTTTCCAGTCTCTATTCTAAGCTACTAACATGCATTTTCTATTTTTAACATAAACTGCAACATTAGGTTGTAGTATTATTATCTTTCCCTTTGAACATAGTGGAGCTGAGGCTTAGAGAGTATAACTTGCCCAAGACCATGACTGTTGAAGCTTAGATACCCCATGGATTGTGACTACAATGCTGTGGCCTTAATGATCGTGCCATGACAAAAAATTAGCAGCATACTATATGTGTGGTGAGTTCCAGTGTCAGAAAAATAATGTCATCTGTTAATTCTCCAGTAAATGCTTCTTGGAATAGATTGCAAATCACAGCAATTTTTCCTTCCTTGCTACCTGCTTTTATTCAAAGGCTAGTTTCTGGCAGGCATGTCCTGAAAAAGAAAGTAAAGAAGGGGGATTAACTCTACCAGATACATAAACATTCTGTAAAGCCTTTAAAATTAAAATAGTGTAGAACCATATGGATAGACAGACCAATGGATGGAATAAAAAACTCGGAAAGAGATACAAGAATATTTGAAAATTTCATACATGATAAGATTGGCATTTCAAATATTGCAAAATAGATGAACTCTTCAATAAACAGTATTGGACAACCGTATAGACATTCATGCAAAGAAAAAATTGGATCCATAGCACAAACCATGAAACAGAATAAACCCCAACTATTTTAGCAATATAATTGTAAAAATATAATCATACAAGCATGAGAAAATTTGTTACCTGGAATTGGGGTCAGCTTTTTCTAAGTGTCTCAAAAATCCATAAAAAATAAAGATTGATAAGCTGGCTTCATCAAAACAAAAAAAATTTTTTTTGCATGAAACACCAGAAGCAAAATCAAAAGACAGTGACAAAGTGGGAGAAAATATCTGTAACTTTTATCTCAGATAAAGTACTCATAAAATCAAGAAGAAAAACCCAGAAACCCCTTAGAAACAATTGTGCAAAATAATACACAGTTTCCAGAGTTTAAAAATCTTCAAAGCACCCTGGGGTTGGCCCGTGGCATAATGATTAAGTTCAGTGTGCTCTGCTTCAGTGGCCCAGGTTCACGAGCTCTGACGCCAGGAGTGGACCTACAACACTCGTTGGCCATGCTGATGCGGTGACCCAGACTTAAAGTGAAGGAAGACTGGCATGGATTTTAGCTCAGGGCTAATCTTCTTCAAGCAAAATAAGAGGAAGATAGGCAACATATGTTAGCTCAGGGCTAATCTTCCTCAGGGGGAAAAAATCAAAGCATCCCTAAGCATCAGAAAAGATGTTCAGATCCAAATTAATTCTTTGCAGAGATATAATTCTTTATATTTCAGATTGGCAAAATGCAAAATCTTGTCAACACACTGTTTAGAAAGATGAAGGAAAAACTGATATTCTCAAAATTGTTTGTGGAATAGAAAATGAAGCAAAAACTACAGAAATGAACTTGGAAATATTTAACAAATATTCATAGTCTTTTACTATTTTATCCAGGAATCCCACTACTAGAATTTGTCATGAAAATATTATGCCAAAAATACAAACAACCTATATACCAAGTTATTTGTAAAAGCAAAATATCGAAAACAACACCAACATCTGTCCACAAGAGACTAGTTGACTACACTCCAGTACATACACACAATTAAATACTAACAAATCATTTTCAAAAAATAAATGAGGAAGGTTTATGATTTTTTAAGATGTGTGATTAACCATACTCTCCCTCACCTTCCAATAAAACAGATTTTTAATTGTTATTCTAGAAGAGAAGAGAAGTAAACATCACAATTTTCCAAATATATGCTGCCCCTTAGGTCTGATATATCTCCTTTGCTTTTGACAAGAAATGTGAGAAGAAAAAAGAGGGAAATGACAAAGAAAGATGCCCCTTAGATATTTATGAGTGATGTGGAAAAATTAATTATAATAAATCTTAGGATAAATCAAGCTGCTATTTAAATCACAGTGGCTATTGACACATATATGTAGAAAAATTGCAAGCAAATCTCCTAAATTGTGGTTTTGTAACTTCTCCCATTAACTAAATCAGTTCTGCCTATGTTCACAAATTTAGAATATTTCCAAAAACACTATTCTATCTCTATTCAGTCTTCCATTATTTTACCTTTCTGTAAATCAGTGTGAGACTAGAGATACCATAATTATTCAATGTATGTAGTTAATATAATTAAAATAGAGCCAAATTTAAGGTGAGATTGCAAATGTTTAAAAGCTATTCCTGAAAAGAAATAAAAATCAATTTTAGTTGATAAAAATAGAGTTTTTGCTGCTTTTAAAGGTCACAGAAAGGATAAAGTCTAGATTTAATAAAATATTACAGAATGATATCAACAAAGTGGCTAAGTCAGTGACTCCAAAATCCATTCCTCCATAAAAGCTACTAAAACACTGGCAAAACTGTCAGAATCAACTTTTTGGAATTCTTTGGAAGTTACTAAAAGCAACTTGGGGAGTACTTACTCACCAAAAATAACTGAAGCACAGTAAAAACAACAAGGTTTGTGCTGTTTTAACTTCCTTATCCCATCTCCCACTCCGCAGCTCAGTGGTAGCCTTGAAATTACCAGCCCACATTATTCTTACCAGTAGAGAACAATTTCCTAGAAATATATACTCACCCAAAATAGACACAAGGAAAAATAGAAAATCAGAATAGACCTATAATAAGTAAGAAGATGAGCCAGTAATCAAAAAACTTCCAACAACAACAACAACAAAGCCCAGTACAAGAAATCTTTACTGTTGAATTTTACCAAATGTTTAAAGAAAAATTAATGCCAATCCTTCATAAATTCTTCAAAAGAATAGAAAACAAGGGAATACTTGCTAACTCAATCTATGAGCTCAGCATTACCCTCACACCAAAGCCAGACAAAGACATCATAAGAAAACCACAAACCAATATTCCTTATGGATATAAATGCATTAATCCTCAACAGAATATCAGCAAACCTAATCCAGAAAGATATTAAAATGATTATACAATATGAACAAGAGGGGTTTATCCTAGGAATTCAAAGTTGATTCAACATACAAAAATTGATCAGTGTAATATACCATATCGATAGAATAAAAAAAAAAACCCAAATGATTATCTCAATCAATGCAGAAAAACACTTCGAAAAAATCCAACACACTTTCATAATAAATACACGTAACAAATAAGGAACAGAAGGAGACTTCCTCACCCTGACAAGGGGCATCTATGAAAAATTCACAGCCACCATCATATTAACTGTGAAAGACTCAAAGCTTTCCCCCTAAGATCAGAAACAGAACAAGGTTTACTTTAGCCACTTCTATTTAACATTGTACTGGAAGTTCTAACCAGAAAAATTAGGTAAGGAAAAAGAAAATAAGACATCTAAATTGGAAAGAAATAAGTAAAAGTATATCTACTTGCAGATGACATAATCTCATATACAGAAAATCCTAATAAATCTATACATTAAAAAAAATCTATTAGCTCTAATAGGTAAATTCAGCAAAGTGGTAGGATGCAAGATAAATATACAAAAATCAGTTGTATTTCTATACGCTAGAATTGAACAACCAAAAAATGACATTAAGAGAACAATTCCATTTACAAGAGCATCAAAAAGAATAAAATATTTAGAATTAGGCTTAACCAGGGAAGTAAGTTAGTTTTACACTGAAACTACCAAACAATGCTGACAAAAATTTAAGAAGAGCTAAATAAATGGAAAGACCTCTGTGTTCATGGATTGGAAGACTCAGTATTGTTAAAATGGCAATACACCACAAATTTGTTAATGAATCCAATCACTATCAAAATTCCAAATACCTTTTCTGCAGAAACCAATAATATGATCCTAAAATTCCTATGTAAATACAAGAAGCCTAAATAGTCAAAGTAATCCTGAAAAAGAAGAACAAAGTTGGGGGACTCCTGGTTCATAAATTGAAAACTTACTGCAAAGCTACAGAAATCAAAACGGTGTGGTACTAGCATAAAGAAATATATACAGATCAATGTAATAGAGTGGAAAGTCCAGCATTAAACACATGAATTTGTGTTCAGTTGATTTTTGACAAGGACATCAAGACCATTCAATAAGGAAAGAATAGTCATTTTAACAAATGGTGCTAGGACAACTGGACATCCACATGCCAAAGTGCAAAGTTGGATCTTTTCCTCACATCGTATGCAAAAATTAAAAGGGTTCAACACCTAAATGGAAGCTTGAAAGCTGTAAAACTCCTAGAAGGAAAGGTAGGTGTAAATCTTCATGACCTTGGATTAAGAATTAGTTTCTTAAATATGACACCAACAGCACAAGCAATAAAAATAAAAATAGATAAATTGGATTTCATCAAAATTAAAAACTGTGTGTAACAAAGACACCATCAAGAAAGTGAAAGGACAACTCACAAAATGAGGTGAAATATTTGCAAATCATATATCTCTTAAGGGTCTAGTATGCAGAATATGTAAAGGATTCTTATACTGCATCACTAGAGAGAGAAATAACACAATTTAAAAGAATAGGCAGAGGACATGAATAGATATGTCTTCAAAAAAGATATACAAATAGGAACAGAAAAAAATTCTTAAAATCATTAGTCATTAGGAAATGCAAATCAAAACCATGATGAGATACTGTTTCATGCCCACTAGAATGACTATAACATATAAACGGAAAATAATCTTTGGTGAGGATGAGGAGAAATTGGAACTCTCAGGCATTGCTGCTGGAAATGTAAAATGGTACAGCCACTGTGCAAAGTAGTTAAAGAGGTATAGTTACCCTATGACCAAGCAAATCCATTTCTAGATATCCAGAAATACCCAAGGGAATCAAAAGCATATGTTCAAACAAAACTTTTACAGGAATTTTCACAGGAGCATTATTCATGATAGGCAACAAGTGGAAACAACCCAAATTTCCATCAACTTATGAATGGATAAATAAAATGTGATATAGCCATACAATATTTTATTTATTATTTGGTCATAAGAGAATGAAGTACTGATACATGCTACAATATTTATGAGTCTTATGCTAAGTCAAGGAAACCATACACAAAAGGGCACATATTACGTGATTCCATTTATACGAAATGTCCAGAATTGACAATACTATCGAAACAGAGAGTAGATTAGTGGTTACCAGGGGATAGAGGAAGTAGTGAATTAGTCAGTACAAATATTTATATGAATATTCAATGATGCAAATATTCTGGAATTAGATAGTATTGGTGGCTGTACAACATTGAGAATATTCTAAAAACCACTGAATTGTACACACTGAAATGATTTAAATCGTGGATTTTCTATCTGAATTTTATGTCAACTAAGTATAGTATTATTTTATATGTGACATCTATTATATTTACATTACATTTAAAATATAAATGTGTGAGTTGTATGTTTTATTATTTACTTAAAATCATGAAACACAATGAACAAAATATTTTTAAGATCCAAAATTACCTTTTCCTAAATAAAATAAATTTTTAAATGATGGACAATGCTTTGACATTTTTTATTTACTATCTGTATCTCATCCATTTCACAAGGTTGAATACTTTTGCACTTGAATCATGGTTTCACATAGTGTATTTTTTGGGCTGAAAAAGACCTAATTCCCATTGCTAATTCTCTTCAAAATAAATAAGTGAATAAGGGTAGATCTTCTGAAATAATAGCATACAGCAATGCGGAAAAATAAGCAGTTATTCTCTCTTTCCTTCCCATGACACCTTTTACAGATTATCACTCCTGGAAGACATCTTGCACTGTTTCTCTGATTCTGCTTCCCATACCAACATCCATTCTTCAGTCCATGGGCTTCTGCCAGAACTGAATTCACCCAGCTCTGGGATTGGGCAGGTAACCAAGGTCTGGGCAATCAGAGCAATATAGTATACTGGCCCAGTGATTAAGTCATGGTTGGATGTGTTTCAATCAGAGGCAATAATAGCAATTGTCATTTTGCTTGAAATGTGACTCTAGATCTGTTCTAATACTGTGGGCACTAGCCCTATGTGACTAGTTTAAATTGAAATTAATTAATTTAAATAAAATTAGCAATTTAGTTTCTCAGTCACACTAGCTACACTAGTCAAGTGCTCAATAGCCACAGTTGCTTAGGTATCATGTTGGACGGTGCAGATAAAAGAGCACTTCCAACATTACAGAAATTTCTATTGAACAGTTCTATTATAGTTCAATTAGACCAGGATCATCCAATTTAAATATAATGGTAGTTTAAAATTGTCTAGTAGCCACATTAAAAAGAAGTAAATGGAAACAAATGAAATTACTTTTAATAAGACATTTCATTTGACCCAATAAATCCAAAATAGTATCATTCTACCAGGTTATCAATGGAAGACTTTTTAATGACAGATTTTGCATTCTTTTTTTCATGATAAGTCTTCAAAATCTGGTATGGATTTTACACGTAAAGTATTTCTCAATTTGGATCAGCCCCATTTCAATTGTTCAATAGCAACATGTGATTAGTGGCTACCATGTTGAATAGTGTAGTATAGAATCTAGAGCAAGATTTCTCAACATTTGCTCTACTGGTATTTTGGGATAGATAAAGCTTTTTCTTGGGGAGCTGTCCTTTGCATGGTAGGGTGGTTAGCAGTATGCCTGGCCTCTATCCACTAGATGCCAGCAGTTTCACACCCCCATGTAACCAACAAAATATGTGCAGACATTGACAAATGTCCCCTAGGGAGCAAAACTGTCCCCAGTCAAGAACCACCATTCTGGATGAAGGATTGTTCTTTCTTCTGGGACTGCTGGCCATAAGAATGACATAAGCCTAGAGCCATTGGGGTTACCAAGTGGAAGCTGGGAATGAAGCCAAGAGAACAGGAGACAGAACACAGAAATGGGAAGATCTGAGTCCTGGTATTGTGATTTTAGTCACTTGATCAAGTCTCACCTGAATGCTCTCATACCTCTGGACATTGCAGTGACATAAAACCAATAAATTTCTTCCCATGACCGAAGCCAGTTTGATTGGCTTTTCTCTGTTTGCAACTAAAATAGGCCTAAATGATTTGTTATTACAATCTAAATACATAAAATGCACCCAATAATGCATTTACTCAATACCCAATAGTATTTCTACTTGAAAAAGTAAAGATGATTAATTTTTCCTCCCATATGATTTATGATAGCTTTCAATTTCCTTCCAAGAATCATAAACAATGAAAGCTATTTTGCATGCTTTACATTTCAGATAAATGTATGCAACTGTAAGCCTCAATATAACTCTTCACCAATGTATCTGCATCAACTATGTCCATTGTTAATAAAATCCATTCATCAAAACTCTATGATAAAATGGGCTGCTTGTATAAACTTAATCGGCTATTGCTTTATTTTGATTCCCATAATTTGCAAAAGATGAAAATTATACGGACAATGTGGCAGTTCCCAGCAGAAGTAAAATTGTAGTATTCTTTATGTGATGTAGTTCACTTTTATCTGAGCTGTACTCAACAATCACGTCACCTTGAATGGTGCTAAAAATTAGAGATATAATCTGAATAAGGCTTTTTACCATGGGGTAAACAAGCATATTCCCTTCATTGTATGCTGTTCTAGGAAAGATGCTGTGGATTTTTCTCTAAAGAATCTGTGTGATTTTCGTTAAAAGGTGAAAATATTTCTTTGAAATAGACCTAGATAAACTAATAATTATTTTAAGAAGTAAAGTAGGATAAAGGTCAGTTTGACTTGTACTAAGGAGATTTTAGCTCAATGTCAACCCTCCTTATGTCAATTTCAGGTATTTTTCACTAAATCACATAATTTTCTCTCTGCCTAAACTCTGCCAATGCTTTCATGTACACATACTTCTCAATATTTAAAATTTGAGATCATATTTCCAAAGATGAATTAGAAAAAAAAGTAGTTGAGAGTATTTTGAATAAGAGATATGATGAGCGTCATTTTTTCTTAAATTTGATGTATCTACCCAGAGGCCAGCACACTTCCAGGCACTTCATTTCTCTGCTTATTTATTCACTCCTTTCACAGAAAAAAGTGAATATGCAAAGAATCTTTACAGCAGTACTATCAGGAATAGTACTTTAGGTCAGTTCATGATCTCAAAAGAACTGATGATGGAAAAAAAACAAAATTAGTAGAATCCTTCTTTGCCAAGGAAACCTCACAATCATTTTGCAGTAAAATAAAATCATGTCATTTCAGAGACTTTCACAATAGTTAAGGATAGAAGTTTAGTTATTTCATTCTGAAAATTGACCTGCATTTTGGAATGGCTTAGTGAAAAGAAATTGAATATATCTAAAAAAGAAAATATTTTAAAAGTGCTTAGTAAGAACTGAAATAAAAGTGGTATCACAAAGTGTAATATGATACTTTTTTCTTGTAATAAAACTTTTGTAATTGTGGCAAAATACACACAAAATAAAATTGGCTAAACCATTTTTAAGTGTACAATTCAATGATATTAAATACATTCGTTTTGTTGTGGAATCATCACGATTGTCCATCTACAGAACTCTTTTCATCTTGCTCAAACTCTATGCCCATTAAACAATGAATCCCCATAACTCCCACCCCTCAACCCCTCTCAACCACCATTCTGCTTTCTATCTGTATGAATTTGACTACTCTACATACCTCATATAAGTGGAATAAGACAGTATTTGTCTTGTGATTGGCTTATTTCACTTAGCATAATATCCCCAAGGTTCATCCATGTCGTAGTATATTTCAGAATTCCTTTCCTTTTTAAGGCTGAATAATATTTTGTTGTATGTCTATACCCTGTCACCCATTAATGAACATTTGCACTGCTTCCATATTTTAGCTAATGTAAATAATGCTTCTATGAACATGGGTGTACAAATACATGTTTGAGACCCTGTTTTCAATTCTTTTGGGTATATACTCAGTAGCAGAATTGCTGGATCAAATAGTGGCTCTATATTAAATTTTTTGAGGAACTGCCATACTATTTTCTGTAGCATCTCTACCATTTTACATTCTCACAGTGCAGAAGGGTTCCAATTTCTCCACATCCTTGTCAGCACTTATTATTTTCTGTTTATCGTTTGTTTGTTTGTTTTAATAGTAACCATTCTAATGTGTGTGAGGTGGTATCTCATTGTGGTATTGTTTTGAATTTCCCTAATGATTAGTGATGCTGAGCATCTTTTCATGTGCTTATTGGCCATTTGTGTATCTTCTTTTGAGAAACGTCTATTCAAGCCCTTTGCCCATTTCTTGAATTGTTTTTGGTTGTTATTGTTGTTAAGTTTTAGGAATTGTCTATATATTTTGGATGTTAATTTCTTATCAAATGTATAATTATAAACATTTTCTCCCATTCTGAGTTGTCTTTTACTCCATTATTAGTGTATTTAATGTACAAAAGGGTTTTCTTTTTAAAATTTTTATGAAGTCTAATTTGTGTATTTTGTTGTTATTGCCTGTGCCTTTGGTGTCATATCCAAGAAATCACTGAAAACTCCAATGTTGTCAAGCTTTTGCCCTATGTTTTTTACTAAGACTTTACTTTTTACTAAGACTTTAACAATTTGTTTTCATGTATAGGTTTTTGATGCATTTTGAATTATATTTCATACATTGTGTTAGATAACGGTCCGATTTTATTCTTTTACATGTGTATATCCAGTATTCCCAGCACTATTTGTTGAAAATGCTGTCCTTTCCTCATTGAATTGTCTTGAGACCCTTGTTGAAAATTACTAACTACCTATGCCAGGGATTATTTCTGGACTCTCTGTTCTATTCCATTGCTCTAGATGTCTGTTTTTATGCCAGTGCTACACTGTTTTAACTACTGTAGCCTTGTAGTGAGTCTTGACATTAGAAAGTGTGAGTACTCCTGCTTTGTTCTTCTTTTTCAAGATTGTGTTGGCTAATCCAGGTCCTTGAGATGCCATATGAAGTTTTGAATGACTTTTCCTTTTCCATCAAAAGCAATTATGGAGATTTTGATAGAGATTGTGTTGAATTTGTAGATTTCTTTGGGTAATATTGATATGTTAACAATAGAATGTCTTCTGATCAATGAACATGGGATGTCTTTCTATTTATTTATGTTTTCTTTAATTTCTTTCAGTAGTGTTTTGAAGTATTCTTTATAAAAATCACTCACTTTCTTGGTTAATTGCTAAGTATTGTATTATTTTTGATGCTGCTCAATCTAGAGTTTTCTTAATTTCCTTTTCAAATTTTCATTGTTAATATACAGAAATGCAACTTATTTTCGCATGCTGACCATATCTTGGTACTTTGCTGAATTTGTTTATTACTTCTAACAGATCATTTTTTGAAATCTTTAGAGTTTTCTAAGCATAAATTCATATCATTTATGAAGAGAGATAAGTTTCCCTCTTCTTTTCCAATTTAAATGCTTTTTATGTCTTTTTCTTGCCTAATTGATGTGGCCAGCACTTCCAGTACTATGTTGAATAGAAGTGGTAAAAGCAAGTATTCTTGCCTTGTCCCTGATCTTAGAAGAAAAGCTTTCAGTCTTTCACCACAGAAGATGAAGTTTTCTGTGGATTTTTAATATACTACTTTTATTATATTGAGGTAGTTTCTGGCAATTCCTATACTGTTGAGTGTTTTTATCATAAAAGGGTGTTGAATTTTGTCAAATGCTTTTTCTGCATCAACTGAGATAATTATGTGGTTTTTTCTAGTTTGTTAATATGGTGTGTTACATTGATCAGTTTTCATATGTTGAACCATCCTTGCATTCCAGAAATAATCCCAATTGATCATTGTGTATAATTTTTTCATTATACAGCTAAATTCAGTTTGCTAGTTTTTTGTTGAGTATTTTTGCATCAATGTTCCTGAGGGATATTTGTCTGTAGTTTTTTTTGTTTTTGTTTTTGTTTTAATTTATGGTGTCTTTGACTTGGTATCAGGACAATACAGGCCATATAGAAACAGTTAGGAATTGTTCCTTCTTCTTCAATTTTTTGGTGAATTTGAGGAGGATTGGTGTTAATTCTTTAAGTTTTCATTGAATTCATCAGTGACACCATCAGGTTCATAAGCTTTTCTTTGTTGGGAGATAATTTATTACTTGTTCAATCTCGTTACCAATTATGTCCATTAATATTTTCAATTTCTTTGTTATTTAGTCTTGTTAGATTGTATGTTTCTAGGAATTTGTCCATTTCATCTAGGTTATCCAATGTGTTGGTGTATAATTGTTTATAATACATTTTTAGTAAACTTTTTATTTTTATAGCATCAGTAGTGATGTCCCCACTTTCATTTCTGATTTTAGCAATTTGAGTTATCTTTCTTCACGTCTTAGTTCATCTAGCTAAAGGTTTTTTTCAATTTCATTGATATTTTCAAAAAACTAACTTTTGGTTTTGTTGAGTTTTTCTATTGTTTTTGTATGCTCCGTTTTCTTTATCTCTGCTCTAATCTTAATTATTTTCTTCCTTCTGTTAGCTTTGGGATAAATTTGTTCTTCTTTTTCTTGTTCCTGAAGTTGTCAAGTATGGTTGTTCAGTAGAGCTCCTTTTTCTTTTAAAATGTTAGTCTTCATAGTGATACATTTTCCCATTAGCACTGCTTTCACTGTGTCCCATAAGTTTTGGTAAGTTGTGCCATTCATCTTTAAAAATTTTCTAGTTTTCCTTGTGATTTTTTCTTTGATGCATTCACTGTTTAATTGTCTTGCTTTTTATTTTCCACAAACTTGCCAATTTTCCTTGTCACCAATTTCAAACTGCATTTCATTTGGTCAGAGAAGGTAATTTGTATGATATCTACTTTTTAAAAATAAATCTGCTGAGAAATATTTGTGGCATAGCATATGGTCGATAAACCTACATTTTTATCATTTCAAATATAATATTCCAAGAATCATTACCTTATCATTTAGCTTTGCCTTTGTTGTTTATCAAGTAAGAACTGGAACATCCTTCATATTTTCTGAATTTGGAAGGACAATAAGACTTCTTTATACAACTTCAGTCTTTCATTATAGATATAACATTTAATGAAGACTTTGTGATAATTTCCCTATCTCTTTCCCAAAGATTTTGGCTGTTATGTAAAAATAAATAAAAACTACACAGGCAGTAATTGATAATTCATGTGTCCTTTAACAGATAAATGGATACTTAAAAATCAAAGCCCCTTTAAGAAGCAAAGTTTTAACAGTGAGATAATAGGAAAATTGACAGTTTAGAATAGGAGGCATTTTTAGGTAACATCTTAGTATATTATCATTTAGGTTGATATTTATAATCTTAGTCTATTTGAGCTGCTATAACAAAAATGCCATAGACTGGTGGCTTAAACCTAGACACATTTATTTCTCACAGTTCTGGAGGCTAGGAAGTAAAAGATTTAGATGGTGGAAGATTCCACATCTGACAAGCTCCCACTTCCTGGTTCATAGAAGGCCATCTTCTTTTTTTTTTTTTTTTTGAGGTAGGTTAGCCCTGAGCTAACTACTGCCAATCTTCCTTTTTTTGCTGAGGAAGACTGGTCCTGAGCTAACATCCATGCCCATCTTTCTCTACTTTATATGTGGGATGCCTACCAAAGCATGGCTTTTTGCCAAGTGGTGCCATGTCTGCACCCGGGATCTGAACCGGCAAACCCTGGGCTGCCAAGAATCGGAATATGTGAACTTAACCACTGTGCCATGGGGCCAGCCCTAGAAGGCCATCTTCTTCCTGTGTCCTGGAATTGGAGAAAGAAGACAATAAAGTTCTTTCTGGTCCCTTTAATAAGGGCACTGAACCCATTCATGAGGGCTCCATGCTTATGACCTAATTATTTCCCAAATGCCCTCCTCCTAATACTATACATTTCAGGTTGGGGATTCAACATACAAATTGGGAAACAAAATTTTCAGTCCATTGTATTGTGAAACCATTAGAAAGAAAATAAGTTTCGTGTAAGATAAATTTTATTATAACATTTAACATAGCAAAACCTGGTATTGTATAGTGACTTCATCTTTAAATAATATTAGGCCTACAGTTAGTAGAGTTGATGTGGTGTACATAAAAGAGTGTTGTATTTTGTTGTTGTTGTCGTTTCTGCTGTTCTTTTGCTTTTCTTCTTTACTATTTGAAATAATATGTTGTGTAGCTTGTGTGTAAAGACTATTTCTTATATATTCATTTGCCAAAATATTTATTTAAAATCTTGAAATAGGTTTCACTTACTGGGAAAGTTTGTCTATAAACTTGAAACGTTTTGAATAAAAATATGGGAAATGGCATTTCTCAAACTAAAGAATGTCAAAAGACACTAGAGCTAATGGTATGTTAAATTCATAAGAAGAAAATGAAGAGATCTATCTCATTTGAAAATAAACCTTCTGACCCTGAACTATTTTTAGGTTGATCCACTATTAATGCACATTGCAAGTTGGATTCATTTGTTAGTTTGTTGTTGATTTGCTTTTGATTGTTGAATTTTTCCCTTTTTAAGGTTTAATGAAAAGTCCCTGACATATCCGATCCTGCTAAATAGATAATCTCTTTAATAAGAGTCATTAAAATAGGCTAGCTAGCTGGCAACGTTGTTTAAAATGTCCCTGGTTATTTGGCATCCTGTGTTAATGATGACGATTTTAGTTACATTCAGCAGATGTAAATACTTTTATAATGGAATTTGGTAACAAATTTTTTGTGTTTCTTAGATGTAAACAATTCTTACCATAAAGTTCTGCTTTTAAATATAAGGAAATATCTATAACATGGTCCATTTTGAATACAAAAAATATTTAAAACTCTATTCATGGGCAGAGCAGGCACTCATATAAGTTGTCTGCTTTGAGAAGTATACATAGCTTGAATTATCTCCTCCACCAACCCCTATTGTTAATGGCCCCAATTCACCATATTAGAACTCTCACTTGGACTCTCAAAGATGTTGCTATCCTAAAATTCTTTTTATTCTCCAGAAACACCAAGAGTGTTAGCACTATGAGCTACTGTTAACTGTTAACAAATTTGAGATCAATTACTTAATGCAATTCAGCACGTTTTGACTGAGTGCTTACTTTGTATAGTAAGGCACAGGCTAGGCACTGGGAAATGGATTAAGTATGATAAATTGAACAAAAATTCCTCTGGAAATGAGACACAGATTCAGATAGTTCTGCTTGCAGGTGGTTGGGGAGAAATGAAATGAATGTATAAATAAATTGAATGAGTAAATAAATGTATAATTTCTATGTATGATAAATAAATGTATAAATAAATAAAATGAATGAGAAATAAATGAATGTATAAAGCTTGGTACTTTCTCCAGCATTCTGGTGAGGACAGCTAGAGTTATTCATGTATATGTGTAAGGTACAACAGAATTGTCAAAGAGAAAGAATAAGTTAAAATAAAACATTAGAGATTTCATCAGCAAACTGTATGGTACCAAATTCTGTGCACAATTCTGGGGATATAAAACAATATAAGAAAAAGCAATACAGGAACTGCCATTTGCCCAGTCTTTATGTGTTAGCAAACTTGCTGGAAATCTTGCATATTTACTATTTCATTTCAAGACAATCATACATAGGAAACTAAGGTTCTGAGAAATATAGTTGTTGCTACATAAATACTTCATGATTTGAATGGATATAAATACTCCTAGATGTTAGCATAAAACCAAACTAAATTTATTGTTTTACTGCTTTAGAATTTAAGGGAAGAGGAGACGTTGTCAAGATGGTGGTGTAGGCAGACTCTGAACTCACCTCCTCCTACAGACGCAACAAATTTGCAACTATTCTTGGAACAATTACCTCTGAGAGGGAGCAGCAAACTGGATAAAAAGAACATGAACAACAGGGGACAGTGCTTACTAAGTTGGAAGAGGTAGAAATTCCTTTCTGGGGAGAAAAAAGCCACCTTCAAGCCATGGAACTGCATGGTTGACTGGGAGCAATTTTAAGATACAATACTTTCCCTGGAGGAGATAGGGATCCGAGCAGGGTAGCATTACCACAATAAGCAACTTTTGGACTCAGCACAACTGAAACAGTGTCATAATATCTGGCTTTACTGGCTATTAACTACCATGGGTAATACCCCAAGAAAAGCTATTGGACATAAGGGAAAACAAAGCCTGCTCTTAAAGGGCTGACACACAAATTCACCTGCTTCTGAAAGCAACTTAAATCACCAGAAAGAAAGGTGCACAATCCTTTGGTGAAAAGAGACTCACTTGATAGGCTTTGGGTTCATCTCAGTGAGAAGTGAGACCTCTCCAGGGACTGAGACATTGGTGGCAGCCATTATTGTGACCTGGAACAGGCATGCTGACACAGATGCTGACAGACACCATAGGAGTTATTCCCCTGACCTGTCAGTGCAGGGGTCTGCCCCACCCAGCAGAGCACCAATTTAATCAAGCACAACCAAGGCAGGCAGCCCACCCTAGGGACTGGCCTCACCCAACAGCAAGCCCTCAGGTGACTTGTAGGTCACCATAGGTGGGGTGCTGGGAACCTTTGCAGCTGGGCAAGTGGGTCCACCTCTGTGGGGCAGGGCTTGTGCAAGGAGCAGGCTTTCCTTGGCAGAGGATGTGGGGCCCTTGGATTGGGGCAACTGGGTCCACTATGGTATGTTGGGTCTTGCACACAGGGCAAGGCTGTGTTGACAGGATGTGTGGCTCTGTGGGCAGTGGGGCTTGTCAGCTACAGCAGACTTGAGCTTCTCAAACAGCCACACAGGGATCAGCCCACCTTCCAAAGCATGAAACAAGTGGGTGCTCTCATACCTGGGGATGGCCTCACTCAACTGCAATCCTGAGAGAGCTGGCCAGAGTCTAGCAGACCAGAGGCCTACAGAAATTGGAAGTCCTGCAGCCTAGCAACCAGCCACACTGGGGGCCTACTCACTTAACAGACAAACTGCAACAGAAATATGCTATTAGACCTTGCAGCTAACTGTGCTGGGATTCCTCATGCCCAATAAAGTGACTGAAGTGTCCACAACAGCCACACACAGCTGAGCATTACAACTAGCTGGCCAAGGGGGTAGCCTAGCCTCCCCAGGCACCTGAAGCAAGAGCAACTATGCCACAACAGAAGGACACACATAGGTGACACAGGAACCTTGCTGGAATATTTGGAACTGGTGACAAGAGGGAAGAACACTGCTGGGCCTCATAAGGCATGTCTTCATAAGGCCAGCTCTCCAAGATTCAGAGGTGTAGCTAACTTACCTAATACATAGATATAAGCACAGAGAAAGAGGCCGAAGGAGGCAACAAAGTAATACTTTCCGAGTAAGGGAACAGGACAAAACCCCAGAGAAAGAACTAAACAAAACAGATATAAACAATCTACCTGACAAAGAATACAATTAAGGGTCCTAAGGATGTTCACTGATCTTCAGAGAAGAATGGATGAACTAAGTGAAAACTTCAACAAAGAATTGGAAAACATAAAAAAGAACCAATTGGAAATGAAGAATACAATGCTGGAAATGAAAAATTCACTAGAGTGACTCAATAGCAGAGTAGATGTTACATAAGAAAGGATCGATTAACAGGATGAAAGACTAGCAGAAATCACCCAAGGTGAACAGATAAATGAAAAAATAATTGAAAAGAACAAAGACAGCCTAAAGGACATCTGGGACAACATCAAGTGCACAAACATCCATATTATGGGTGTCGCAGAAGGAGAAGATAGAGACAAAGGGGCAGATAAACTATTTGAAGAAATAACAGCTGAAAATTTTCCTAATCTAAGGAAGGAAACAGACATGCAGGTACAGGAAGCACAGGAAACACAAAACAAGATAAAACCAAAGAGATCCACAGCAAGACACATTATACTTAAAATGTCAAGAATTAAAGATAAAGAGAGGATGCTAAAAGCCACAAGAGAAAGGCAATGTTACGTACAAAAGACACCCCACCAGGCTATCAGCTGACTTCTCAGAAGAAACCATACAGGTTAGAAGAGAGTGGCATGATATATTTAAAGAAGTAGAGTAAAACAATTATAGTCAAGAATATTCTACCTAGAAAGACTTTCATTCGGAATAGAAGGAGAGATAAAGAAGTCCTAGATAAGCAAAAATTAAAGGAGTTTATCACCAAGAAACAAGCTTTGCTAAATGCTAAAGAAATGCTAAAGGGAATTATTTAAGTTGGAAACAGAAGACCACAAATAGGAATAAGAAAATTAACCCAAAAGAAGCAATTAAATGACTTTTAATAGTAAATATACAACACAGTAGCAGATCAACCATGTAGGAAGATAATATCAAGGTCAAACGACAAAAGTATTAAAATTATCTATGTCCATTATAAGAGGGTAATGGTTACACATGCACAAAAACTAGGTTAGATATCAAAAATATAAAATGTGAGAGGAGGAAAGTAAAAGAGTAGAGATTTTAGCATGGGGTCATACTAAGGAGACCATCAACATAATATAGATTGCTATATATGTAAGTTATTATATATGAACTTCACGGTTATCACAAACCAGAAACCTATAGTAAATATAAAAAAAATTAAGAGAAAGGAACTCAAACATAATACTAAAGAAAGACATCAAACCACAAGAGTAAGAGCAAGAGAAGAAGAAAGGAACAGAGAAGAATTGCCAAAACACTCAGAAAAAAAGTAACAAAATGACAATAAGCACATTGTTATCTGCAGCTATGTTAAATGTCAATGGACTAACTGCTCCAATCAAAAGGCATAGGTGGCTTAGTGGACAAGGAAAACAGACCCATATATATACCATGTACAAGAGACACACTTCAGACCTAGAGACACTCATAAACGGAAAGTGAAGGGATGGAAAATGATACTCCACACATATGGCAATGAAAAGAAAGCTGGGATAGCAATACTCAGATCAGACAAAATTGACTTTAAAACAAAAATTGTGACAAGACAAAGAAGGGTACTACATAATGATAAAGGGAACAATCCAACAAGAGGATACAACACTTATAAATATCTACGTACCCAACATAGGAGCACCTAAATATATAAAGCAATTATTAACAGATATAAAATGAGAAATAGACAGCAATACAATACTAGCAGGGGACTTTAGTACTCCACTTACAAAAATGGATAGATCACCCAAACAGATGATCAATAAGGAAACATTGACTGTAAATTATACATTAGACCAGATGGACTTAGCAGTTATATACAAAACGTTCCACCAAAAACTGCAAAATACACATTCTTTTCAAATGCACAAGGAACATTATCCAGGATAGATACATATTAGGCCAGAAAGCAAGTCTCAATAATTTAAGAACATTGAAATAATAGCATGCTTTCTGATCACAATGATATTAAACTAGAAATCAACTATAGGAAGAAAATTGCAAAAGTCACAAATATATGATTAAACAAATGCTACTGAGCAACAATTGGGTTAATGAAGAAATTAAAGGAGAAATAAAAAAATACCTGGAGACAATTGAAAATAAAAATATGATGTGCCAAAATTAATGAGACAGCAAAAGCCATTCTCAGAGGGAAGTTTATAGCAATACAGGCCTACCTCAACAAACAAGAAATATCTCAAATAAACAATCTAATAGTGCACCTAAAAGAACTGGAGAAAGACAACACACAAGTCCCAAAATCAGTAGAATGAAGGAAATAAAGATAATCAGAGGAGAAGTAAATGAAATGGAAACTAAAAAAAAAAGGAAAAATGTAATGAAACAAAGAGGTCGCTATTTGAAAAGATAAACAAAATTGAAAAAGCTTTAGCTACACTCATGAAGAAAAAAAGAAGGGTCAAATAAATAAAATCAGAAATGAAAGAGGAGAAATTACAACAGACATCTCAGAAATACAAAAGATTATAAGAGAAAACTATGAAAAGCTATATGCCAACAAAATGGATAATCTAGAAGAAATGGATAAATTCTTAGAATCCCACAACTTTCTCAACTGAATCAAGAAGAAATAGACAATCTGAATAGCCCAATCACCAGTGAGGAGATTGAAACAGTAATCATAAACCTCCTAAAAAATCAAAGTCCAGGTCCAGACAGCTTCCCTCATGAATTCTACCAAACATTCAAAGCAGATGTAATACCTATCCTTCTCAAACTATTCCAGAAAATTGAAGAGGAAGAGAAGCCTCCTAACTCATTCTATGAAGTCAACATTACCCTGATACAAAAATAAGACAAGGACAACACACAAAAAGAAAATTACAGGGCAATATTACTGATGAACACTGATGCAAAAATCTTCAAGAAAATACTGGTAAATTGAATACAACAATATATTAAAAAGATGATACACCATGATCAAGTGAGGTTTATTGCAGGGATGCAGGGATGGTTCAACATCAGCAAATCAATCAATGTGATACACCACATTAACAGAATGAAGAAGAAAAATCACATGATCATCTCAATAGATGCAGAGAAAGTGTATGATGAGATACAGCATCCATTTATGATAAAAACTCTGAATAAAATGAGTATAGAAGGGAAGTACCTCAACATAATAAAGGCCATATATGACAAACCACAGCTAATATCATTCTCACTGGAGAAAAACTGAAAGCTATCCCTCTAAAAACAGGAACCAGACAAGGATGCCCACTTTCACCACTCTTATTTAACATACTATTGGAAGACCTTCCCACAGTAATCAGGCAAGAAAAAGAAATAAAAGGGATCCAGACTGGAAAGGAAGAAGTGAACCTGTCACTATTTGCAGATGACATTATTTTATATATAGAAAACTCTAAAGAATCCACCCAAAAACTATTAGAAATAATAAATGAATATGGTAACATTGCGGGATAAAGAATCAACATATAAAAATCAGCTGTGTTTCTCTACCCTAACAACGAAGTAGCTGAAAGAGAAGGTAAGAATACAATCCCTTTTACAATTGCAACAAAAAGAATAAAATATCTAGGAATAAACTTAAGAGGTGAAAGATCTATCCACTGAAAACTGTAAAATATTGTTGAAAGAAATAGAAAACATAAAGGAATGGAAAGATGTTCCATGCTCTTGGATTAGAAAAATTAACATAGTTAAAATGTGCATACTTCCTAAAGCAATCTACAGATTCAATGCAATCCCTTTCAAAGTTCCAATGACATTTTTCACAGAAATAGAACAAAGAATCCTAAAATTTGTATGGAACAACAAAAGACCCCAATAGCCATAGGAGTCCTGAGAAAAAGGAACAAAGCTGGAAGTATCACACTTTCTTGACTTCAAAATATACCACAAAGGTACAGCCATCAAATCAGCATGGTACTGGCATAAAAACAGACACACAGATTAATGGAACAGAATCCAGATCCTAGTAATGAACCCACACATCTATGCACAGCTAATTTTCAACAAGATAGCTAAGAACATACAATGCAGAAAGGAAAGTTTCTTCAATAAATAGGCACTGGGAAAACTGGACAGCCACATGCAAAAGCAGGAAAGTAGAGCAATATCTTATACAATATACAAAAAATAACTCATAATGGATTAAATATTTGAATATAAAACCTGAAACCATGAAACTTCAAGAAGAAAACATAGGCAATACACTCTTTGACATTAGTCTTAGCTGCATACTTTCAAGTACCGTGTCTGATAAGGTAAGGGAAACAATAGAAAAAATAATCAAATGGGACTAAATCAAACTAAAAACCTTCTGCAGAGCAAAGGAAACCATCAACAAAACAAAAAGACAACCTAACAGCTGGGAGAAGATATTTGCAAACCACATATCTGATAAGGGGTAACATCCAAAATATATAAATATCTCACATCTCAACAGCAAAAATACTAACAACCCAATTAAAAATTAGGTCAAAGATCTAAACAGACATTTCTCCAAAGAAGACATACAGATAGCCAATAGGCACGTGAAAAGATGTTCCAAATCACTAATTATCAGGGAAATGCCAATCCAAACTACAATGAGATATCACCTCACACCAGTCAGAATGGCTATAATTAAAACACAGGTAATAAGAAGTGTTGGAGACGATGTGGAGAGAAAGGAACTCTCATACACTGCTGGTGGGAGTACAAACTGGTGCAACCAGTATGGAAAACAGTATGAAGATTCCTCAAAAAATTAAGAATAGATCTACTATACAATCCAGCTGTTTCACTGCTGTATATTTATCCAAAGAACATGAAAACATAAATGCATAAAGATACATGCACCCTTATGTTCACTGCAGCATTATTCACAATAGCCAAGACTTGGAAGCATCCTAGGTGCCCATCAAGGGGCAAATGGATAAAGAAGATGTGGTATATATATATGTATACACCATGAATACAGCTCAGCCATAAAACAGGATGAAATCTGGCAATTTGTGACAACATTGTTGGAACTTGAGGGTATTATGCTAAGCAAAATAAGTCAGAGGGAGAAGGTCAAATACCATACAGTCTCACTCATAAATGGAAGATCAGAACAACAACAAACAAACACATAGAGACAGAGATTGGATTGGTGGTTATCAGAGGGCAGAGGGGAAGTGCGGAGGGAGGAGTATGAAAAGGGTGATTAGGCATGTGTGTGGTGATGGATGGTAATTAGTCTTTGGGTGGTGAACATGATGTAATCTACACAGAAATTGAAATACAACAATGTACACCCCCAAATTTAATAATGTTATAAACCTATGTTACTGGAATAAAAAAGAAAAGAATTTAAGGGAAAAATTATCCTATGATTTTGTCCCAGATGCCATTTCCACTAAAGAAAAAGAATATTTTAAAATAACTCATCTGTCTTATATGAGAAGTATTTGCAAAACCATTTTGAAACCAAAGCAAAATGCAACCAAGAGACTTAAACACCTGTACTAAAATGAAAACTGAATTAGCATTAGTAATTATAAACTAATTCCTCACAAAGATAAAACATTCTGCTTCATCTCTCAAGATTTTCAGGTGTATACAAAAAACGAGAGCAATGAGGAGGCTATTTTCTTTTGATTTTTTTTTTAACAAAAACCCTTGTAGTTATAATGCTTAGGAAATTGGTACTGCCGTGTTTCTTACAAAACTCTATACAAAAATAAACAAATCAGAATAAAATATTTCATAAATGTTAATAAAAATGATAATCAGAATTAGAATTTCAGAATTTTTTATCTTTTAAGAATATATATAATATCTTAGTCATACCTTTTAATAATGTTTATCTATCTGTATGTTTATCAGTATTTCTCTGACCTGCTAATAATATTCTTGCATACAAAGTTTACATTATCCTCCTGTGACTGCCCACAGCACAGCTTACTTTGTGATGCAGTGTTAATAAACATGCTGGTTTTCCCCTATGATATATCTGTATCCAGTAAAAATAATTCAGAGGAATAAAGAACCTCACACAGGGGCTGACCTGATGGCAAAATCAACAACAACAACAAAAAAGAACCTCACGCAAAGGATTTTCAAAGACCAAGAGCTGGAATAAATGTACTTCTTGTGGGAACATTTTATTTTTTTGAAAGGAACATTTTTGTGTGCGTGTGTAAGGAAGATTTTCTCTGAGCTAACATCTGTTGCCAATCTTCCTCTTTTTGCTTGAGGAAGATTATCACTGAGCCAGCATCTGTGCCAATATTCCTCTATTTTATGTGAGATGCCACCATAGCGTGGCTTGACAAGCTGTGCTAGGTCCCCGCCCAGGATGTGAGCCTGTGAACCCCAGGCCACCAATGTGGAGTGCAGGAACTTAACCACTACGCCACCGGGCCAGCACTTGAAAGGAATGTTTTAGAATCCAGCTTATTGCTTGACCAATTCTTCCCCCATCTTCCTAAATAAATATTTTTGTAATAACTATTTGACTTCAGAAAAGCAAAAAGGAACATGACAATAATGCCACAAGCAATATAGACTTTTGGGGAAACAACCATGGGATGGTAAACAGTAGAGTCAGATTTAGAGATTTGGCTGTTTGTTTGGAACAATTCACTAAAAGGAAGCTACTCATTGTTCTCCTATTTTCAAACCCAGAGTGAAAGAAGGTGGGTTATTAGCACCTCCAACTCAGCTCATTGTTGCTATTACCTGAAGGATCTAGAATGAGTTTGGAGATTCTCTGAGAAGAGAAAAAATCAGTGACAGACAAACAAACAAAAACAGCTGACATAGTCTAATTTATAACAAGCTCACTAGGACAGGTGAAAATGTCAGGTTAAATGTAATGGATGTTGAAACAAAAAGCAGGACGTATCTCTAATTACCAATATCATAGCTAATAGCTGCAGGAATTCATGTTAAGTATGTAAATGAGCTAGATGAAAGTGAGAATCAAACAACTGAAAAATACTTCTCTTTTAAAAATTTAAATGATTTAAAACATAAAGTAAGAAATTCTGCTATTCTCATTCTTGGTGGATGTGTGTGTTGAAGGTGTTGCACCTTCATATTGTGTATTTGTGAGAGGAGGGAGAAAGAGGAGTGAGAGTGGGTGTGGTCATATAAATTGACTAATTGCTTTTTATCTCACCAATTTTCTTAAGGAGTAAAACTTCATTATTAAAATATTCTCATAGCACGTAACTAGAGCCATTAAGAAAAATCAGGTAAAGTGCCAAATAAGAACCTGATGTGTTATCAGAGTTCTCTACTTTCCACTGAAGTACATAATGATACAGGCTAGAGACAAGCCACCATACTGGATAGACTGATGATCTGACCCAAGAAATAAATTGGAATAGGTTCCAGCAATCCATCATCAGATGGTTCAAAACAATTGCTTCTTCAGGCTGATTTCAGGCAGAATTTGATCTGGCTGGTTTGGAAAAAGTTATTAAATCTATTAAAAATTGTGAAATTTTGTTTCTTTTATCTCTTTTGTCCTGACTGACATCACCTGGGTAGCTAAGAAGAGGTATTTCTGAGCAGAGTATCATTTGTTCTCAATTGTTCTGCAACCTAAATACTTAAAAGCAATTTTTCCCCTTGGGAAAAATAAAAAGATTTTATCATCCAGCTCTAGCCAATTTTTTTCTACATTTTTCTCAAAGTACAATGTAATAAATATTTATTTGGTAATACTTTTCAAGTTCCACATAAAGGAAAAGTAATCATGTCTAAATTCAGTCTCTCTTAACTGATCACCGAGAGACTAGAGGGAGCTAGAGCAGAGAGGGAAGGGCGACCCAGGTATGTGAAGTAGGTTTTCCCTTCAAAGGAATAAAACCCACTTTGTTGCTCCTAGAAAAGTGAATTTTCACCTGCGAAAGCAACAGATTCTATCTTTTTATAAATAAGCTTTCTAAATTAATTCACCTGTTTTCTGCTTCTGGGATGACCTTATTGAATCTTTGAATTTAAGCTCCAAGGAGTAATGAGTTACGAAACAATAGCATATTTTAAGTGTTATACATAAAAAGTATTTAACTTACGGAATAATATTTCAATAAGTTGGAAGTATTTCAGCATTGATCCAGCTCTATCTTCCCTTAAAGTACAAATTTATTTCACCTTCTAGGTTTTCATGCATGTTGCTAATTGAGGAAAGAAAATGGTTTTGACACATACAGAGTTATATTTATAATACATTGTCCGTCATCTTCAGAATATAGAAAATCAAAATGCCAATTCACTAAAAGGTCTATGATTCAGAATGTTGAGTTTTAATGCATTCAAATAGTTTCAGGTAAAACTTTATGATTAAAAATAATAAACATATGTTGCCCTCTCAATAATTCTAGAAACTTAATAGATATAGTAAATTATCTATAGGTGGTTATTAATGAAAGGTATCAATGTTTTTAACAAACAGGAAGGAATGACTGGCATTAAATCACTTCAATATTTGACTTCCAGGTTTCTATTTCAAGTAGAATAAATGGACTACTTATTAAGGTCAATAATAAGCTATGGTTCTTGGCTCTTAGAGCATACCATGTCTCAGATGAGATAGTAACATAAATGAATAATTATAATAGATTCTGGTATGTGCTATATAGAAAGCATGTATGCAAAAGCTTTGTGTGTGCATGTGAATGAGGAGTGAATGAGAAGTACTGAGTACACCGAAATGCTTACTAAGGAGGTGTTTCTTGAAATGGGCTTGGAGGGAACGATGCTTGTCTATCCCTCTTCTTCGTCTAAGGCTCTCTTTATCATTCTGCTCCTACCCTACAGCCTATGTTTTAATTGTTTTCCTTAATGTGGCTTCTCAGATCCTCCAGAATGATCACAGATCATAGTTGAAACTTAATGTCACATCTGCACATACTACATTATATTGAAATTTGAGTTTTAATGTCACTCTGCCTCATCACATTGACTTCCCTGAAGACCATAAGAAGTAAGTTTTGTTAATTTATGTAGCAACAGCAAATGAAACAATGCCTGTGCTAAGATTATAAAGAATAGATGAATAATTAATGTATCATATTTTCCAAGATGGAGACTTGGGGCAAAGGGCATTCCTGAAAGCTGTAATAGCACCTACAAAATGCAATAAAGAACATAGCAAGAATAATTTTGTGACACTGGAATCTAGCATGGATGGAAGAGTCTTACCTTGTTCTGCTTCTTTATTTTCCAGAACATTTATCAGCTTCTAACATTCTATGTGATTTATGCATTTATTGTATTTATTTATTTTCTCACCCAACTAGAATAGAAAATCATCAAAGTAAGGATATAATTCTCTTTTATTTTTTGATGTTTCACCAGAGCCATGAATAACGCCAAAGATGATCTTAATTGGACAATATTAGGGTTGAAATTCAAACTCAGGTCTCAGCTGTTCATAAAGTAACTTTCCAAAACTAACATTCAAAATTAGACATAATAACTAATGATATTCTTTATAAATTGTGTATTGATGATTTACCATCTGCGAAATAACATAAGTAATAATAAGACATACAAAAGTGAACAAAGTAGAATCTATTCTCTTGAGTTAATCATGGTCTACAATGTAATTCAGATAGATACAGATCTAATTATAAGGTGGAGAGATGTTAGTTATGACAAAGATAAAAAAACATTCTATGGAAGCACAGGATTCAATCCTGTTTGGAAAGATTGAATAAGTTTTGTAGATGAGGTCTTATTTGAGCTGAACTTTTAAATATCTGCCTCCTTGAAAAGAAGAAAATAATAATAAACATAAAATCCGCACTCTCGAAGGTTAACACTGAAAGAATAATTTACACATGAAGAGAGAGAGTTAGGTGAAGATACGTTTGCAGCTCACATTTTTATCATCTGAGGTTCAACATTCAGTTATTTACTACCTGAGGACATTTATTCGTGTCTCAGGAGTGAAAAATGACAAGTGCCCTACGGAAAGACAAATCATGAGGGACAGAGACTTGCCTAAAATTTTTAACTTCCCTAGCCTGTATGAATTTTCTCCCTTCAGTGACAACTTTGTAAGGCATTGCTTTTACTAATTTTTAAACGAAGATGCTAGTTTCTTTAGAGAAAGTAAACTTTGAAAAACAGAGACATGGCATGCATATTTCAGCCCCAAGAACGCCAGGCAAAAATGCACAACCATGGAAAGGAAATATTGACAAGTGGTGGATGATTCTGACATTAGAGTTTGGGATAAGTGTGATAGTGTGTAATAAGGTAGTCTGGAGAAGTAGACTAAGGTAGTGGTGTTTAGTCTCATATTGTATGTTGAATTTGATTAAACATGCAATGAGGAGTTAGGAAAATGTGCCAATCTGTTCTCAGTGTGAAGGATGTATTGGAGAGACCGGAAAATAGAAGCACAGAGCCTCAGGATAATGTTTTAGCAAGAAATTACTCCCCAAACTGTGGAAACAGAAAAGAAATCATGGGTATAAGAGTTCAGAGTAGGTTCTATAAAACTTAAAAACAATAAAGTCACAGAAGCACTGAAGAGTAGAAGGAGATGTATCTTGGCTTCGTTTACATTATATCTAGGAAACTCCAAAGAGGCAACATCAACCTAGAAAAGACGTCTGGGCAAAAATTCTATAAAGGAAATATCTCAAAGGTTGATATAATAATCAGATGAAATTCTACAGATCCAATTGAAATAACCAAATCCCAAAGTAGTGTGGACAATCAAACTCACAGACTCTGTGAGTCTGACAATTTTCTTTGTATAATCCACCAAAAAGATTTACAGTTAAGGATGGCAAAACTAATTTGAAAAGAAAGAGGGTATGAGGCCTAAAACCCTGAATATGTAAATCCACACATCTTAATAAAAATCTTAGTAGTGAAATAAGAATAAATAAAGTGATGGACTACAATAAGATAACTGACCACATGCAAATCTGTGTATCACGTTTGCTTGATATTTAACTTTGCTTATTTTTTGACATATAAATATTTCATGAGCAATTGTTTGTAAAATTTTATGAACACAGAGCTATCTATTTTTCTTCTTTTGCTTTTATAAATAGAAAAGCAAATCATCAACCTGAGGTGAAAATAATCATTCACAGATATTTTTCTTATTTTATTTTAGATTTATGTATTTACCCTTTCTAACACAGCAGCAACCTATTTTGCAATATGTTGCTCTGTAAGAATCCAGCAATATATTTCAAACTGCTTAGCTTTACCCTCAACATCATTTATTTAATATTATTTACTTCCCTCACTGAATTCAGGTGCATTTTTGTTTATAATGACTAATGATATAAACACTGCCCAAAGAATGTTATTTACTAACATAAATTAAAAAAAGCATTCAAATAAATATCTTGAACATATAAGCGAGACTTTACAAGGAAAGAAATATGAAAGGCTATCAATCTTTTAAGAGTGCCAAACTTTATTATACTAATAGAGAGTCTATTTACTTGTCCAGAAAGTGTTTATAGCCATTGAAATGCTTTGGATATTTAAGCCTTTGGGGGCATACAGGAGAGGAGGATTGTTTATTTTTAATTGGAGAAAGGGGGTAATTTGGCCTGGGAAGGAGAAAACAAGTAGACAAGCTGAGGAGGATGGAGTTTAGAGAAAGGTATCTTATCTTTTTCTGAGCCTGGGTAAGTCTTCGGTCTGCTGTGGTTCTAGGAGAAAGTACTCCAAACAGATTTGGAAGTGCTCACAATAGACTTTGAGACAATGAACATAGCGCAGCAGTTTTGAGATGCAAGTGACAGAGTGGGCGAAGGGACTGCTCTGACTTGCCTCTTAGAAAACTAGCAGCCTCCTGACAATTGGGAGATTTGGGCAAAGCCAAAGACTGCCCTCAGCAAGCCAATGCATTGCAGTTCTTACATTGGCCAGTGGCCAGTGCAGAGACTTTATACCAAACACCTCAGCAGGAGCGGGAGAAGGAAAGCAGGAATAAAGGGTTACTTAGTAGGCACATGTGAGGCAAGCCCTTGAGAACGTGAGCAAATAACTGAATGCACTTTCTCGGAAGCCAATTTTCTCCAGGGAAGAAAAAAACAAAAAGATTGGGTAGTGGACCAAACCACCAAATTTGATCTATAAAATCAAATATTTTATTTTGTAGAAACAGGCTATTAGATCTTAGATGTCAAGGTTACACTTAAAATCAAAGAAATAAAAATGAAATAATGGGTAGTCATAATAGCCAATATGGTTTGAACTTCTATTTTGCTAGATATTCTTCTATACATTGTGTCCATACTCATTCTTGTCATATAGGAATCGGCATCTTAAAACAAGTGACCACAGAATCCACTGTAGGTTGCAGTGAACAAATTCTCATCAGTTATCCTTTAAATGCTTCTGGTAGTAACCCAAGTACATAGAAAAATTACGAATATAATAGAAAATTCATAAAGCAGTAAATAGACTAGTTGAATCCATCAAATGGTCGAGCCATGTAGGTTAATGATACTGATTCTAATTTGACCCGAAAATTAGGCAATGAGATGAGAATCTCAGGGATGTGGTTTTCCACTTTTTGAAATTTTAGAATTTAACAGCATAGTAACTATATAAAAAGGCTTAGCTTGATAGATTTATAAGAAAAAAATTCCCTTTAAAATGGGATAGTTTCACAGAAAAACTGGAAGTTTCCAATAATGTTAAACTTGCACTTCCTCTATGATGGAGCAATTCCAGTGCTGGGTATCCACCCCAGATAAATAATCGCTTGTGTTTACACAAAATCCATACACAAAGACTTATAGTGGCTTTATGCGTAATCATCCCACACTAGAAACAGCCCAATGGCCTTCAGTGGGTAAAGAGATAAAACTGTGGCACATCCCTTCAATGGAATATTAACAATAAAAAGGAAAGCTCTATGGATAAACACAACATGGATGAATCTAAAGGCATTATAGCTAAGGATATAAATCAGTCTCAAAAAATCACATACTGTATGATTTCTTTTATATGACTTTCTAGAAAAAGCAAAAGTATAAGAGACAGAAAAGTTTGGTGGTTTCTAGAGGTTAAGAGTAGAGGGATTTTGTGACTGAAAAAAGGCAGCCTAAGGGAATTTTGTGGGATCTGTAAATCATAGAAGAGTCAATTTTATTTTACATTAACTATAACTGAGTAAAATTTCTTTAAAGAACCAAAAAAAAATTTCACTGTTAAGATATGTCCCCAAATGTAATTATGTACTTGTGGGTGAACAAATTTTAAACCAGAAAAATTTTGAATTAAGTGAAGAGATATTTAAGGAAGACAAACACTTTAGTATTTTCCTGGAAAATAGAACTTATACATCTGAGATAAGTTAAGTACAAATAGTTACTTTAAGATAATTTGGCCTATAAATTTAATGTAGTGGCCTCATAGTTATAATTTAAAATATGTTGTTTAGCAATCCACTTGGGTTTTTTTTTAATTTTAATTTGAAATCTTACTAAGTTTATACACAGGTTTCTGTTTTTAATAACATGTTTTACAATATTAATAAATCTATTGTATTTTAATAATTACTTAAGTACCTAAAATATTGTGTTTATATCAATTAATTGAAGTATTTGAAGAAAACTCAAGTGGTATAAATTTAATTTAAAATGTTTGGCCTTAATTTAACTATGTATATTAATACTGCCAAGCATTATTCAAAGGCCATTTAAAAATATTTTTCAAATTTCTTAGGTTTGTCAATAGAATAATAGAAATCATAGGTGGAATATAAAAGCTGAAAGAAATTTAGAAAATTTGTATACTAATTCTAAAATCAAAATAACACCTGGATAACGATTTCTTCTCATAAACTTACGCTCAAGAACATCAAAGACCTGACACAAATAGGTACTATTATTTTCTTCATTTTGCAGATGAGGAAACAAGGCACAAAGAGGCAAATGTATTTGTCTCATGTCACACAGAAATACTATCCAATATTCCTGCTAAATCAAAGAAATAAGAGCTCTTGTTTAGTTCTGCTATAATCATAAATCATAAAATCCTGGAGGGCAATTGAACAACATAATTTTTTTTTTGTTAATGTTACTTCCAAGGTCAATTTTTCTGCTTGTTAATCTCCATCGTTCTCTTTTGATTCCAGATTTTTTTCAAATGTTTCTTCCTTGGTGATAAGGGACTCTGTTGTTTGGGTCTATATACACAAATGGCATTTTTTTTTTCTTTTTTAAAGATTGGCACCTGGGCTAACAACTGTTGCCAATCTTTTTTTTTTTTTTTTTTCTGCTTTATCTCCCCAAACCCCCCTGTACACAGTTGTATATCTTAGTTGCTGGTCCTTCTAGTTGTGGGATGTGGGACACCGCCTCAACATGGCCTGATGAGCTGTCCCGTGTCCGCGCCCAGGATCTGAACCCTGGGCCACCGCAGCAGAGTGCACGAACTTAACCACTCGGCCACAGAGCCTGCCCCGAACAACATAAATTTTTAAAAATATGTCATTATATCTGATAATTCCCTTACTGGGCATAATTTTTCTGTTAAAAATTAGCATTCTTTATATGGAAAAATTAAGAAAAAAACAACATTCTATCTTAAAGAATTGATTAAATCTATACAACATAAATAGCTCCTCAGGCATTTAATATAATACAGTATAGCTCTTAAAATTTTCTTCCAGAAGAATATTTAAATATTGGTAAATAATTTATTAAGTGAAAAAAGTTTAAAGTGCTCAGGGCATATGATTTTAAGCACAATGGGTGCTATGCACATAATCAGTGAAATACATGCAGAGAAGAAAGAATTGAATCATATATACTAAAATGGTTGCAATGTTTTTTTCCCATGTGGTGAGCTGAATTTTGTTTTATGCTTTCTCTAAATTTCCTGACTTAATGAAAATATATTTGAAAGCAGAGAAAAATACTTTTTGTTAAAATATAGACAAGTAGTGCTTATATGAAATACCCTGTGTACTGATTTATTCACTGATTGAGAAGAAAACCTATAAGCTTGTCATTAAAGGAGTTAGTGGTTTCTGCTATGTAGTTGTATTAACTAATGTTGCCCTCATGGTTAGCATCTTCTCTCATAGGACATTATGGATCATAATTTGACACATCAAGTACTTATTGGTAGTTTAGGAAACTGAACACATAAACAGAACACCTCTTTCAGTAGGTATCTTCTTTTAGTAGTAGTAAAAGATGACACCCCTGTGTCTGTAATATACATACATTTTCATAGGTATTCCCCAAACTCTCAAAAGCAAATATATGCACAGATGCTCAACCTCTAAAACTCAGAGAAAAACCAAAGGCCAGGAGAGACACAAAATCTTGGCCACATTCCTGGTTGATGCTCTACATTTTTCTTATTGGGTAAGATACCATAACCCAAATTGGATTATCCTCTGACTCCAAGGCACTTGAGGCAGCCTTGCTCTCTCTATTCCTTGCTGTTTCATTCAGTCAGCCAGATTTTTGAACAGGGTCATGTGCAATGTACAAGATTAATCTTCTCCCAAAAACAGCATTTCCTGAGCAGTGGTTAATCCATAAAAGCCTAAAATTAAAGGAAATCTTTTGACTTCAAGTAACACAAAGCAGGGTTTGGGGATAGAGTGTCAGCCTCTTGTTTTGCCTTTGATATTCCGATCCCCTTCTGAGCTCACTCAGACACTTGCTAGACCTCCAGGTACGAGGGATGCAGCTTTGTTTTGACATCAAAGTTCAAGGGGAGAGTGCAGAATGCTAACGAGCACTGCGAGTTCCAAAGGACACGATTAAGCTCTAATTGGTAAGCAGGTGCAGCTCAGCGAATCATCGGTATGAGAGACCACACAACCTCTCAGCCTGAAAAGAGAAAATAAAATAATATCATCTGATATGTCCTTTGATTTTTTTCTTTTTCCGCCTTTTTTTTTTTAATCTGGATACTAGTGCACAGCTAATCACAGGAGATACTGAGTCATTGATTTTTTCTGCAGAGGTTGCTGATTAAGGTAACAACCACTGGCAAGCAGAGCAGATTAAATATTTGTCACAAGAAACGGGATTAAAAGATCACAGACCCTGAAATAGGGATATTTCAGGTTTGGTTGCAGCAAAGTAGAATACGTTGTGACTTATCATCTGTCTCACATTGCTCACGGAATCCTTGCCCCTACTAGTGACACAGCCTCTTGGAGACTGTGGATTAGCTTTTAATGTCAGGCAAAGCAAGTCCTGGAATCCATCCTGTGGGAGTGTGGCTGCTCTGAAGAGTGAAGCCACTTGTCAGGGCAGTAACTCAGCAGGGACTTAATGGGAAGAGAATCTGCTCGCCAGCACCAAACTTGCTTCACAACAAATAACAGTTCTCTTTGTGGAGAGCTGAGAAAAGATCAGCACTCAGGTAATGGAATGGAATTAAGCTTGATATTGAACTTCTGTGCCATGGAAGTATCTACTAAACAGTTATCAGCCCAGAGTATTGAACGGTGCACTCAATTTTGGCAACTAAAATTTTGCTTTTCATAAAAACACCTGATTTTTCACTGGCAGAATAGTCACCCTCAATATTAAAACAATATAAATAAAAAAAATACAATGAAAATATCCTAGTATAACTCAGCCTCCCATGTTAAATATTGGTGACACGAATGCATGCACACAGACCACTCACCACTGTATTATAAATACGTGGGTTTGGGTGTTTCGTTTTTTTTAATTTTTATTTCACACAATGACCTGAGATTTTATTCTCAACAAAGTGTGTGTGTGTGTGTGTGTGTGTGTTCTGTGCGTGTATGAGTTTCTGTGGTGTCTTTGTTGTTGTACTGTTGTTACTTTATGGCTTTATTGAATTATGTAGTGTGTGAGACCCTTTCCACCTCGTCGGTAATATCGATTTCCCCAGTATGTTAGTTAAAAATATGTTGGCACCAGCCCAGTGGCGGAGGGGTGAAGTTCATGCACTCCGCTTCAGCCACCCAGGGTTTGCAGATTCAGATTCCCAGCACAGACGTAAACCCCACTTGTCAAGCCATGCTGTGGCAGCATCCCACATACAAAAACATAGAGGAAGATTGCCACAGATGTAAACTCAGGGACAATCTTCCTCAAGCAAAAAGAAGAAGATTGGCAACAGATCTTAGCTCAGGGACAATCTTCCTCACCAAAAAATAAAACAAATGTAACGGGTTACATCAGGCTGAAAGTTTTTATTCTTTTATAATATTCATGAAAGTCAAATAAGAAATTGCTTTTCCCTGTCAAACTAGAGAAATGTTTTAAAATTTCTTTAATAGAGATGTTTAGAAGAAATTTTGTCAATAATATAGAACTGTGTTGTCTTGCCATACAGCCCGTCCCATGGTCCTTTAAATGATTATAGAGATTTGCTTTTCCCAGCAGTGACTGTGTTTTCCATTTCACAAAATCCTCATCAATCTGAACCAACCTCTTTGACAAAGTTTACAACAATTGATTTTTTAAAATCTCATTTTAATTCTTTTAATTAGTTCTGTGCCTAATTTCATATGTGCTTATTTGTATTTCTTCAATTTTCTATTGTTTTATTTTTCTATCTTTATCACTGAGGGATTCATATGTTATTTATTTATGAGTTTACCTACTAAAATATAAGCTCTATGTAACAATTGTTGGTATTCATCCAGAATTTTTAGTCTATTTTAAAATATATGCAGTTCCTTATTTGAAGCGAAAACTTAATTTTATTTTAATCCAACTACTTTATCAAATATTCTACCACCTGAAATATTGTTTTGAAATCATCAGAACAATATATATATTCATTTTAAAATATGGACTATACACAGAAAGAAAGAAAAATAGTTGGTGGTTCCATCTTCTGATGGAAATAATTATCAGCACTCTGATTATTAGTACTTTCTTTTCAGACATATGGTGAATACATTTTGTAGAAAAGTTGTGACTGGTGTGTGTGCATGCATTTGTGTGCACATATGCTTTTTTTTTTTTTTTGCTGAGGGATATTCACCCTGAGCTAATATCTGTGCCAATCTTCCTCTATTTTGTATGTGGGTCACCTGCCACATTATGGCCACTGAAGAGTGGTGTAGGTATGCGCTTGGGAACTGAACCCAGGCTGCCATAATGGAGCATGCTGAACTCACCAGGAGGTCATGGGGCAGGCCTCTGGGTGCATTTTTTAATACTATGTAATATCATGATGAATTTGTCTTTTCTACTATGGTCCTTTTGGTTACTTCTTATTTTAATTATTATACAAATTTTGAGATGAACCGTATGCATATTTCTGTACCTATCATTGAATATTTCCTCAGGTTAATTTCCAGAACTAAAACAGTCAAGACAGTTTTCCTTTTCCTTGAAACTCAACAGTTTCACAGAACTGCTATTTAAGAGTTTATCTCTTCAAATTTCCTTTGGTCTGGTGAACCTATTGATTTGCAGATGTAAGTTTCAAGCTCTGGTAATTTTGTCATATTATACTTTGTGCATCTTTTTCTTTTATTCTGTTCTAATGCTCAGAAATATTATATGTATCTGTATATAGATGAACATATTATATATAACATTATGTATACACTTTTATACATACACACACGCATCCTATTTGGATAAATTCTCCATAGATGGCATTTTTGCTCTCATTAATTTAATCTGCTTGGCTTTTTTCTTGGAAATTCTCCCTATCATTGCCTAGAGGCCTCATGCCCAATTGCCTTCCTGTTCACACCATCTCTAATTACTGATTCACATTTCCAATTGCAGTGAACTGGAATTGGTTTATTTCTGCCCCTAAATATGTTGCATTATTCAGAAGTATAGCCTTTACATGCATATTGATATATGAGATAAACCACAGAGCAATAAGTTGGGATCTGAAATACTCATGGCCATCTTAGAAAGCAGTTGTTTGAGTGTTGTAATGAGCAGTTCAATTTTAAAGTGGTAGAGAATAAGTCAGATGCAGTAGCAGACCACATTAATCTGAAAGTTCTTTATCAAATGAATTCATCCTCTCGACTATCCTGTGAGATACAAGGCTTTAGGGCCTTATTTCCACAAGCAATGATGAAATAGAAGCCTAAAGATGTTATGTATCCAGTCACACAAAATTGGTGACCTAACTAAGACTCAATATAGGTCACAGATTTGTCAGTTTCTGCTGGCCTTATTATAGCATATGCTAATTTGGTAGAAAACAGAATGAGACTAATCCTCATATTTTTAATGGGCTTTATTTCCCATGGGCAAATCATCTCATGCCAGGATGCATGCCATCGTGCCACACATTTATTTTTAAAATAAAAGTAAAACCAAATTATTGGCATAGTTGTCAAAATATTCATTTCATTATACACATAGCTACAGCTTTTGTAGATCTTTAAGGTTAACAAAATGGAGAACTTGGTTTTCAATTTATTACTAAGAATATAGGGCCAGCCCCTAAAGTCTAGGTACCTGCAGCTTGCTGTGTTTTTTTGTTTGTTTGTTTTTTAGTGTGTTTTTTTGAGGAGGATTAGCCCTGAGGTAACTACTGCCAGTCCTCCTCCTTTTGCTGAGGAAGCCTGGCCCTGAGCTAACACGCATGCCCATCTTCCTCTATTTTGTATGTGGGACGCCTACCACAGCGTGGCGTGCCAAGCAGTGCCCTGTCCGCACCCGGATCCGAACCAGAGAACCCCGGGCCACCGAGAAGCGGAATGTGTGAACTTAACCACTGCGCCACCACGCTGGCCCTACGGCTTGTTGTTAATAAGGCTGAGATAGGAAACTTGATTCCTTAATGAAATAAGTAACATCCACGATCACAGTTACACTTTCAATTCTAAACAGTGGTCCCTATGACTTCAAGCTCAGAAATATATTCTGTTCATTGCAGAGAGCAAAAAGAGGCCTGGCTGCTGATTGAAAGCCAGCTCTTAGTATTTGTTGTTCAGCTATAGTGATTTATTGTGCTGATTCATTATATATACTTACATAAAGGGCTACTTATTACATGTGCTTAATTACATCACTTTTGTCCAAGACTTTAATCATAATATCTCTAAATAAGCCATTGTAAAGAATTTGCTCTCTTGGTGGAATGCAGATCTTTTCCTTTCTGATACTGTAGTATTTTTGTTGTTTGTTTGCTTTAGGTTCATTTATACTGTTGGAAAGGATTTAATTACAATCAACCTCTGTACTTCACTGGAACTTATAATTACATTTTAAATGTCACTTCAGTAAAAATGTATTTATTCATTCATTCATTCAATAGATATGAATGTAGATATTCACATCAATATAGATATATACATATATAGAGAGATTAGGTACAGATCATGCCTAGAATGTGCTAGGCACTGTTAGGAAATCTCAGATAAAAATGGTTGTATAAAGTGCCATGTCAGTGTATCACAGCTTCTCTTTATATTGCGAGTCAAATTTTATTTCTAGCTAAATAATAATTTATATATAAACATGTTCCTGTCCACCAAGACTGAAGATATAAAAGGGCCTTCTGATATTTGAACAAAGAGGTAAGCAGACACCTGCACCTATCTTTTAGTAAACAGCATTCTTTCTGCATGTGACTATGCTTTTGTTGCAAAAATAAAAATCTATAAACCTGGTGTCTGCTTGTGAGTCATTGGACTGAACGGAAGTGCAAAGTGTCAAGCAGGTTGAGAAGAAATGTGTTCTAAGAGCTGACGTTACTTAGATAGATTCAAAACTAATTTCATCAGAGTTGTCCAAACAAAGCTTCCATAAGCTGAGAACTTGCTATGACAGATCATATACAACACTAGATTGCAATTCTTGATCAATACTGACTTATAATTATGGAGGAGTCCATTTACAGGAGGCTAATGAAGAACCTACTAGTTATCCAGTTTAATAGATTTCCTTACTTTATCTCTTGACATACAAGATATCAACTTGAAATAGGTGGGATTTTTGTCAAATATTTGAGTAAAGTAGAAAGTTATTATGTCCGGGTAGATGTTTGAATTCAAAACAAGACAATAGTTGAATCATTATCAGAAATTAGGGATAGATTTACATAGTCTTGTAATTCTATTTATTTTGGAAATGAAAAAGAAAGAGTTAAAGCAAATAACTTCCACAGGTTTTTTTGATCCATGAAGCAATTAAAATTATATTACAGAAATTAAACATTTCTATCAATACAACACATTTGGGCCATCAATTTGAGAACACTTATAAACAAATGTATTAGAATATACTAACCCTGAAATACCTGATTCAAAATCCGATAAGTAAATAGTAGTTGTTCAAAACTGTCAAAGTCTAGCAACTTTGTAAGTTTTATGTTTGAACTGAATGACATGAAAATACACTAATTTTTCCTTGCTTGTATTGTTTTGACTCATGCTATTAATTTTGTTTGGAAAATTACTACCATGATCGGGCACTGATATATGTATATACGTATATACATGTATATACATAGTCTCCTTTCATATTTTTATTGAGTACCCCTTCTCATAGTTGGAATTGATCTCTGTCTTTGTGTACATCTGTCTCATTCTTCTACTCATTTCAGTTTGATTTGCATGCTTGTGGACATAAATGTCTTCTCCCACACATTTGTATATTCCTTACAAAAATGATTTATTCTTTCTAGCCACCCAGAATCCAATATGCTGCCTTGTGAATAGAAGGTGCCCAAACTGTGCTGAAACTTCCTGAATTTTTCACTTCATTAAAACAAATGGATAACTGGATCGTGTCACCAATTAATATTTGTTAAACATAGTGAATACTATGCAAACATTTAGTGAGAGAAAAACTCTGCATGAATACCTGACACCTAGTTTAATCCTGCCACTTCATAACATTTTCATGAAATTTCTATAATCTTAATGGGGCAGTAATCCTAGCAGTTAAGCATAAGTGATCATGAACACTGTACATATTATTTATTAAATGATTTCATTTGCTCGGAGTTCTATGATTCTGCATTACCTGACCCTTGAAATCAACAGATAAAACAAAGATTTCCAAGAATGGAAATTCATTTTACTAAAATTCAAGCTGTTAGCAAATGGTTAAAATTGTTCTGGTTGATAATTTGGTTTGAATTGCTATTTACCTGCAATTCTTTTTAGGATTTTATAAAGAGAGTAATAGGAACAAGAGCAGAACTTGGTAGAAATATAGCCAACCTCCTTCACCTTTCTAATCAAGATAATGCTGTATTGGAAATAATCATAGAGGATGTGCTATACAAAATGATCATAGAAACTGGGTATATATTTTCTATGACTTATATTGCTGAAAATACCATTAATTCACTCTTTCATTTATGCATTTATTCAAAAAGCATTCATTAAACATCTGTAATTTGTTAGACAACATGCACTGTGTCTAAACAGCACTATCTGTTGCTACATCAAAATATTTGAAACAAGTCGAGAGTTTCATTTGTCTAATTGCTTTATTTTTCCACATAATTGCAGTAGAAATGGATTCATTAAGCTGAGTGTGTTTATTAGTGATCATTCAAAGTAAATGTAGTTGCATTTCCAAAACAAAGCAAAAAGGAACCACTGGAAATATTTGGCTGTGATAAGAAAGATCTTTAAAAGATTCACATAAGCCTAGAAGATATTTGAGACAATTTTTTCTAAAATGTTTTTATTTTACTTATATGCTTTGTAAATTCGTTGAAAAAGTATGTATGCAGCACCTAGTATATGCCAGCAATGCCTTATATACTGGGGCTGCAATAGTGATCAAAACAAATACAGTCTATGATTTCAGTAGAATTCAGCCTACTGAGGGAGTTGTATATTGATTACATCATGAGGGAAATACACAATTAGTTATTTAATCTTTTAAGTTTTATGTAACATAGGTAGAGAGGGCTATGGGAATATACATTACAGGAGCAGAACTCGATGACTAATTGGATGTGGGGGAAAAAAGGTCAAGGATTAAACTTGGGTTCTTGGCTGCACACACAGCTTGGAACATTCATAGATATAGGGATCTTAAAAGATCATTACACTGTCCAGGTTCATGGAGTAGCATTCACAGGTTTGTAGGGAAGATCATTAACTTTGGTTTTGGATATGTTGAGCTTGATTTTTATTTGAAACATCCAAGAAAATTTGATGAGTAGACAACTGGATAGATGTATTGTAAACTCAGAGAAAATGTTTGGGGTAGAGAAATAAATTTATGAATGATAGGCCAAAGAGAGTAAATGAAGCCATGAGATTGCAGTGGAAAGTTAAAGGATGAGAGTGAAATACAACCCGTAAAACTAAAATATTTTAAAGCCTAAAACTGTAGTGATTCCAAGCAAAGAATAGAGACTAAGAAAGAATATCCAGATAAACTGAACGAAAATCAAGAGAGTGTTCTATTAGATTGTGTTGTGCTAATTATTTCACAATGTATACACAAATCAAATCATCTCATTGTACAACTTAAATATACACACTTTTTATTTGTCGATGATACCTCAGTGAAGCTCTTCCTAATTAATCTTGGTTAGCTAAGACTTCTTTGCAAAGGTGAAGTTTTCACATTGATGAATATAAGATATTGTATTTTCACTTGATGAGTCAAACTTATATACCAAATTGCCTGTTTCTCGCCTTCACCTGGATGAAGTACATTTCAAATTTAGTGTGTTCAAAACAAACTCTTGGTGTCTTAACCTCACCCTCATGAACTTGTTCTTTCTACACCTCTTCCTTTTTAATCATCTTTAATTCTTCTTTTTAGTTCATCTCTAAGTCCTGCCAAATTTATCTTAAAACATTCTGGATTCTAGTGTTTTGACTATGACCATCATTAACTGAGCCATCTCTCCTTGCTCTGGGAGCTACAGCAACAACTTATCTGATGTTTCCCAAAATAACCCTTGCCGCTGACCCTCAACACCTATCCTACATTCAAAACAATCCACAGGATACCCAGCTTGTAGTTTTACTTTCAAGAGCCAAGTCATTTTTTTTTCTGCCTACCTCCAAGTTACAGTATCTTAAATGACTTCCCATCACAATGAAAATAAAATCTAAATCCATACTCCAAATTTTAGTGCAATTTCAACCCATTAAACTCCCTGCCACACACACAGAACTCAATGGACTGTCTTCAATTTGTTGAAAATGCCAAGCCCTTTACTACCTGAAATGCTCTCCTCACTGTTCATTGGTGAATTTCTCTGCTTCTTTTACAGTTCCTGAAGAGACTTCCCAGACTCCCACTGAAGTATAGCCCTGTTTTTGCCTTTCTTATCAAAATGTGATTAGGGATTCCAATGTAACAGGATTTCTATTTATTTTTTCTTTATTTGGTTTTGTTGTTTTCTTCTTTTTCAGACACCTCTCACAACTTTAAGCTTCATGATTAAGGGACAAATTCTCTGTTATTCTCTGTTTTATCTTTTGCATTTCGCAAGATGTCTTGTATAGTACTGAGGCTCAATAAATAATAGTTGAAAGAATGAATGGCAATTAATCCCAAGGCCTCAGTTTATTAATCTATCAAATGAAGGCATAGGGTTAGATAATCTATATCGTCCCATCTTACATCAATAAAAGTAATACAGTATACTTGAATAAAATAATTTGACAGGTCTAATTATTTCACCCAATTGATTGTCTAAGCCATCCTATTTGATTCATAGTTAATTAATGTATTCGTTGGATTAGTGGGGTGGGTTAGGGAAAATGTTATAATTCCAGGCCAAATCAATTACTATATTGCTTTTATGAAAAGGAGAAATAGTTCAAGGGACATTTTATCCTCACCATTTTTCATTTCACAATCTTTATACTGACAGTTTTGAAACTAAAGTGCTGATACACTATTTCCAGTTCATTCAAACCAGGAAACAACAAAAATATTGCAAGGTGGGGCTACACACTTTTATGAGATTCTGGTTTATTTTTGCTGACTCCAAATTTTAGATATTTGAGACTGAAAGTAATATATATTTTTATCCCTGTATTCTGCAACTGAAGTATAAGCTTCAGTACCTGGATCCTGGAGGAATGGAATTAATTAAAAATATCAAATAGACAATCTTTAGTGAATTGGGTCATGCACTCCAAGTTTCCTCCCTCGGTACAAGGTATTCAAGTCCTAAGTCGCCAGAAGTGTTGATTTCCGAGGGCTCAGAGCTGAATGCCTCTCCAGGAATTCATCTATGTCCTCTCTGAAAGATATCACTTCACCTCACATTACTCCCTTCCCAGAGTAGACCTACGTCAAATTACAGGTTGATGGGGGGGTTAAAAGGCCTGACCCTCTTTCCTTGAATGAGAACAACTCTGAAGAGTTTTAGCAGTTGTAGAGCTCCCTATAGAATTGGCTGTGTCCTGTGTTGCCGCCTCATCACGGTTCAGTATTCTTGTTCTGCCCTTTTCTGTTTTTCTCATTCCCTTAAAACTGTCATTCATAAGAGTACTCTCCATTAATACTCGTTTATGCAAATCTCTGACTCGGAGTTTGATGCCTGAGGAAATTGACCTGCACACCGTGCATTCTAAAACATATTTTTTGTCTATATCCATGCTAAAAAGATTATTTTCTTCAAAATTTTAAAATTATCATTAAGAGACATGTCATGATTCATTTGAAACATCCTTCCTTTTAATTAGGGAGGAAATCACTTATGGTGGTCCTTGTTCACTATCATTCTATAGAAGAGTGCTTTAGTGGGGCAGCATCATCAACTTCATCTGGGAGCTAGTTGGAATTGCAAAGACTCAGGACTCATCATAGCCCCACTGAATCAGAATCCCTAAAATTGGGACCCAGGAATCCCTAGAAATGGCACCCAGAGAAATCATCCCTCCAGGTGACATTATGCATGTTTAAGTTTGAAAAGCATTGTAAATATCAGATATTGATGGAGAAAGAATGGACAATACAACAGCATAACTACATTCAAAAAGTAAGAAATTATATTTTAATTAAATAAATTAAATTGATATAAGAAACATGAGTATTAGAGACATATAGATGAGTTGCTATTGTCTCCACATTTTACAAATAAAACATATAGTTATAGAGCAATATAAGTAACTTGATTTCCATTCTGACTTGTGGCTTCATATATTAGATTATTCCAGCAGTACTTTTCAGTTCAAACCCAATACTTAGAGTTTTCTAATTTTCCATCAAACCATTCTTATCTTTCTGCAGATTAGGTCATCAAAAGTGTTTCAGCAAGCCTAACAATTGAGAGTAAAACCTGTCAGTATTGGGCTACTCCTTCACAGTTTACAAATTGCTTTTGCCTGCCATATGTCATTTGATGTTAATGAAAATCATGTGCCAGATTCTCTTTTAATTAACAGATGAGAATGTGTGTATTTATTGAGGCCAAATGGCTTGCTCAAGATCAAGCTTGTAACTGATAGAATAAGAATCAGGTTGTCTGAGTCCACATCCTGTGTCCTGTTAAAGGAAATTCAGACATTAGCATTGGAAGGACCTATCTATCATCATCTCTCTTTGATGATTTCTTCTTGATGCTAATAGAATCACCTCAATGTGCAATCTCCTTAAATTAAGTGAATACAACACAAATTCAAGGCTACTGCTGTGTTGCTTTATTTTTCTATTTCTGTCCATCCCGTGGGTCTAAGTGTAAATATGTATGATATGGTCTTATGATCAAGGAGGAAGTAAATGGGTAATTAAAATACCTGAAAATCTGGAATTATTTTCCTGTTGATAATCATTTTAGTGTATCAGATATTTGGGAAAATCTTAGATAATATAATTGATCTTCATTAGTTTTAAACACATTCTACACTATTTATTGAGTGTCTACTGTATACCAGTCATTTTGATGGATACTGTGTAAAAAGAGATAAGAAAATAAAGTCCCTGCTCTCCTGAAGAATATTGTTTAATGAAGCAAAAAGCTGCTGACAAGTAATCAAATACGTAATAAAGTAATTACAAAGTGCAAAGTATATGAAGGAAATAACCAAAGAAACTGGGGTGCTAAATTGGAGAATAATGAAAAGCAGAGGAACTGCTAAACTGAATACATCATTACTATTAATGATATTACTCCATATTAATACTACTCTTCTTAGTACTACATATTCAAGCTGTAAGAATCTGTTTTCCTAAGATTTTAAATACTTGCAGCTGAGTACACTTGAAGAGAAGGGTTCTGTTCTGTATAGTGTCGCAAGCATGCCTTCAGGTTTCTAAAGTTGATAATTTAAATGCACTCTCATTTTTGTTTATGATTACCTGGATAAATACATCTCACAATTAAATCATAAAATATTTCCCATAGGACTCCTGTCCCATAGCACATTAACAAAATGATTGCCTTGACCTTCATTTATTCTCTTTAGGCTAAGGCTGAAAGGCTTTACCACAAGGAAAGTTTCCGGTCACCCTTTAATTTTGGTGTGGAATGGGATGTGGACTGCTGATGATGCCGAGTGCAGTGGGTGATTTTACACCTTTCAAGAGCAGGCAGACGGTAGCAGCAGATGGAACATATTTATAATCGCAAACATCCCCATTGAGCAGTCATTTAAACATCTGGGTCTGAGAAAGGGTCACCACTGCTGGAATGAGTTCAAATGTGTTATAACCGGCTTCACCTATCCCATCATGTATATAATGATGGTTAGAAATTCTCTAAAGCATCAGCTCTTAATTCTTTCTCCTGATTCTTCTTCCATTCTGTATATTTTTACTCCAAAGCAAGATATTCTTGCTGAGAAGATTATTTTAAAAAAAACCCTAGGATTTGTAGGGGAGGAAGACATTTCCTCTTCCCAAATGTGGGTTCGTCTGGCTGGAGAACGAATTAAATTCACATGAGACAGAATAGCAAGAGAAAATTAAACAAAGCTTTATGAGGAACCATGGCCCAGGACCTCTCTTCCCAAAGGAAGAAAGGGCACCGAAGAAGTGGGGTGCACAGAGTGGTTATATACCCCCAAACAGAGTGTTTCACATGTGATTGAAATGTCCCTCCCACAATAGTCACAAGATTGCCCTGTCGGCACAGCACTTGATGGACACAGCAGGTAGTGGGTCTGCTATCACGGTGTGCATAGCAGGAGGCCAGTCGATTGTCTGGAGCTGAGTGTGACAGGTGAGCGCAGCAATCAGTTCCTAGCCTAAGGAAAGATGCTTAATCCTTAAAGAAATGCCAACGTTGGGAGGGGGAGGGAAGTCAGTTACAGGAGGTTACCAGATAAGCACAATAAAATGCAGATTTAAGTCCTTGCCTTTGGCATTGATTAAGAGTTTCTAGAGAGAATGTCATCTCCTTTCTTCTTCCTGGTACACAGAGGGAGGCACCTTATACAGATAGAGATTTACCTTACAAATGTAAATGTGTCCTAACAAAGGGCAAGTTCCATTCCTCAGAGCCTCCTTCCCTGTCCCACTTTATCAAAAGCAATCAGCCTCAAATAATCCTGATGCCAAAGAGACATATCTTGGGGTGGCCAATTTCAGGTCCCTACAGATTATACATTTAATGCATGCATAAAGCAACAACTAGCCTTATGGACATTTAGTATGTGCCAAGTATAGTGATAACCACCTTGCCTCCATTATCACATTTAATCCACTAAACAGCTCCATGAGGTAAACACTGTCATTATCTCATTCCTTAAATTCTTTAGAGTTAAAAAGGTGTGAAAATGGATCCAATAACCTTGCAACAAGATGAATCTAAGCTTTCTCGGAGCTCTGCTTCTCCTCCACTGGGATATGGTAAGAAGGTTCAAGTTAGTTAACCAGTGTTAACTGGGGCAGTGGAAACCCATGGAAGGAATTCCTTACCTAAAAATGATTCCTCTCCATCACCATGAAAATAGTTTGCTTAGATATTCAGAGAAAGTTATTTACAAAGACTACCATACTAGACTCTAAAAGTGAATATCACTTTAGTTTTCTGCCATTTCTCTCCCAGTGTCATAAAAAGCCCAGCAGCATATATAAACTCCTGGGGACAGGGAGAGGGGAGGATAAATAGCTCACCTTTCAGAGTTTCAAGATGGGTGAGTATTTGACTTAACCCATTAAACAAAACCAAAGCAAAACTAAATTCTTGAGAACGTATAAACCTCTTAAAATATCATGTACCACGTCCAGCCCTGGTACTGGGGGACTATGGAGAGAAGGAAAAAAAAAAAATGATTGGCAACAGATGTTAGTGCAGGTGCCAATCTTTAAAAAGAAAAAAATCATGTACCATATTAGGTATAGCTACATCTCTTCGCTCCTGCTGCAGGCCTTCTACATATATAAATATATTATGTGTATATATATATATATATTTCATTATATATATATAATTGATTTGGAGTTAAGATTACTATATCAGAGCAGTAAGGGAGACAAATCAAAGGATATATTAATGCATTATAATTAAAACTAATTACAAATAAAAATGGCAAGTAATAGGATATACTGGAATATACGAGGAAGCCATTTGGTGTAAACCTAATTTGGCCTGACCTTGTCTTTCCAAAAGGGCCTGACCAAGGCCGTTGAGCGTGCATTGTATATCTGCTTTAGAGATTCCCTATGGCAAGAGCAAAAGGCCCTTGAGATAAAGGTGTAACTTCTCTCCCCCTCCCAACATTGGCGTCTCCTTAAGGATTAAGTATCTTTCCTTAGGTTAGAAGCTGATTGCTGTGCTCACCTGTGACAGCCCAGTTTGAGACAATAGACTTGCCTCCTGCTACGCCCACCAAGATAGCAGACCCACTACCTGCTGTGTCCATCATGTGCTGTGCTGACAGGGCAATCCTGTGACTATTGTGGGAGGGACATTTCAATCATATTTGAAACACCCTCTTTGAGGGTATATAACCTCCCTGTGTACCCCTACTTCTTTGGAGTGCTCTGTTCCTTTGTGGAAAGACTCTCCCAGGTTATAATCCTAAGATTTAAGCTCAGAATAAACTCACCCAAATTTTCATTTATAGATTGGTTATGGATTATTTTCGTGGACACTAATTTGAATAGCTATCTACTTCATAAAATATCACAGCCTAAGCTAGAAACTGGATGAGTTACATGAGACAATGGTTAAGCAGTAAGAGTACAGAAACATCCCCAACAGACACTCCAGCCCTAACTGCTCTTTCCTCCAATTAACTCCTTCTCATTTTGCAGTGTCAGCTTAGACGTATCCTTCTCTTACCCTCTCGTGCTTGGATCAGCTGCTTCTCATGTGACATCCCATAACTTCCTTTGCTAATTTCTGTAACAGGAACTCCACACAGTGTAGAATACGAATGCACTATTGCTAACAGTTGAATTGGACATCTTTTCTCTCATCAGGCTTTTTACTTTCTATAACATATGTTCTTATAACCATTCATTGAATTTTTCTCAGTTGAGTTTTGATTTTATTCATATGGGCTATGGAGACCTTAACAATTTTCTAGAAATTAGTCTAATAAAACAATTGAAAAATAAATTTAACTAAGAGTTGTTTGCACCTCTGAGCAGTCTCCTATGTTATGTGCTACTGTGATACAATGATCAAAATTAAACACAGTCTACTTGGAAATATAGACGCAAACAAACGGATATCAAAAAGTATAAAGAAGTTATTCTAAAAACATAGGCTGTAAAAACACGATCTGCAATGAAGACTTACTGAGCTAAAATTAATTCCAAGGGTTTTGAATGGAGATAGAGGGCTGAAAGGACATTTTAGGGAATAAGGATAATCTTTAAATGAAACCTAATGACAAGGAGGACATTCCAAACATTTGGCTGTCAAGAGGAGCAATGCAGGATAGGACACAGAGTGACTAAGAGAATGGTGGAGGGAAAAGGTAGGAATTTGTGAGATCTATGCAAGAATAAAGTACTCATCAAAATACTTTAATAACATAAAATATCTTTGACATTAACCAAAATTACTTTAGCCTAAATCAGTAAAGAATGGAAAATTATAACTGTACATATTTCAAATATAATAATCATTCATTTTATTTTTTATTGACTCAGTTGTAACTAAAAGATATTTATAGGTTATAGTTGCATGCTTTCTCCGATGTCTAATTTTATTTTGAAATCAATACCAAGAGATTTTTGGGGAGATGAACTTCTCTTGTGGAATATTTGAGGATTAAGTTTGACTTCTGAAGTTTTATCATTCCATTATATAAACCTCTACAAAGTAGATTCTGTCGGTCTCATTGACTACTTTATGCCTAAAAGTCCTATAATACAGAGCAAATGATGCATTTGTCAATATATACCACATTTATTTTCTACTACCTTCTCTTTCCACTTTCAAAGATGAATTTGAATTTCACCATCACTTTAAGATTTGACAATAACCAGGAATTAGTGCTTAGTCCTTAGTCTCTACTCTGTTCATCACCAGCAAGGAATGGTTATTTCTTCCTGAGGAAAGAAGCATGTACTGTGATGATTTTTGACAGTGGCTGGTAACACTTCTTGTGACAATTCTCTCTGACTGATATGAAAGGGGAGAAGAGGGGAAAGTGATTCAAATCAAGCTCCAACAAAAACTCAGCAAACTAGCTCTACTCATTTAGGTCAGGTATGTTGCTTTGCCAAGATAATAATCTCAAGCATGTGGATTGCCATTGGATTCTCTAACTTTTCTATCAAACAATTTAATTATCCCATCATGAAGCTTAAAGCAATGTAATATACACACTTTAGCTATAAATTATCTGCAGGTGGATTGGTCATTTGTGGATAATCATGAAATTTAGAAATCCAAATTTGGATTTATGTGAAATTTGGAAATTTGCAAACTTCTGAAAGCCAGGTTACATGATTTGGAACTAACTCATTCTTAAGGCTAAACCTTCCTTGAGCTGCTGGAAGCCTATTTGTGATCTGTATTAACCCACTTAACATGAAAATTTAAACACATCACTTAAAAATATTAAATCTAGAGTGCTTGCCCAAACTATTTCTGAAAGACATTAAAACCAAGGTTTTGTATAAGTGATTAGGATCCTTTACTTTTGGGGCAAAAACAGGAATATAATTCCTCCTCAACCGAAACTTTATTATTTATAACTTGAAGACTCTCTTTGTCTCAATATGTTAATTAATCCATATTCTCTTGGATAATATTGGGTATCTTTTTGTGAATTTACTATGAAATAGGATTAATTATTATTCCCTTTTTTAGGATGAGAAAATAGAGCCTTGAGAGCCAAAATAAGAGGACCACAGCAGCACAGCTAGAAATTAGTGGAGGCAAAGTTCACACCGCGTTGGTTTGACTCCAGAGCGCTCCCTCTTCACCTGTTTTCTGACCTTTACTCCATCCTTTCTAACTCTAGAAGGCATCTTAGAGGAAGAAAGATTATCTCAATTTTGATTTTAGGGCAGGTTTTCTAACCTATTTTGTTGATAGTTGTTTAAAATATATCTACCTTATTAGGAAAAGACATTGAGACTTTATCCTGGATAGGGACCATTGTGAACATTTCAATGACCCATTTCCTAAAGACTGATACAGGCCATGTTTTCTAGCATGTATTTCCCTCCCCTCGCTTAACATGCCCTTCTTACTATTTACTTCTTTGCAACTCTGCCATATTTTCAGACATAAATAATCTCATTATGAATTGATTGCTAAGATAAACAATATTTTAATCATGTTTCTTTTGTTATTTAGGTGGGATAAATGTCATACCTGGCATTTCAAGATCTTTCATATCAATAGTCATTAACTAGCTTTTACAGGTTGCATCCTAATATACTTAGCTTCATACAATTACCAGTCTTCCCAAAAGACAACCCTGATTTCTCTTAAGAGCTATTTCTTAATGAAATGATGGAATGGTTTCTTGACTAAAGTACATACCTAAAACTCCACATAGAATTACAAATTTCAGTTGTTTCTATATTTTATAAGTGTGTGAGAATTATCAAAATGACCAATCTTTGGTATTTGAAAGAAAAACATTTGTAAGAGAAAAAATATTTTAGCCTAGACATCTGGCCCCTTGACGAATGGGACACAGAGCTAAAATTTTTTTTTCATTATTTCACCAGATACTGATTTATAGATATTTTAGTGTCAGTGACACGTGCAGAGTCAGAATTTTTTTTAATGCTTACTTTTCTGAGGTGAAGATAGATAATTTATTCTGGAGGCTGAGTCCAAAGGGAAAGAAATCCTGGAATGGATCGGCTCTATACTTTTGCATCAAAGTGAGCGCTAGGGCCACATTTTCATGACATTTGGGACTTGAGTAATAATTTGGGGCCACCTGGACTTGATTAGCTCAAAGTCAACTATTGTCAGAATGACCTTTGATGTACCTTTTGCCCTCTGCCCCCAATCACCAGATCTCTTCTTCTGCCCTTAGGGAAAATAGTTGTTAGCATTTGGTCAAGTTAAACCGCATTTGAAGAGTTTGTTCCACGAAAACTCTACATGATATCAACTAAAACACTTTTTTTAATATTGTGACTTTAAGGAAAAGAGCTCTGAATCACCTTCTTTTTTTATTCACAACTGAAACTGGTGTGTGTTGAGGAAAAAATGTTATTCTAAATCAGAAGCAGGACCATAAGCAGTTAATGCATCAACCTCTCTTAACATTTGAAAAGGACTTGTTGAACTTCACCTCTTGTTTTAAACCTCTGTCCTGAGCACAATGCATTCAAGATCTCCTTGCTTATAGCCAACTTCAAAAAAGAATGCTCAGGGATCAAAGGCCTTTTTGAAATGACATATAACTGACAAGGGAATCAACATGAATCAGGCATAGACACACACAGTTCATTACCTAGCAAAAGCCGTGAAAACTGGAGACATCATCCATAATTATTAACCATCTGGGAGAGCTGAGGATAAAATTTTATGGGGCTCAAGAGTCAAAGATCAGCATTCAAATGATCATCAACTTTCACCACCTTGTCATTCACCAGTTGGGATCAAATTAATTTTGCTTATTTAACTTCTAATGATGGTACTTTTGCACATCTCCGTGAATGAAAGATTGTGACATGAAATGGCATTTTTTTACTTTAGTGTTAGATAAATTCATTAGATTATTATAGAGAATCAATTTCTGTGATCTCCAATTCAGGGTTCTAAACTTATTCCATGGCAACACATAAGAATCATACGTATTTTTAAAGAAAAATTTGCTCTTAAAACTGACTATTGGGGCTGGCCCAGTGGCCAAGTGGTTAAAGTTCCATGCACTCTGCTTTGCCAGCCCAGGGTTTCCGGGTTGGGATACTGGGTGTGGACCTACTCCACTCACCAGCCATGCTGTGAAGGCATCCCACACTCAAAGTAGGGGAAGATTGGTACAGGTGTTAGCTCAAGGCTAATCCTCCTCAAGCAAAAAAATGAGGAGGATTGACAACAGATGTTACTTCAGGGCAAATCTTCCTCACCAAAAAAAAAAAAAGACTATTCTGAGTTTAGAACAATTTTCAACTTGGGAAGAATAAATGCATGAAATTAAATTTTAAATTAGTTTATTCAAGAGATCTTGTTGCAAACCACAATGCTCTCAATTTATATTGCAGTGGTTAAGGTTTTGGTTTCTAGTGTCAGAATCCAGGTTCAAATCTTGACTTTGCCACTGCTGCCTATGCAATTGTGAGCAAGTAATTTAAAGTTTCCAAGCTTCAATTTCCCTGTAGGTAAAATAGGCATAATAGTAATTATCTCACAATCATTTTGCTAGAAATAAATTAGAACATTGCTTATGACATGTTAAGCATGTAATAAATGTTGGTTATTTTTATTGTTTTAGATCTAGGAGATTTAAAAATGAGCAAAACAAAAAACTCATTCTTGCTTCCACAGAACAAAATATTTTTAAAAGACGTAAAGATATCACAGAGCTAATAAGCCAAAGATGAGTTATGGATTATGAATAATTGATAGATCCAAAAAAAGAAAACCTGAAAAGGTGAGGACAGCATTTGAGTCTGATTTTATCCTAGGGGCATGTGTCATTTTCAGAAGAGATGGCTTCGACGTTAAGAAACTGCACGTTACTTTAGACAACCTTGTGGAGTTAGCTGTACAAAGATTGGAATCCAGCGCCCTGGATTTGGAGATCCTGGTAAATCTCCTATGAACTGGATTATGATTCCAGAGAAGTACTCCCTAAGAGTCAGAATTCCATAAGAGTATACTCTGAGAGTAAGAGTAAGACAAAAATAGATAGAATTGCAAGGACGCTATAGAATAGAAGACAAGCTTTAAATTTTTTTGAAAAATGAAATTACTAATACTTCTCAGAGTTTAAAATAATTTTTCTTTATCAGATAGAAACATAATACCTAAGAGAAGAAAGATTGAGCATCAAAAAAAGGTGGAAGAGGTACATTACATGCAATTGAAAAATACATTAAATAGGTACCTTTATTAAGGGATAAAGGAAATAAAAGAAAAAAATAAGAATTTAGCCCCAAAATGAAATATACAAAAAAAATAGAGTCACTAGAACTGAAATGTAGAGTAAATAAAACTAAGAAATAAATGGATGGATTATTTTAAAAACACATGTGACACAGCTGAAGATAGACTTAATGACCTAGAAGAAAGGTCATAAGAAAATATTCATAATGGAGGAGGAAGAGACAAAAATATAGAAAACATACAAGCGTGAGAGATATAAGTGATTCAGAGAAAAAAAACCTAATATCTAACATATACATAATTGTCTTTGTGGATATTAACTGTCTATTATCCTAACATGTACATCAACACAAAATTAATTCTTTGATCCTAATGTGGAATATGAGATCTAACGACAATATGATGAGTGCATGGAGAGAGAATTCAGGACTTCAAAGATTTGTTTTTGGTATGTGAAATGTGTTTCAGATGAATCCTTAATAACTAATTTAATTCATTTATGTCTCTAAAAGTGCTATTAGTAATTTCTAGCAGAGAAGCAGATATATATTTTTACATATGGATTCCTATATTATAAACTTGATCTGACTTATTTCCACAAGAATCTGTGCTTTCATTTTCAATACAATAGGTCTTCCAAGCATCTTATTTTTTGTAAACGTGCAACAACAACAATAATTGATTCAGAAGTTCCTGAAAAATTAGTTATATAAAGACAAGGGATTTTTATCATTATAGTCATACTCTTTTGGGTAAATGCTAGTTTCTAAATATTTATCTCATAGAGCACTGTGCAAAAACCAGTGTGATTCTTGAGATACGGATTATGAGCACAAAATATAATTGTATCATAGTTTCCTTTCATGTGAAGTCATAAGTTTATCAATATAATTTGTTTTATTTATCTCATTCCAAATGTATAGCCAAATAAATATTGAAACAATTACTACATGTTTCCTACCACTTGAAGCATAAATTTTTAGACTGGCTTTTGAAATGTTTCGTAATAAAGACCACAAATTTTAGGATGAAGAAGAATGCCTGGGGCAGTGTTAACAGTTCAAGGTCTCTGGGACTAACTGCTAGGAAATGTTTCAGTAGCTCTGGTGTAGGGACCAGGAATATACATTGTGAAAAACAGCATATGGCAAGGATGCTGGTAGTATTCTGCAACACTTTTGAGGAACACTGTCTACCTTGTAGTTCCCTCTGTAATTTTCACTCTATGTTTTTCATTACTCCTCAATCACATAATACTTTTAATTAGGCATGTAAGAACAGTTTCTAGCTGATCCAGAACTAGGCCATGGTCATTTCTTCCTCTAACATGATTTTTTTTTTAAATTGTTTCTATTCTCCTCACATAAACCAGCTCTCTTATTTTTTTTTCTCTCAAATACTGATGTATCTTTCCTAACTCAATTTTTCTGTAGGTTTCTTTTATTAATCCTGTCTTTTGTAAGGATGCTTTACCCATATCCTCTCGAATGCAAATACTCCATTTGCACAACAAAATATAACTCTCATCATTTGTTATTTACTAGGGAAGCTTATGGCTCCATATATGTAATCCGTTCCAACCAAATGGTAAAAATCTAAATGATAGAAACCACGTCTTATTTCTTATCTTCATATTTTATAAGCACATAAAGGTAACCAATACATTCTAATTTACATTGTGATGCTGAGAACTGGTGGGAAGTCTAATAAAACTGAAAAGCCTTTTTAGTGTCTTTTGACATACTTTTATAATATAGACTAAAGTGACTAATTTGTTTTTAAAATCAGGGTTTCGTTGGAAATTAAGAAAGAGCTCTGTGTAAAAAAATTGTTAATTTTTTTTCAGTTATTAGTTGTAATACAATGTATAGTTGTGATCAATCTGTTTGTATTATATATACATTTTGGTGTGTGTGTATATATACACTATACATATATGCATACTTAGATGTATGTATACACATATACGTGTGTATAAACATATACATATAATTTATATATACATACATATATATGCATGTAAATTGTATATAGATATAATTTAAAAACAACTAGATTAATAAATCAAAACCAGTGAGACTCTGATTATGAGTATCTTGCACTTAATTCAGTATTTTCTGTTTCGTACAGTTTATCTTTTATGAGAGATTTGTTAGAAAGCAACGGAATATAATATCCAAAGGATTTCTTGGGGTGCACATATCTTTAATTTAGCCTCTATCACTTTCCAAAATCTTATATAATATTTAGAACTGGCATTCTCTATCAAATGATTCTATTCTTTCCAATTAATATAACAGGATGTATCAGAAATAATACAATCACAGAGGGAAAATAGTTTTGTAGTTAAACTTGCATTTAAGAACCAGGGTGTGTTACAATTAAACTAAAACACCAGAGGCCTAAAGCATTTCCATTAATCGTGATTTTATTTTATTTTACTTCTGATCTAACTAATATCCCAGTTCACCAAAAAAAAGCACATTGATATTTTTGGCCCTCAAATTTACTTGAATATCAAATGATATAATAAAAATGCATTAAAATTCTTCACAAAATGTGATGAATTAAATGTAATTTCTTTCTTATTTTGCATTCACAAAATAACATGCACTTTAAAGGTTTAAAGTGCATGTTATTTTCTATCTGAAACTACTAATTAACCGCAGTTATTCTTAAAATTTTCCTCCACCTGTAAGTTTCTTTAATTACTATTTAATAGCCAAATGCCAGATCCGAGATACCACAAATGTATGATTCTCTTCCTAGTTCTTTCAAAGTGGGGCAATTCCTCTAAAGCTCATTTCTTTTCAGCTCATGGCTTACAGTATTATTTACTCTTCTATTATGTTATTTTATTGTAATAATTAACTACTGTTAATTTAAATATAACATTATGTATCTATATATATGCATATATAGATATCTGACAGGCACTATGCTAAGCTTTTTACTTTTCATTTATTCATTCACTCTTAATACTCTTATCCTCAACTTACTGATGAAGAAACTAAACCTAAAAGAGGACAAGTAATTAATCCAAAGCCAGAGACAAAAGGCAGAGTTGATATTCAAATTTAGATGTATCTGACTTCAAAGCCAAGGTTCTTAATCACTACACTCCACTTTATATTTTGCATTTTATTAAAGATAAATCCAGAGAACAATGGAAGAAATGTTGTCCTTTTAAAAAACACAGGTATGTCACAGACCATGTGAGCTACTCTTTCTGGGAAAGAAGCAAAAATGTTTACTTAAAAATAGCTGAAAGCCTCCAATTGTCTGAGCTATGGAGAGAAATCCAGAAGACATTTCTTCTCTGAAAATTTTACTGACATGCACATATTGGCAAAGCATGTCTATCAAAACAAATTTTCTCTCAACTTTATTGAGTCAAATTGGCCAAAAAATAGTAGACAGAGATCGAAACAAAGAGACAAAACAAAAAAATGAAATTTAAAACTTAACAAAACTTTCATTTTTTAGCAGAGCCTGATTTAGACTCTTTTTTTCTGGAGGAAAACTGAACATTTCGTTGCATTATGGCCCCAAAGAGTTTATAATGGGAAATGCCTATAATATTAACTCAAACATTTCAACTAATAGGCTAAAAGAGGGGAGGGAACTCGAGGAGAGAGGAATAAATCTCTCAGTCATAAAGTTGTGTGATGCCAATTAAAATGCACTCCCAGGTTGCAAAGCGGCTGCCAAACTGCAGAGTGTTTTCAGAAAATGGTTCTGGAGAGGGTCTAGGTGTCACAAGGGCTTTTAACATTCATCCTCAGAATATTCCAGCCACAAATATAACTCCATGCAAAAGCAAAGAGAGTTGGCCATGCATAGAATTTCATTTAGCACCCTGGTAGTTCACTTAATTAGAATAAACCTAGAGTTCCTTAAGACTCTTTTGTAAGCCTAAACCTCATCACCACAAATTGACTTTTTAATTACATGGTTCTTAAGAGCCTTTAGGCATGTAATAGGACAGACTGTAAATATAGCCATTAACACACACACACACACACCAAACACATGCTTTTAGGGAATTTAGCAATAGATAGTAATGCTATTCATGTTACTCTTCTGTGAGATGAATATAGGGAAGACAAATATTAACCTCTTCAAGACCCAGTTCCCTATCTTCACAATAAGAATAAAATTGCTGCTGCTTCATAGCTATTATTTTGGTTTCAAGATTAAATAAGATAATTATTTTTTTTCAAAGTGCTTATGCAAAATACAGTGCTTATGCAATAAGTTTAAGCTAGCCTTAGTGAAAAGAATAATAAGTGGATGTCAAAAGTCCTGAACTGAGTCCTTTCACTGTCATTAGCTAGATATATGAGCTTAGGAAAATTTTATTATAATAATTGTCCTCAGTTTCCCTATATGTAGCACCAGAATACATTCAGGAACTAAGAGTCCTTAATTTTTTTTTATAATCCAGCTATGATTAGATCTATTAAGAAAGCTCAGCAGCTAAGACAACAAGTTGTTATATAAGCTTTTCCATTAGGCTGTCCCTTTAAATTCACATTTGAGAGAGCTTGTAAATACTAAGAAACTTTTATTAATTTAACTGTGAAAAAATGTCAAGAATGTGTAAATTACAATCTTATAATAAATCCCTCTCAGAAGCAGCTTTACTCAGTTACTCAGTCCTTGTTTTAAGGCACTATGACTAATAAGAACTATAAACAACTATCCCAATAAAAACAATTGAAATCATGAAAAACTGGAAGGGGGATAAGAAGGTACTATTTGAATCGTATCAGTGACTAGAAACAACAGGAAATTCACAGAGGAGAGACAATTTTAAAGTGAGAGCAGGAACCCTGGACACTTAGCACCAAGGCAAAATTGTGCCATGAAGGTTCTTAGTGAAACCTGGAAAAATTTCAACTTTTTTCTTACCTATCTGTACTATGTAAAGGGGCAGGATAGTAAGTCTAGTTAAGAAACCAATGAGAAATATACACATTGCACAGTTCCCAATTTTGTGAAAATAAAATTTAAATAAATCTCTAGGAAAAAGGAATCAACAAAAAAGCAAAGCTTTGGAAAGAAGGGAAAAAAATCAATCTCACAAGTTGGTAGCCAGAAGCTGACACTCATACACTCACAGGTCAAAACATAAAAGAAAGAGGAATCTACTTATTATAGCTGAATGATAGCAAAAAATCTGTGCACCACAAATTTGTAGACTGCAACTATTTTGTTGCACATTTCATGTGTAATCACTCAACTTACATTTTAACCATGAAAACAAGAGTTGAAAGGTCTTATTCCTGTAAATGGGGTTCAAAAGCACTTCAGTCTGGGTTTGGTGGGTTTCCAAGAGAATTTAAATTTCCCTAATTCATCCATAAATAGGACAGTTTCTCAGTTGAAGTGATATGGTAGCTTCAGATTTCACTCTACACCTATTTCCAGTTTATCTTGTCTTTTAGGAAAAGGGAATGGTCAAATATATATATATATGACTTATGAGAACACGAAAACTGAAAACTGAATCCCTGAGCAAGCAGTTTTTCCTTTCATTTGGTAGGAGTCATTTGTAGAGATTGCAAATGACATCATCAGTCACTGAAATTGATGGAACTGCTAAGATAACATTTTTCACCCCAGTGTAAACACTGATGGATCCTTTGAGGGATGCCTTACATTGCAAGTCTGGGATTTAGTTTATAGGTCTGACAAGTGTGACCTTTAAAATAATGTATCTGCTATAAAAGAGGAAAGAAAACTCTTTATAACTAAAATATATTGGCTACAAAATCACTTTCTAGCAAGTAGTTTGATTACAATCAAAATAATGTGCCAAAATGAAACAGTTTACCTGTGATCAATTTAACGTGGTTGTAAAATGCTAATTATGAAAGAAAACACACTCAAGATTTGTGGTATTGTCTATAAAACTTGCAGAGAATCTAACATTCAGTGATGTGTAGCACATATGGGTAAGCAGATGGCCGAAGTATTATTTTTAAAAACAGGACTTTTGCTGACAAAATACAGAATTGGAATTGTGTGATTGGAAAACTAAGAGGATGTTATTTATGAGGCAGTAGGCTCATGCTCAGTAATTGGATTCTTGCTAAATGGCAGATAAAAAGGACTTAGAAAAAATGAGTATTTGAAACTATAGAGATGAATGAGAAATTCTTCTGACAATATATCTATCTGTAATTTTCACCCCAGCTCATCACCTTTCACTTTTCTGGCTTTTGGGGAGCCTATAAGAGAAGGAAGTCTACCTTACCATATCAGGCTTGATTCATGAAAAATGTTAACTTATTTCTTTTATTTTTATACAATTCGAGGAGGGGAAAAAACTAATGAAATGATTCTGAATATGAACAGATACAAATTAGATATAAAATAACTGTTAAATCTCCATACAAAAGAGAATATATAACAAAGACTAAATTGGCCACTTCAAATAACTTAGTCAAAGGGTTCAAACTTTCAGTTATAAGTTCTGAGGATCTGAAGTACAGCATGGTGACCATGATTAATAATACTGTATTGTATATGTGAAATTTCCTAAGTGTGTCTCACACACACACAGGTAACTATATAAGGTGATGGATGTGTTAATTCGTTTGATTGTGGTAACTATTTCACAATGTATATATATATCAAATCATCACATTGTACAACTTAAATATACACAATCTTTGTGAATGATACCTCAATAAAGCTGGAAAAAATAACTTGCTGATTTTGACTCCTCTTCTTTGAGATAATTTAAGACCTTGTTTTATCCCCAACACTCATCATATTCAATTGAGATTTTCGGGAACCTGTATGTCTTCTTGAATTTGCTATTAGCTTGCTGAGATCAGGAATTATCTCATGTACACATTTTATTCTCCTAACTAAGCATTAAACTTGGCCAGTAGTAAATGGTCAGTAAAATTTTACTGAATAAATTAATGAAGTTCTATTGCTCAATTAGTGAGCTTTAAACTACTACATTTAAAATTGTGAGTTTTTCTTCTGGATTAAAGTTTAACTTCTCCTTAATAATAACCATTCTTAAGAAAGGAGATTTTAATAATTCTATGATAAGAATTAGCTTAAATCTCAAATTTCCTGCCTATAGGTGAATTAGACCTATATTAACACATAACTATGACGTACAAATTACATTTTCAAGACATCTAAAGATCAAGTACAGAATTCAGAATTGGTAATCTTTCCAAATATTCATGATAAGCTAAATTTTCCTCATAGTTTACTTCAAAATATTTGAGGAAACTCAATTCAGTTTTATACTCAGATTTTGTCCCTTGTTATGTATTTTATATATGTATATATATTGTTATATATGAAATGTGTCTTCAAATATTTATTTCCATCATGGAAACTTGGCTTATAGAAAAGATAAGTAAATAGAATATAATATGTAAATTTTTTTCTTGAAAACCAATATTTTATTATGCTCTCCCTACTCTTCAGAAATCTACTCTTTCAGATTTTTGCTTTGCTGTAGGCGTCACAGACACTGGAGTGTGACCAGCACTCCCCTCACTGTCTGCCATATGGCCAACCCAAGAGAGGATGGCTCCTTCTCAGGGACAGGCCGCTACAGAGTAGGCTGAAGCTAGGAGGAGAGCAGTCCCAGCTAGGCCTTTGCACAGGCCAGGTTAACCAGTAAGGACTCTAGAGGTATAATAGATGCAACTCTCTTACAAAAAAAGAAAGGAAGGAAGGAAGGAAGGAAAAACTAGTATAAAACCTCAGTAGTGTCCCAGCACACACAGTTTAAACATAAAAAAGGATCACCAGAAGGCAGTTAAAAAGACAACAAAACCAACAAGGCCACCTCCTGGGTGGTGGCCTAGGGGGAGGGCCTCCGCCCCGCTGCCAGCCCCCTCACTGACCTGCAGCAAGTCCCTGGAGGTGGCCCCAGCTGAGCAGCAGCACCAGAATCAGCACCACGGACAGCGCCAGTCCGGGCCTCTGATAGGGGCCACTTCTGTGCCTGTCCCAAGACAGGCCTGTTCCTGGTGTGGGAGAGCATCAACTACCCTGGGGACTATACGCTGTCTGTGAACTGTGAAGGCAAAGTGGAGCACTACAGCATCATGTACGACAACAGCAAGCTCAGCATTAGTGAGGAGGTGTACTTCGAGAACCTCATGCAGCTGGTGGAGCACTACACCTCAGGTGCAGATGAAATCTGTACTTGCCTCATCAAGCCAAAGGTCATGGAGGGCACAGAGGAGGTCCAGGATGAGCTCTTCCTCAGAGGCTGGACGCTGAACATAAAGGACCTGAAGCTGCTGCAGATCACTGGGAAGGGGGACTTTGGAGACGCGATGCTGAGCTGTGTGGAGGGAACAAAGTCTCTGTCAATTACATTAGGAACGACACTACTGCCCAAGCATTCCTGGCTGAAGCCTTGGTCATGGCACAAGTTCATCCTAGCAACCAGGTACAGCTTTTGGGCGTGATCATGGCGCAGAAAGGTGGCCTTTACATCATCACTGAGTTCATGGCCAAGGGGAGCCTGGTGGATTACCGGCAGTTGCTGGATTGGTAGGTGCTGGGCGGAGACTTTCTCCTCAAATTCTCACTAGACCTCCGTGAGACCATGAAGTACCCAGAGAGCAACAACTTCGTACACCGGGGCCTTGCTGCCGGCGTCATGCTGGTATCCGAGGACAGCGTGGCCAAGGTCACAGACCGTCTCCAGACACAGGCAAGTTGCCAGTCAAGTGGACAGCCCTTGAGACCCTGAGGGAAAAGAAATTCTCCACCAGGTCTGATGTATGGAGTTTCGGAATTTTTCTCTGGGAAATCTACTCCTTAGGGCAGTGCCTCATCCAAGAATTCCCCCGAAGGACATCGTCCTTCAGGTGGAGAAGGGCTACAAGATGGCCATCCCCGGCGACTGCCCGCCTATAGTCTGCAAGATCAAGAAGAACTGCTCGCACCTGGACGCCGCCTCGCAGGCCTCCTTCCTGCAGCTCCTAGAACAGCTCAAGTACATCAAAACCCATGTGCTGCACCTGTAGACTGCCAGCATCCACCCAGGTCATGGGCATGTGGGGACTGAACCTGGATAGATTGTGGACCTGGTGCTCCCACTCACTGAGCCCAGTGGGTCAGTGGGTGGGCTTCCGTTGTCCCAACCTGTGTCCCCTCTGCCGTCCCTCCCCTCTCCCTCCCCACGTGAACCTGCCTGGGCCTGGTAACTTTTCTCATGGATCCACCTGTGGGGCTTCTGGAGGCCCACAGAAAGGACTAAGAAGGGAGGAGGCTGAGGAGCAGGAGGCAGATGCCTCCTACCATGGTCATGTTCCCCCTGGCCTCCCATCTCTCACCTTCTTTGATGTTTATTCCCTTCCTTTTTTGAGATTCTTTTCCATGTGTTTAGATTTTATTTTTCAAGGTGAGAAAGAAAGTGCCCAGCAAATGAGCATTTTACAAGAAGTAGGAATCTTATTTTTCCTGTCCTGTCCACAAGGGTAGGGAGACCACCGCCCTCTCTAGGGACCTGTCACCCCAGCCTTGTTCCTCATTCCATATTTTGTGTCCGGTGTTGTCTCTGTCTCCCGCTGTTTCTTCTTGACCATGTTGAACTATTTGCGTGCATCCCTGGCAGATGTCTGTCCCGGCTGTCAGGGGCTTGGGGTTCAGGTATGGCTGCTGCCCACCCACCTACCTTGTAAGATGGCATCAAAATAAACCACTCCATGAGGAAAAGAAAACTATATGTGAACATATATCATTAGGATAAACACTGGCATGCATCAATTAGCATACAAGATATTATTTGTTGACATGATTAGAGTGAGCAAATAGGTAAAGATTAGTAATCAGAATTGTACTATCTCAGAGACTTTTGATATCTATTAGGCAAACTAAGCATATATATTCACAAAGATGTGTTTTCTGACACATTTTTCTTGATAGTAGAGGCATCAGTATCTGCATCAGCCTGCAGAAGGGCTGTGAAATTTTCACTGGAGACTCTGGCCTAAGAAATAACACTGAATACAGCATCAGTGTTGATGTGAAAGACTTTGGAATCGGAAAACCTTGGTTTGAGTCCTATTTCAGCCCAGGACCAGACTGGGACTTTAGCTATAAGCTTAAGTTATCTGAAGTCCAGTCTCCTCACATGCAAAAAAAAAAATATCAATATTCCCTACTTTATATCAGTTTTCTCAGCAGCATGTGAGAAAATAGGTTATGCTCTTAAACTAGTGCCTAGCACAAAAATGACTTCCCATAATTGTAGTTATTATTGTCACTGACAGAATTGTGTTTTATAGAGCTACTCTAGGAAACTGAAATTTGGAAAACTAAGTAGGATACTACATCATGAATATAGTAGAGAAATTGAAATGTACATTATGATTGAACAGAAACGACTAAGAACATATATTCTCTCGTGTGTACGCATGTATGCAGATGTAATATCTAAGCCCTATAACTTTGTGCATGTAATCAAGGTAAACATTTTCAGAGTTATAGGGAGAGTCCCCAACTAGAAACAACCAAGCTGCACAGAAGCAACTGCTCAAATGAGGGCAAGTTCTCCTCTGTGGGGCAACAGACGGCAACATTTACAACAACGGCACCAAGATTTACTAGAGCAACATTTGGAGAGATTTCAATCTTGAAGTCTACCTCAAATAAATTAAATAGGAAATACACAAAAGAAAAAAAACAGCAATAATTTCCAACCACTTTTCTCTTTTAGACAACCCACTTGTATCTGCGTCTTTAAGCTTCAGTTGTCATCTTTATGCAGATTGTTCAAAACTCTGTTTTTAGTCATAAGTTCTAGAATCGCATTTTAATTTCTCTACTATTCCTGTCTTTATTTTTTGCTGACACCTCCAAGTCATCATCTTTCCCCCAAAGGCTTTTTTGTCTAACTCCATTCCCAAAGGGAACACATCTCTCAATTGCGATGTGAGAGGCACATCACAATTCTCCCAATCATACATGGATGAAATTTCAGACTTCAGTAGGAAATATATAGAAATGGAGGAGGGGGTGACAGGTAGGGAAGCTAATGATTTGGATAATGTGGATATTGATGTCAAAATATATTACATTTGGATATCATTGTAAGTATTGTATATAAGATTAACGCTGGTCCGTTTTACTTCACCCATTGCTCTGTCCCTGTGCAGTAAAGAATTAATTCATCAGGATTGGGTGTCCAAACTTTGCTCACTCCATTGAAAAGTCTGGCCCTCCCTGACTCCTAAAGATAACCAATAAGCCGTTGGAACATGCTGCCTGATAAAAGTGTCTTTGTTTACCTGAGTACTTGGGCCATACCACTTTGCTTATACTAGCAATGTGATTTATGATGAGGGCCTTGGGTCATATGATATTAGTTTGTCCTTGGAGGGGCTGGACAGTGAGTAACTAGAATCAGCCTCATGCATAGTCAGCCATGCCTACTTAACCAACTCCAATAAAAATCCTGAACACAAAGGCTAATGAGTCTTCCTTGGTTGGCAATACTTCATATGTGTTATCATATATCATTGCTGGGAGAATTAGGAATTCTTCACTTTACCTCACTGGGAGAGGACAACTGGAAGCTCATGTCTGGTCTCTCCTGGACTCTACCCTATGCACCTTTTAACTTGCTGTTTTAAATCTGTAACTTTTTTTGCTGTAATTAACTACACCTGTAGGTATAACAACCTTTCTGAGTTCTTTGAGTCCTTTTAACAAATCATTGATCCTGAAGGTCATCTTGGAGCCCTGCAAACACAATCTCTAATAAGTATTACTTATAAAAACGTAAAGCTAACCTTACTGAGTTTTAGAGAATACTCAAATCTTCAGGACCAAAACTTAGACCTGCACTTATTTTATTTTTGTGTCAGACAAAATATGGAAAGAATTTAATTAATTCACTCATTCCTATTTCTTATAAAAATTTACCCATAAAATGTCTGCAAAATTAATAGTCTGTTTCTGCAAATATTGGTTTAATGAATATTTAAGAAGTGAGTCACATTATTTAGAGACAATTTGTAAATATGTATCAATTGTACCACTTTGATCATAAATAGCACAAGTATAGGCTGCTTTCTGCTGACTAGGCCAACTAGGGCAAATCTGGACTGACCATGAGGGGAATCGTCTGTCTGTTAAATGAGAGATGTTCAGACCTAGAAGGAAAGACAATTTTGCAATCTGTCGGTTATTTAGGATTTGAAGTAGGAACTCTGCCAACTAAAATTTTCTATTGTTAGAAGATATGAATTTGGAATCAGAAAGAAATGGGTTTGAATCCCTTAGAAAAGTTACTTAAGCTTCCAAGCCTCAGTTTCCTAGTTCAAACATAAAGATTCATTTTTTCAATGAATATATGTCAACTGCTTCTCATTTGCATTCTAGATATTTTACTCACCTTTAGATTTTAAGAGGATTGAATAGATGATATATATTGAGTTCTTAGTGTAGTTCCTATCAAATACTAAACCAGCTTCCCAAATTTAGGTGCAATTTTTGTTATTCACTAGTTACCATATTTATATTTAAGATCTTAATATTAGAATTATGTACAGGCTTGCATCGTCTGTCCTTGAGACTGGGAACTGCCCAAATCTAGTAGAGACATTGATAATAATGTGAACAGTGCCCCCAGGTTTGAAACATGGTGGACTGGATTATACCTCATATTTAAAGTAAATCTTTGCTCACACCATTCTGATGTTAATTTAGCATTTAAGATAATATATAATTGAGTGGCAAATATTTTAACAATGCACAATGTTACACCTTAATAACACTCAGAAGAAATTATTGAGCTTAAAATGGTCTTAAATCTGATTTTACACAAGACACTTGTGGCTACTTGAAGATCTAATTACTCGTAGAGATCATTTTAATTTTTAAATATCTAAATGTATTTAAAAATTCTAGTATATACAAATCATTTTGAAGGTTCTTGAGAAGAAAATACAGTTCATGTATTTCTTGATATGTAGACTAGTTTCAGTCCCAATAGACTAACTATTAGGAGAAATTTGAACATTATTTTACTTTTTTCTTCTTTTTTTTTGGTGAGGAAGATTGGTCCTGAGCTAACATCTGTTGCCGATCTTCCTCTTTTCTTTTTCTTTCTCCCCAAAGCCCCAGTATGTAGTTGTATATACTAGTTGTAAATCATTCCAGTTCTTCTATGTGGGATGCCACCACAGCATGGCTTGATGAGTAGCGTGTGGGTCTGTGCCCAGGATCTGAACTACCAAACCCCAGGCAGCCAAAGCAGAGCATGCAAACTTAACCATTCAGCCCGGGGGCCAGCCCCAATATTATTTTACTTTTGACGATCAATAAATACTTGATGATGTGCCCTAAACAGAGCACCTTAATTAAAATGTGTAAAGACAAAATAGGTAATATGAAAGCTTAAATCTAAGCAGATAATACAAAAATATAAATCTACACTCATTGAAGTTTAAAGGGATCATGTTCTTAGATTTTATTATTCTGATTTTTATTCTCTAACAATGACCCACTTGGGGATACTGAAAATAATTCCCTTTTCTATTAAATGATATTATCGATATAGTCTTAGAAAAGACCATGTTTCAACCTTCCTGGTGATTGCTCAGGATTCATATCTGCTTTCATCTCATTGCCAACTGTTTCTCAAGTACATACAGACAACGACCTCAGAAATAAAGAATCTCCTTTTGGGTTTTTATAATCTCTTGTATTCTTACTTTAGGTTTTTTGTTTTGTTTTGTTTCTCTAGGAAAAATCCTAAACCCAAAATCACAGAACAAATGTTTCATATGAAAGTTCCCACCCATCCACTATATCTGTATATTCTAATTTTTATACAATAGAGTTTGTTTTACATATTGTGCTTGTGTGTGTGTGTGTGTGTGTCAATCTGAGACATTAGCACTAGGAACTTTCTTACAACATATTCACTGTCATAATTTACACAGTAATTCTATATACTGCGTAACCTTAAAGTGAGGGATGGCTTCATGCAAAACTTGATCACCAAATGAAGCACCTTTGAAAATATTTTAGAACTTGCCATTTGCGAGTTGCAGAACTACTATTATTCTTAGCAAGCTGCATGCTTTCCAGTCACATTGCACAATTAGATGTAAAAGTTTATGTGAGAACACCCACCCATGTTCTTGAGCACTTGTCTTTATTGGTTCTTACGCAAGCTTTAATTTTGTATCTCAAGATCCACAATTGTGAGACTATAGATTGAAAAATATTTATTAGAAATGTAAAGTGATAGCCTTTTTTCTCCAAAAATCTCATATAAGCTTTTGTGTCTTTTTTCTAATACTCTTGCAAACACTTATGTTCTATCTGTGTCATTGTGACAGAATTAGTAACAAGAAAATAATAAAATCCATTCACTTTGGGACATTAGGACTATTACTTCTGGGTATTCATCATTTCTGTGGCCCATTATCAGTCACTTGAGTTAAGACACAAGTAGAAGAGACATTGCCTTTTTATTGACCTACAAGCCAGCCTTTGTGCCAGACTGTTTAAATTCATTTTGTTATTTCATCTTAACTGCAATCCTTTGAAGTATATGGACCCAGATATCATCCAAAGTCATCCTAATCTTTTTAAAAAATGCTCATATTCTATTTTATTTGTTGACAAAATTTCATTGCTTTTCCCAATATTTCTGTGACTATTCAGGGATGATAGTCTCATAATTACTTTTGCTATGATTTTCTATTCCAACTAATTCCTTTGTCAAATTCTAATTTGGCCTCTTCTGCCTCTTTTTCTCTTACTTCCTCTTGAGATCTAAAACTGTAGCTTAGTGAAGTTTTTTATCCTTTTTTTTCCCCAAATTACCTCTCATACAAATAGCAGTGTTAAATCTTACTGCAGACTTGGCCTTAAAAACAACAGGCTAGTACAAAACAGCAGTGAAGAGATTCTGAGTAAGAGAGAGACAATAATAAGTGGCAGAGATGTCTAATTGGACATCTATTTTCATAGGAAACTTTTGTCTATGACCAACACTGGACATGTCTCATCAGTAGATTTTATGGAACGTTGTATGTTTTCTTTACTTCTGCTTTCTCAGTGCTGATAATTGTGCCTAGCACTTGGTGTGTACTCAACACCAATGAAAAAATGGGAAGATTTTCCACCTAAACTCAATTTACCACCAACTATGATGTGCTTCTATTTCTCGAAATTCTCCCTAAATCCTTCCCTTCCTCAGTCACTGGAAATCTTTAACTAGAATCTCTTCATTAAAACCTCTAATTATTCCCCACTATATTTTGCAGAGCATTTTAGCTCTTGCTTTGCCCGCTCTATTTCACTTCAGTCGTGCATTGATAGCCAACATACAACATACAAAATGACCCACCAGGTTTCTGTTAAACAAATATAATTCTCCTTCTCCTTCTGTACCTGCTGTGTGTGTGTATATAAACTTCACTAGTTCCATTCTACAGAGCAAAGTAGACCAAGCTAATCTTCCAATGATATCAGCTGTGTAGAAAGATTTCCTACTTTTCTTAATGCCATATGTTGTTTGATTTGCATCATTTAATATTTTTAATTGGACACTATCATTAGACATTTAATAAATACTTTTTTGAAGATTAGATTTGATTCGATTGGATGATTTGCTTAAATAATCTAAATCTGAAGGCAATTTTCCTCTGGAAGTTACTAGTTACCCATAGTTTCTTTCTTTCTTTGGTCTGTGATATACAATATTTATTACATATAACACATACCATTTTTTTAAACTTTTAATAAATATCATATATTGAGCTATCATTCCCTGGCCAGTCAACCATTGCTATATTGGTATACTGTAAAACTGTTGGATTTTGTTGGGGTTCAGACTTATAGCTGTGAGATAGCTCTCTCTCAGATATTACTAATTTTCCTCATCTATAAGGAGCTATCACTGTAGACCCCATCTCCTTCATTGTCTTGAGGATCAGATGCAGTAATTATTCAAAGTATTTTGAAAAGTGGTAATTTAAGATATTGTTGTTTAAAAAAATCAATTTTTAACATTTAAATGTAATGAAACCAATCAGATAATACCATTAACAAAGATATTAAACATTCATTCAATACACTTTTAATGCAAAAATGCAGACTTCTTTTGAGAAGCTCTAGCCAGTGCCTGTCTCCTTCAGACACGATTTGAAAGGAAGCTCTAACACTACCTCTCAAGTACATTTTTGAGAAGTATAATAATAGTTTTATAAAATTTATTCCATTACCAATGTCATAATTTTCTGATTACATATTGTTAATGGGATAGGATTTAACTATAAATGATGGTCTACATTTACTAATAGTATTACTAATGGTGATCTCATATCAGTAAAATACACACCAATTACACAGAAAACACTTTTAAACACAGGAGTGGTTTTCTAACTAATTCAGTTTTATAGTTCCCCTAAAGTTAAATGGAAAAAGAAAACAAACACATAAATGTCAGAAAAGTAAATTGTATTTATGCCATTTTATTTCCACTAAAATAAAATTTATTTTACTAGAAGCAGAGGTAGAAAGATCATTTTTAAAAAACGAATTGAAAAAGTTTCTAAGTTCTACTTATCCTTCAGAAGTAAGCGTTTTTCTTCACCTTGGTCTACAGTTTTCCCGATGACGATTACAGGCTCGGGAGCAGTCTTACATCTTTAAGGAGTGCTTCTTCTTTGAAAATAACAGTTGTAAATTATTGCATTAGCATGGATTTTTTTTAATAGAAGTGCCATTTGACTCGGATAGTCCTAGATGAGCCTTCTTCTCTCAGGGATGCCCCACTGTCCACAAAATCGTGCACAGTCCTTACCAAATCATTTTGGTGAAATAATCTGGCTTCATACAATGGATGGCGTTTTAATCAAAATGAATTATTTATTTATTTTATAAATCTTCAATTTAACATGTTTAACATTTACTTATCTTATTTGATTTAACACTCTGAGATATTCCAACTTAGAGGAACTCCCTAATGTTTGGAATTCAGGGGAAAAAATAAGACTAAAAACAAGTAAATATTACTTTAATATCATCATTTTTGTATTTTAAAATACTATAATTTATTCCATAAATAACAAACTGATTATGGCACTTTAAGACAGACACAATGCCCCCACCCCAGACATATTCAGAAACATAAAGAAAATGAATCCTACGAAAAGCCGAGCCAGAATGTCACCGAACCATTCCCTTTAAATTAAATCTCCTAGGCGTTCTGAAAGAGAGGGACTAAGTAAAAAATATGGATTGAAGCAGGATAGTCAAATGCATAGAGTTTTGAGAAATACCTGGAAAATTTGCAATCTGCGCCTAAAGTCAAAATCTTCTTTCTCTTTTAATCTCTGTGGCTTTCCCCTCTTCTTTCAACTAGTCTAGCAAACAGACCTGGTGGCAGTGCGAAAGAACCATCCCCCATGACCAAATTTGATTGTTCACTTTACAATGGTTCATGACAGAAGCTTCCCAAATTTGGCTGAGAAAACCTGTGTGAAGTGTCTGCTGCCTGTTACCACATTCCAACCCGCTGGCCACTTGCAAATATGATTCTGTTTAAAAAACCCCTTCATCCTCTGCTGCTGCTCTCAGGGAGAGAGCCTTCCCAGAGGTTCAAGCTGCTGCTGCATGAGGACTTATGCTGCTAATGCCAAGAAAATAAACTAATTTTGTTCTTAAACTCCAACATTATACCAAGAAAATAATAAAAAGCGTGGCTGTGGTGCAAGAATTGTCTTAATGGGTTACAAGAAAAAGTTTGCAATGTCTGAAAATATTTCAGGAGATTTATAGAGAGGAATAATTAGAAAGATGCTTCTATTCAGACTGGTTAGCTCACTCAACAAAGAGTTCTGTAATACCCTGTGCATACATTGCTTTAAAATTGCCCCATTATTTATTATCTGTCTCATCAGACTAAGCTCTCCAGATCCTTGCATGGGCTTGTTATCTAGTTAGTATTCAATAAATGTTGGTAGAATAAATGAATGAATGAATTACTAATGTTAACTTTATGACTGACTAAACTGCTATATCTTGCTTCTAATCCTCCGTGTTTTACATTAAAAATTGATTTTATTTGTTTAAGGATATAGACTGTCCATGAGAAGTCATAACACTCTCTTGAGTTCAACACTTTGTGTTTCTTCCCTTAAAACACTCAAGTTTTTGGGAGACGAAGGATGATTTTGGTCTCTAATACTATTGGCAGTATATAAAAGTTTATGCTCTTTAAGACTTGGGGGTGGAGCAGAGTTGTTACTGGTGTCCAACGGGTAGAGACCAGGGATCCTCTAAACATCTCACCATGCACAGGAAAAGTCCCCACAACAGAGCAGTGTCTGGCTCAAAATGTCAATAGTATTGAGGCTGAAAAAACATGCCTTAAAAAAATCTATTCTTCTCCACTAAAGAGTTTTGGGTTACCTTGGGGTTTTTTCTCTCTGAGTTGAAGCTGTGCTATCCGCAGACTCCAAGTCATGTGATGAACATTGTTCCTTCTCTTTCTTGTCACACTTTATGCCTGTTGCCACCTATTCAGGTAATTGCCTGCAGCCAAAGATCAATAAAGTTGCAACCTGGAGCAAATCAGCGCATAGCCCAAGGTTGACCCCATTCATTTCCTAAACTTCATCCCAAGGAGAAAAGGGCTGCTGATGCCACACCATGTTTTCCTCTTTATCAAGGGCAAACCTGTCTCTTTTCATTGTTCTGAAAATAAGCTATTAAAATGCCAAGGTACCTCAGGAAAGTGCTGGATCTCCACCTAGAAATAGACACACGTGCACACACACATCCATATAAACCCTACACAAATGTTTTGCTTTGCTCTTGCTCTGGAAAATCTAAAGCCAAATTCTAGAATGCAAGACACATTTGAGCTTGTCCTTCCAGCCTTTTTGGACTGCCAGTTCAGTGATAAATTAGAAACACAATGTGAATAAAGTAAAAAAATTAGGTCTTTCCCTCAGCCTAATTGTTTGCTCTGCACTTAAATGACCTAAGGTAGAGAAAATGAACCGGCTTTTGGAGTCAGAATTAGATATAGATTAGTAAATTTCTGCTCTATATCATGTGTGGCTACTTTAAAAAGTTAGATAAATGTAAAAAATAAAAGCAGGCATAAAAATACCAGAAAGAAGTGACTTTCTATTTCCTTGATTCTTCATCATGAATAACACTTTTGTAAGCCAGAAGAGTTTGGATTCCAAGGCTACAAAGATGAGCTCCTCTAAATTCTTTTCTCTATTTCTATATTCTTTTCCTTGCTGCGTCTGTCTTTAATTTCTCTAGACTAGTGGTTAATCATAGGGTCAGCCTAGTCCCTGGTCTTATTCCTATCTTGAGGCTACAAAGACTGTTGTTAAATTTTGAGCTTTCTGTAGCTTGCTGTCTCTTAATCCAACTCTTAAATCAATACTTCCCAGTATAGAAGGCAACCCAGGAACCAGCCACCAGTCTGAATAGCAAGTTAATTGTTTCTCAAACATCTACCTTGTTTAAATTAATAACTCTTAGTCACATTGTTTTGTTTTGTAATGTAAACTTACACATTCTGACTCCAGTAGTAGAAGCAATAACTCAGTTCTTCATTGCAATTAGTATCTCTGCTTAAAATTCTAAAGACATTCATTCATTAATGTCTCTATCAATGAATATCTCCTAAGTGCCATTGAAGTCCAAGACCCAGGGTTAGGTAAAGTAGGAACAATAACATTAACAGGGCAAAGTTTACTTCTAAGTAAATAAAACAGGACCATAATGGTGGAAGAAACATAAAGTTGGATCAAGCCAAGTTGACTGATATGGGCTCACTAAGCAGAGATTCTGCATTTAATGCTGTAACTCTGGGAGTTGGAAAGGATTCTACCTGTTTGGCTGTTTGGTTGAAACATGGCCCAAAAGGTGGCCCATAATAAGAGAGTTGGAAATGCCAGAGCTGTCTTTGTTTAATGTAGTGTAAGGGAGCCAAACGCTTAAGGAGATTGGAATGTTCGAGAAGACTGTCATTTAAGACCTACTCAACCTACATTGGGAGGGTCCAGAAGACATACCTTTCACCAACATGAGAAATAAACTTGTGAGGGAGCCCCAGTATTCTTGAAGAGCTCTGTGATCATTCTTCTCTATAAGCTAGACCACACAATGGGAACAGAAATCACTGAATTGAGAAACCCAAATGCAATAAGAGTAATTGGATCTTGGGGTTGCAGGGCCAAGTGGTGGTACTCAACCACAAAAGGCAAGGTGAATGTGGTTTACCATCATGGGAAGCACGGTCAAAGCAGCAATAAGAATAATCTGACTCATGCACACTTTGACAGTGGCTAGTTGATCATGGTGTTCCTAGAAGTGAAATAGATAGGAAACCTATTAACATCTTACTCAACCTGTATGAGCAGAAACTTCTAGGTCAAATGAACAAAATCCCAATCTGAGTCATTATAAAAGCATCATGGTCCCTCCATCAACTTCCAGACATAAGTCTGCTAGGACCCAGAATCACTTACATAATGTGGAGGCCAAGTCCTCTTGAGGAAGAACCCCAACACTGTCCAAAATTTATACGTTAATTGTTCTCCCAGCATTCTCCAGAAGGACTGGCAGGCTTTAGAAGTGTAACTGTCCATTAGGGGAAACAACATAATCAGAATTTGAAGGGATTACTGGGCACTACTTCTCAACCGACACTAACTCCAGGAGACTCAAAATGTTATTGTGGTCCACCAGTCAAAGCAGTGGCTTATGGAGTTCAGGTGATCAATCGAGTTTTAGCTCGGGTCATCTCACAGTGGGCTCAGTGGGTCCCTGAACCCATCCTGTGGTTATTTCTGCACTTCAGGAATGTATAATTGGAATAGACATACTTGGCAGCTGAAACATGGATTCCTTGACCTGTGGAATGAGGGCTATTATGGTAAGAAAGGCCAAATGGAAACCACTAGGAACTGACTCTGCCTAGGAAAATTGTAAACCAAAAACAATATCACATTCCCAGAGTGATTGTAGAGATTATTGCCACCACTGAGGACCTGGAAAATGCAGTGGTAGTAATTCCAACCCTGTCCTTATTCAAGTCACCTATTTGGCCTGTGCAGAAGATATATTTTGGAGAATGACAGTGGGTTGTTATAAGCTTAACCACGCGGTGGCTCCAATTGCAGCTGTTGAATCAGATGTGGTTTCATTGCTTGAGCAAATTAACACATTCCCTGGTACCTGGCACACATATCTTGATCTGACAAATGCCTTTTTCTCCATCCCTGTCAATAAAGACAACCAAAAGCAGTTTGCTTTTAGCTGGAAAAGCCAGCAATATACCTTTGCTGTCTACCTAAGGGATATGTCAACTTCCAGTCCTATGTCATAATTGAGTCCACAGGAATCTTGAACACCTTTTACACAACATATTACACTGACCCACTACATTGATAGCATTATGCAGATTAGACCTAGTGAGCAAGAAGTAGTGATGACTCTAGACTTATTGATAAGTTATTTGTGTGTCAGAGGCTGGGAAATAAATCTGACTAAAATTCAGAGACTTTTTGGTCAGTGGTATGTCAAAACATCCCCTCTAAAGAGCAGGATACATTATTACATCTGGCCCCTCCTATAACCAAAGCAGAGGAGCAAGATCTAAGGGGCCTCTGGATTTTGAAGATAACACATTTCTCCTTTAGGTGTGTTACTCTGGCCCATTTAACAAGTCACCTGAAAAGCTACTAGTTTTAAGCGGGGCCCAGAACAAGAGAAGGCTCTGCAACAGGTCCAGGATGCTGTGCAACCTGCTTTGCCATTTGCACCATAAGATCCAGCATATCCAATCATGCTTGAAGTGGCAGGGGAAGATAGGGATGCTGTTTGAGCCTTTGGCAGGCCCCATAGATAAACTGAAGCACAGGTTCTTAGGATTTTGGAGTAAAGCCCTGCTACCCTCTGCAGATAACTACTTCTCTTTTGAGAAACAGCTCTTAGTCTGTTTCTGTGCCTTAGTAGAGACTGAACATTTAACCATAGCCCACCAAGTTACTATGTGACCTAAGTTGTCCATCATGAACTGAATGTTATCTAATCCGCCAAGCCATAAAGTTGGGCATGAACGGTAGCAGTCCAGCATCAAATGGGAGTGGTACCTATGTGATCAGGTCTGAGTAGACCCTGAAGGCACAAGTAAGTTATATGAAAAAGTAGCCGAAATATCCATGATTCCCATGCCTGCTATACTCCTTCTCTTTCCCAGAATTTACCTATGATCTCTTGGAGAATTCCCTATGATCACTTGACAGAGGAAAAGAAGACTCAAGCCTTTTTTATAGATCATTTTGCATTATATGCAGGAATCACTCAAAAGTGGACAACTGCAATAGTCTAGTCCTTCTCTGGGACATCCCTGGAAGACAGTGGTGAAGGAAAATCCTCCCAATGGGCAGAATTTCGAGTGGTATACATGGTTGTTCACTTAACTTGGAAGGAGAAATGGCCAAATGTACAATTATATACTGATTCATGGGCTGTGAAAAATGTGGTCAATGGCTGTGATCCCTAAATGGTCAGGGACTTTGAAGGAAGATGATTGGAAAATAATGACAAGGAAATTTGGTGAAGTATGTGGATGCACTTCTCTGAATAGGCAAAATACATAGACATTTGTGTCCCACTTGAATGCTCAATAAAGGATGACCTCAGCAGAGGGGGATTTTAATAATCAAGTGGATTTGTTAACTTGTTCTGTGGGTACCTGACAGCCTCTTTCCCCAAGCATTCCTATTATCACCCAAAGGGCTCATGAATGTAGTAACCATGGTAGTAGGGATGGAGATATGCATGAGCTCAGCAACATAGTCTTCCACTCACCAAGGTCAACCTGGCTACATCCACTGCAGAGGGCCCAGTTTACCAGTAGCAGAGACCAACATTGAGTCCCCAATATGGCATCATTCTCTGGGGTGCTCAACCACCTATGTGGTGACAGGTTGATTACAATGAATAGCTTCCATCATGGAAGGGTATACATTTTATTCTTGATGGAATAGACACTTACTTGCATATAGATTTGTCTTCTTTGCAAACAATGCTGCTACCAGGGCTCACAACAATGATCCCACTGAACTGGAAGTTAAGACTGCCACTTGGCCACTTTTGCTCCTCACACCTCTGAATCAACAGACAAAGAAAAGAGTTGATGTACTGGCTGGGATGATTGATCCTGATTACCAAGGGGAAATTGGACTGCTTCTCCATGATGGAGGTAAGAAAGAGTATGGCTGGAATATAGGATTCCTTGGGATATCTCTTAGTATTACCATCTCATGTAATCAAGGTTAATGGAAGACTACAACAGCCCAATCCAGGCAGGATTACTAATGCCCCAGATCCTTCAGGAATCAAGATTTGAGCCATACTACTAGGTAAAGACCCACAACCAGTTAAGATGCTTGCTGAAGCCAAAAGGAATACTGAATTGGTATTGGAAGAAAGTAACTATAAATACCAGGTATTACCACGTAACTAGTTATAGAAAGGAAACTTGTAATTGTCATGAATATTTTCTCTTTATTTCATTATGAACATGTTTGTGTATTTGTGTAATGCCGATATCTTTTATTTTTTTCTTATTCCTCAATCATGTAACATGAGATGTACTGACTTTACGTCATACTATTTAAGTTACAGTTTATCAAAGAGAAAAGTAAACATAATTCAAGGACTTTACCTCATCTTCTGGGAAAGAGTTTAGTGCATTTCCAGGTGTATACAGGATGGTTATATCACATTAGTTGGACTTTTGACCTTGTTATTGTCTTTACTTGGATATTAAGGGTGGTTTAAGGAGATTCATATGAGTGGCAAGATGACAAGGGGTGGACTTGTGATTGTTAATTTTATGTGTCAACTTGACTGAGGCATAGGGTGTGCAGATATTTGATAAAACATTATTCTGGGTATTTCTGTGAGCGTGTTTTTGGAACAGATTAACATTTGAATTGGTAGACTGAGTAGATTGCCCTTCTTAACATGAGTGGGCCTTGTTCAATCAGTTGAAGATCTAAATAGAACAAAAAGGCTGAACCTCCTCAGAGGAAGAGAGAACTGTTCCAGCCTGACTGCTTGAGCTGAGACATTGTTTTTGTCTTGCCTTCAGACTCAAACTAAAACATTGGCTTTCCTTGGGTCTGGAGCCTGCTGGCTTTGGATTGCAACTAAATCACTGGTTCTCTTGCATCTCTAGTTTGCCAACTGCAGATTTGGGGACTTCTCACCTTCCTTATGTCATCTTCTGGAATATATGGAAACATACTGAACAAGACAGACATGGTGCCTGTCCTCCTGATATTCACAGTCTGAGGATTTCATAGTTGTCCGGTCTTGACCGTAACATGAACTATGTCTGATACTAGTTTTAACTTCCCCTTATATACTGATTTTAGAGCCTGTATTTCATCCTGCATTTTGTGTTTATGCTTCCTTTTTCCTCCTCCTTTTCTTTTCCTTTCTTCTGTTTTATCTGCCCCAGTATGTACTAATTGAGAATCTAGGATGAGAAACACATGCCTGTTGAGGCATCTGCTAAATAACAGTGTATGAAGAAGGAAAGAAATTCTAGTAAAAGAGGATATATGAAGGAATACTTCAAGAAGGAAGAGATTTTTGAGATGATCCTTTAAAGAGAAGCAAGGATCCCACAGGCAAACAAATATAAAGTCTTACTGGACTGATGGCTCAAACTGAGCAAAGGTTTCAGAATACCTAATAAATGTCGTGAAGGTGAAATTCTATGGCCTCATATGATTAAGCTAGGATTCTTGCTTTGCGAGAAAAGACTAAATGCTAGTCCAAGAAGAGCTTAGAATGGTGTACTGAGAAATTTAGAGATTATATTTTCTATACCATCAAGATGTAACATAAATAAATGTAGATATGTAAATATTAGGGCTCCAAATTATTTACAGAATTAATTTTGCAAAATAGAAACTCTAAATCAGTTTTCAGATCCTGTTTCATTCCTCCATGGATTTGCGTTTTTATTGAGCTATAAAAACAAAGCATTGTCATGCTGTGTTTATTTTGGAAAATCTCTCTGTCCTGGTTAAACGATTTTGGTTTTCAACAGCCTCAGGCAACGGGCTGTAATTTTGCCTTTTCAAGCCAACTTTCCTTGTCTTTTCTTAAGGAAAATCACCTAGATTTGTCATGTCTGGTTCAAATTACTTCTGAATGTTGCCTCATATCTTAGTGTGCAATTCATAATTGATAGTTTATTTATTTAACATTTTTCAACCAAAAAATGTTCAGGATATATTAAGGAAAGTGGATCAATATATCATCAGAGTCCTTGGATAATAACCTTCCTTAGAAACATTTTTTCGTAGATATTCATGAACTTTTTTCTTTTTAGGACAAAAACTGAAAGCTGCTTCCAAAGTTACAAGTATTTAAGGAAATTCAAGGTGACAGATAGAGTTGGGAAAAGTTACGATTTCTAATGAAAAGTTCAGTATTCTGAATTACTCCATAGAAGGTAACATTTTAGTGCTCTTTCATGATTTTGCAACTAAATTGACTATAAAATTAGGTTACTTGACTAGACTGCCTCTGCATTCCCCTCCGTCTCTAAGTTTCTATGATTTGACATTTCCAAAATGGTAGCTTCTTTACAAGAATTCTTGCTAAACATTAACCAAAGAACATAGAAAATGATACAAATTTCTTCCTATAACTCTGAGCTTACTTTTAGTCATTGAATTAGGTTTCAGAATAGTTCTTGTCCCACAAAAGTCCAGGGACATACATTATTAAAGGTAATTTTCTCAGACACTTCAGTTATTATATTTGAAAAAGAAAGTTTAACTTGAAGATATCTTTACTTAAATGTCATTCTTCAAAGCAATTTAAACCAGTAAAAAGTAGTGGCTAAAACAATGTGTTTTGGAGTCTGATGACCTGGGGTTGTACTGTGGTTGTTTCTATTAACAAATTATGTTACTTAACCTCTTCAAATGTCAATTTTCTAAACTATAAAACAGAGATGAAAATAGTATCTCCATTGCATTGTTTCATGAATTAAACAGTGATAAAAAATTCAGACCACTTAATACAGTGCCTGGCACAGAGCCCATGATCTGTAAATTGTAGCTATCATGCTTACTAAATAAATTGAAAACTTAGAGAAGCATCTTTGACATTTTAAACAAGAGGATATTTTGTTTCTCTGCAATTTGTTGTTTCTGCATCTACATTTTCTACACTATAAAGATTTCATACATATATTTGTAACAAAGAGTTTATTCTGTTTTCAATTTTGGCACTTAATCTATGAAAAATTCTACTTCACTTACTCATTTAGTGCTTGCCTATAAATATGCGTTTTCTCTATTGTATTTTCCATCTTTCTTTCTTAGGCTATTATGCCAGATTTAAGATATGACTACAAATTCTTTGACGCTCCTTGCTTCCTCTTAAATCTGGGAAGGCTTGTAACTATTTCAACCAAAAGATTACAAAAGTGATACTAACTGACTTTCGAAACTAAGCCAAAAGTATAGCATCTCCTGCCTTGTCCTCTGGAACAGTTCATCTTGACTTTGTGAACTTCCAGATAAAAATTCCAGCTAACCTGATGCCACCAACTAGCACTCTGGCTGCCGGCCCATGTGAGTGCCACTATCAAGCTCCGTCCATCAAGGTGCCAGATATGCAAGTAAAGCGTGGTCAGCCCCTTCACAAGTTACATATCACCAAGTAACCACTAGCAATGGCATGTGGAGTAGAAGAATTGGACAACTGAGTCCTGGCAAATTTCTGAAACACGTAACCATAATATTTAGTAAGTGGTTGTTGCTTAAGGGTCTAAGTTTGGATAGTTTGTAATGCACAGCAATAAATAACTAGAAGGAGTACATTCTTAGAGTTTGTCTTTTACGCATTCACCAATCTGACCCCAAAATATTTTACACTTGCCAGATTGAGGGTGAAAATAATGGACCTCATAATGAGGTAATTGCACATGCAATTGGAGAGAAATCCCTTCATTTTAGGGAACAGGTAACAGTTATTACTCAAGGAACCCAATACAAGTGCAATTACTCGCAGGCTAATTTCTGCCCCTATGGTTAATTGCAGGCAGAAGGATTTGAATGAAAAATTGAAGGCCTACCACAAACTTCTCAGAAACGTAGTTCTTTACTACTCTGTTCAGGTTTCTGGTGACCTGTGAACATTTACATTACAAGACATTACTCAGAGTGGAAGTGGTGCTCCTGGTACTTTGTCAAGTTAAAATTGTGCCGTGAAGTCATCTTTGCCTAAAATTCTTTATATTTCAGTATTTTATTTTTTATCCTTAATTATTATATACTATTAGCATGCACTTTAGCACCTTGAATGTGCTCGGTTGTGACAACTCCATTATATTGCATGACAAAAGAACACTGACCTATTCTTGGCATTCTATAGGGGAAAAATGTATTTAAGCTCTTTCTTTTTAATATGCACTGTATATGTAATACAGATAAATAGAGAATTAGTATAGCCTGAAAGAAAATATAATAAAAATATAATAATATAATCATACCCAGAAACAAGAGGAAAAAAGCCTCTATACATTTATCAAAAATGTATATGTTATATATCTGTGTGATATATTACAAAATGGTTCACTTCTACACAGTCTGTAAACTTCTTTATTTATAAAGCAATATATTATGAACACTAATCCATGCTAAACAAAAATGTTTGTCATCATTTTTAATCTTTATATATTATTTCATTCTTTAACTTACTTGACCTATCATTGTTATACATTTATATCATTTTCAATTTTTCACTATTATAAATAATGCATTGAATAATAATATCATGTATATCTTTGTGGACTTATCCAGTTACATTTTAAGGATATGTTTCTACAAGTGATATTCATAGATGAAAATTTATACATATATGTGTTTGTTGAATAGATAAGGCTCCTGCCACATGAATACTGAGGATAGTTTCTAAAAAGTCAATATGGTGAGTAAAAGAAAAATGTCATGCTTGAATTGAAGAGACAGAAACATTCCTAACTATAAGAAAGCAACTCCCTCATTTAAGACAATTTTGTTTGCAGTTGTTGAATATATATTCTCATTCATCTTGATAATTATTTAACTTGAAAATGAAGAAATGTCAAGAGTATAGTCAACAGTACTGAAAAATTATGAAGCAAAGGACAGTTTGGACTTGTACCACTCACTTTTAGATTCCTGGGGATAATTATGATAAAAATGATAATTCATTTTCAGTGGATTTTGCTGCCATTCATTGAAATAAGACAAATAATGAGTGTTTGCAAATCTTGGGCGTGGGAGGATGGTGGGCTAGGTAGATGTGGGGGCATTTTCTGGGCGTGGTGTTGCACCAGACATAATTTCATCACCCAATCTTACATTTTTCTCACTAATTCCTGCACAACTAGTGACTTAAAGCACAAAGAAACACTATAATACTCAGTCTTAACACTAATTGAACTTGTCGTCTATGTAGAATAATTCCGATAGTTTGAACACAAACACATGTATAAGTATGTATATACACACATACTATCTGACACTAAAACTTAGTTAAAATTCCCCTCAGTTTAGCTTCTCTTCATACTTAGAAAATGGAAGACACTAGTTTGAAAATTTTCCAATAAAATTACGGTCTAGAAATGAAAAACTTAAATATTTGTGGAAGCTAGAATATTCAAGATATATGTGAAGATTATATCCTTCTCATTTGAGAAGTAATAGATAAATATTATGACAAAGAAAAATTTTAATACTGCCTTTAAAATACAAAACTTCTTTAGTATAATAAAGAACACACCAAAAGGAAAGTCATGTGCTGAGAAAATATTTATAAATAAATGAAAAAAATGTATTATTGTTGCCTTAAAAGGAGAAGAATCATGCAATGAGAAGGGAACATGTTTATAGCGTTGGATAGACTCCCTACTTTGTTATTTTTCATATCTGTAAAATGTTGGAATAGGTGTTATTAATCTTGTAATACTAATGGTAAAGAACTTAAAATCCTTAGTTATTGAAATCATTTTGCTGTTTTATATAAAAACACCATTAAACTTTTTTAAAAATCTCTAATCCAAGCAAAGAGAAGGATACAAGTTATTCTAAGCAATACACTTGAAGTTTAAGTATTATATAAAGATGTTGAACATAAATAATAATTATTTTAAACAACATTGGGATATTAATTTACTGACCCTGAATTAGAAAATCACATAAAAGCTGATGCCCAATAGTATCCATTCTCTATAAATGGGATTTTGCAGTTAGAAAAGGCAATTAGTTTAATAATCATAAAAGGTTTAGTATGTTTGACTCATTAATTATTTTATTAAAATGTCTTCTAAACAAGAATTAAGCATAAAAATTTACATGAACAAAAATATTAATTTCAGCATTATGTAAAATAATTAAAAATCTTATAATTCCTTACTGTCACTAATAAGTAGAGTTAAATAAATCAATATAAATTTAAATAGTCATAGTTTATAATAACAAAATCTCTACTTGTAACTTTAAAGCAGATCAAAAAATAAGTGCTAAGGTGCAGAAAATATTTCAGACTTCTTACTTCTTCATCATATGACATGATTTCCTTCTGGGAGAATACCTCAGACAGGTCAGATATTTTCAAAATGACTCTCTTATTTATGTTTTTTCTGTTAGTGTCAACTAAGCGATTTAGAATATTTATATGGTTACCTGCATCCTTTGATAGGAACGAGTTCTGCCAATATGTGATGATTTTGTAAAATAATTTTTGAAACCAAGACAAAGTCCTGGGTGACTTTGGATTAAAAAATCCTTCTGGTTGTAATTATCATCACTTGTCTTAGCATAGTGATGGGAAAGAATTTTTCTTGAGAAGAGACTGGATTTTATAAAGTGTTTGTTGAAATTTCCTTCAAGAAAAGCCCAAAACAGGATCGTGCCTTAAAATTGTAAATGGAATGTAGTGATATGTTACATCATTTTAGCTAAACAGGTGTCTACCTTGCTCTGTATAATCCCAAATCCTAAAGGTTCATAAGCCCGAATAAATGAATCTTGAAAATTCATGATATGATGTTACACTTCAAAGGTATCATAATAAATATTGTGTAGAAATATGAGGAAAAGTGTTTTTAAATGGGAGAATACCATAATAAAATATATTGCACAACCATAATTAGAAGTGCTTATTTAAGTAACTGTATGAAGGAAAGCTAGAAAGGAATCTAACTCCAAAAACATGAATTAGGATTTGGAAATTCATGAAATCATATATTTGCTTATCTTTTCAGAAATATTTATTGAATATGGGCTATATTCCAAATGTTTTTGTACTTGGAATTATGAGTAATTTCCCTCTCTATTTTTCTCTGAAGTTTCTTTAATTTGGGAGGGCTACATATTAAAAATATAATCATAATTTTTTCCTCATTTTCCTATGATACTATCCAACACATTCTTTGCTTAAATAGGAAGAGAAACTTGGAAGAAAAATGTTTGTGACTCAGCTGAATGATAGGCATAAAATGTAGGGGATTGGTATAAAACTGCAGAAGACAATAACAAGAAACACAAAATTCATGGCATTGGAAAAGGAAGACATAAAAATGAATGAGATGCTTAAAACTACAAAACATTGCTGGGAAAAATGAAAGAAGACCTAAATAAATAGAAAGATATCCTGTGTTCTTGGATTGAAAGACTTAACATGGTTAAAATGGCAGTACTACCTAAAGGATTCTACAGATTCAATGCAATTTGTATCAAAACTCCAAAGGGATTTTTTCTGCTAAGCTGGAAAAGGCAATCCTCAAATTCATTATGAAATTTAAAGGAGTTCTGAATAATCAAAATAATATTGAAAAATAAGAAGGTTTGAGGATTCATACTTCCAAACTATAACTTACTACAAAGCTACAGTAATAAAAAGTGTGGTACTGGCATAAGAATAGACATATAGGTCAAAGGAATAGAATTGAGACTTCATAAATAAGCACATACATCTATGGCTAATGGATTTCAACAAAGGTGTCATGACCATTGAATGAGGAAGAAATAGTCTCCTCAACAAATGGTGGTAGGACAACTGAATATCTGCAGGCAAAAGAATGAAGTTGGAACCCTATGTTACTCTTACGAAAATTAACTCAGACTGGATCAGCAACCTGAATATAACAGTTAATACTTTAAACTCTTAGAAGAAAACATAAATATAAATCTTTATGACCTTGGATTTGGCAATGGATACGTAGATATAACAACCAAAGCACAATCAACTAAAGAAAAAATGTTAGACTATCAAAATTAAAAATTTGTGTATCAAAAGACATTATCATGAGAAAAGAGGGGCCGGCTCTGTGACTGAGTGGTTAAGTTCCTGCGCTCCAAGTTGGCAGCCCAGAATTTCACTGGTTCGGATCCTGGGCATGAACATGGCACCACTCATCAAGCCATGCTGAGGCGGTGTCCCACATAGCACAGCCAGAGGCACTCAGAACTAGAATATACAGCTATATACTGGGAGGCTTTGGTGGGGAGGAGGAGGAGGAGGAGGAAGAGAAGGAAGAGGAGGAGGAGAAGTGGAAGAAACAAAAAGATTGGCAACAGATATTAGCTCAGGTGCCAATCTTTAAAAAATAAAAAAAAGAGAAAAGAAAACCACAAAACGGGAGAGAATATTGTACATCTCAAGAGCAATAATGTTGTAGTAGCTTATATCAAAACCCCAAAACAATCCAACAGTCCATTAATAGAGAATGAATAAACAAATTGTGGCACAGAATTCTACTCTGCAGTAAAAATGAACGAACTAGACAATCTAGCAATATATGCAACACTGTACATGATTCTCATGGACATTATGCAGAGCAAAAGGAGCTGCAGACAAAACAGTATAAACTTTGTGAATCAATTTATAAGAAATTCTAAAACAGGTAAAACTATTCTATGGTTAGTCAGATAAGTAGTTTCATTGAACAGACTTGGAATGGAATTACGCGGGGACTCGGGGAGAATCGGGACTAGTTCTGATCAACTTTCTTATGGGAATTTTTCTTTATCTTGATAGGAGTGTCAGTTGCATGGGTGTATGCATTTGTCAAATATCATTGACAAACTTATGTTTATGCCTTTTATTTTATTTTTTAATAAATTTTATTTAGTTAACGATCAGATAGCAATATTACGATATTTTCTTAATGTGAAATAACAACAGATGAGCTGTCTTGATCCATTCATCAAGTCATTAACATTGGCAAGTTTGAAGCTTAGATTACTAAGGGGATCTTTAGCATTTTAGCATGGGGACGTTATCACAAAAAAGATCATAAAAATATTGGACTCTATTTGGTAGCTTTTCTTTTTGCAATAGTGTGGGTGGGCAATTCTGAAACTCCTTTCTGAGTGTTCTCATTCTTAGTAAATGAGTAAATACAAGGGGAATTGGGTTTTGATTAGGATAATACAAATAGCATTCATACAAACACGCACAGGTGTGTGTGTATATATTATATGCAGATCTATTCAGTTGTATGTATACTCAATGTTATGATTTTCATGGACTCTACCTCTTTTTAAAATTTTTTTGTGAGTGAGGCATAGTAGAAGGAGGCAAGAGATCATATTATATTGTTCAGATTCTTCCTTTTGTTTTTAGATTTTTCCTTTTTCATAATAGATTGTTCTTTTATCTCTGTTATTAAAAGCCTATTTTAGTTTCTTTTTGTCCCTGAAATGTGTTTTGTCAATCCTGAGGGCCCTCTGTTCACCTTACTTTTTCCCTTTTATTGTGTGTGTTGATTCTTGGTTTTAAGTTTCTGTTTATAAATGAATGACTAAGTTGAGGAATAAAGATTGAATGTAATAATTCATTTTATTGGGTTTCTAACATGCAAGTCTCTTTTTCCTAAAGATCTTTCCTGTTCCTTGGAAGACTGACTTACTGCACTGGGTATTGAGCCAAGATCTGGCTACTGAGAGAATTTTCCTTCATCTGTGTATTGAATGACAGTATCTGCCCCTTCATGATGAAAAGAACTTATATCAGAAATCTAGAATTTAAAGACAGCCTACCAAAAACAATCCATAATGTGTTTGTCCATCAATGACATACTTTTCTGATGTATTACTGTGACTCCTTCCATTTTCAAAATGACAATTTAAATCTCTCTTTTGTATATTTTACTTTGTTTACCAATTCTACTTTTTCACACTGTATATTTAAGTATCTTCTCAAATGTATATTTCATGTTATTCATTCTTACTCTTGTCTTAGAAAGCATATTAAATTGCTTTTCAGAGGTATATCATTAGTTTTAGATATTGCTTTAGGTGTGAGCATAAGAGCAGCAAAAAAGTTCCTGGAAAGTATGGGAGGCAGGGAGAAGGAAGAGAATATTGATTTCTACATATGTATGAAAAAAAGCCCTAAAATTGATGTTTTATGAATGAAGGCTGGAAGTCCTTGCCTCTGCCTTGTGGTTAATCCCTCTCAAGTCTTCCTGCATGCAATTATCAAATAAATGGCAAAAGCTATATTTGAAAAAAATTCTGAGTCTGTGCTTTTATTTTCACACTTGTGCCAAGGCTGCCCTCTTCAAATGCCTGAATGAGGAAGGCTTTACTCTGAGGCACTTATCTTGGTTCTAGGATCGTCTGTCCTCCCTAGAAGGATTGATTCAGTGTTTTAGCAAGAAGAGATTTGGTTTTGTCCTTGGAGAAAATTTACTGCAGATAGAACTGATCCATCCCTTCTGAAGTAGTGCTTTAATTATATTTTATGGTCCAGAAGCCTCTGCTCCCTCTGCACTTGCCAACTCTGTGCTTGGAGCCTCCTTGGAGCTCTGTCATGAAGAATGATCTCTCCCCACTCTGATTTTCTTCTGTTGCCTATTGTTGGTTCTAGGCTGTGGTTTCCATGACTGATTTATTATTCTGTTTTCATTTGTATTCCTTTTTATTCATTGTTGCTATTTCTATGTGATTTGGAGACAGAGACAAGGTAAGTGAAAATGTCCCGTACTTCATCTTAAGCTTGATGTCAGTAGTTTGGATTGAGATAATTTAAGAGGAGAAGCCACCAAATATCTTTCAGACAGAAAAATAAAATCATCAGGACTATATTTTGGGGAGGTAGCTATGGTGGCAGCATGGAAGAGGTGTCATATGTAGAATGAAACTCTTGTAGTTGTGCAGACCAGTCCTGGTTTACATCCGCTTTCTTGAGTAATCATAGCAGTGCTCCCATCACTCTCAAGAATCATATTTTGAAGGTTAACTTGTACAATAAAAGACTAAATAAGGAGAGTCTCTGGGATGATGGCTTGCACAAATACACAAGAAAAAGATATTATTTAATGCCAATCTTTATCTGTTTCACACAGACTATGAATTTCTTAAGGGTAAAAATAGTGTCTTATTAAAATTATATACACAGCAATGTACCAAACAAACGATTTATACCGAATAAGCACAGAAAAACAGGAAGAAAAGTTAGGGAAGCTTTGTGAAGAAAATAAGGAAGGTTTCATCCAAAGTAATGTCAGGAGAAAGGAGATAGAGATGATGAATTCAATATGTTCCTGAGGTAAAATAAATTTTCTAAAATTTATGTAGTACTAGATATGGAAATTAGTGAGGCTGTGAGCGAAGTAGTGGTAACTCTGATATTTTGTCTTGAAAGTTGAGTAGGTGATGAAGTCACTAATCAAGAACAAGAAGATGAAGGGGGAAACAGTCTATCTCTCTGGAAGAAGCAGAAGAATGAAAAAAGCTAGGAACAGGAAGGAAAATGTATGACAAGCAATCCTGAAGGCATTGTGAAGACAATACTTTAAAGGAATTTAAACGAACAGTCTATTATAACTGGCAAACTATTTTCCAGAATATTTTTGCGCATTCAGTCATGTTCAATTTTTTACATTTATGTCTATCTGTGCTGAATTATTCCATTTGCTTTTATACCTTTTATCAACATGAAAAATTCATATTCATATTTTAATCCTATTATAATAGGTATCATATAATCCTCTCAAGGTGGTTTAATCAGAAAGTATATGGGAATGATGTCTTAGGTTGTGACCTCAATCATTCTTGAAGAGTATCAAGCAGTGCTAAGCAAAGACAAGATTGGCATATGCCCTCTCTTTTAGATGAATAGTCTTTGATTGTGTATATCATTCTCATTTGTAATTTCAATTTTATTACCATCTTCCTAATAACAATGGTACAGAGGAAAAGTATACTTTGGTTGCTTTCCTTACTTATAAATGCTTTTTTCCCTACCTCATTGCATACATTAGTAGTGGAAAGTTTTTGTTTTGGGTTTTGAGATTTTATATTTTTTACCATTCTATCAATATCTAAGTATATTAAAACTTTTTTAGCCAGCTTCGTATCTTTGTAGTTTACAGGACTTTTGGATATTGTGTTTTATAAGGTTCTATTTATCTCTCAATGCTGCCATCATTTTAAAAGCTCTCATCAAACTACTGCTGAAGCTCCCTAGTTTTATTTCATATATTTCAATTTTTTTGAGGTCATAAGAGTTTATATCATTGTGATATTTTAGTTATATATTATTATTTGTTTGTCACCGTATGTATGCACCCTTTTACCCCTTATGCCCACCCCCAATCCCCTTTCCCTGTGGTGACTACTAATCTGTTCTCTTTTTCCATGTACTTGTTTATCTTCCACGTAAGAGTGAAATCATATAGTATTTGCCTTCCTCTGTCTGGCTTATCTCGCCTAATGTAATACCATCAAGTTCCATCCATGTTGTTGCAAATGGGATGATTCTGTCTTTTTGTATGGCTAAGTAGTATTCCATTGTATATATATACCACATCTTCTTTATCCATTCATCAGTCAATGGGTACTTGGATTGCTTCCACGTCTTGGATATTGTGGATAGTCTTGCAATCAACATAGAGGTGCACAAATCTCTTTGAATTGCTGATTTCAAGTCCTTTGGATAAATACCCAGTAGAGGAACAGATGGGTCATGTGGACTTTCCATTTTGAATTGTTTGAGGAAGCTCCATCTTGTTTTCCATAGTGGCTGTACCAGTTTGCATTACCATGAGCACTGTATGAAGTTTCCCTTTACCCCACATCCTCTCCAACATTTGTTATTTTTTGTCTTGCTGATTGTAGCCATTCAAACAGATGTAAGGTGATATCTCAGTCTAGTTTTTATTTGCATTTCCCTGATGATTAGTGATATTGAACATCTTTTCATGGGCCTATTGGCTATCTGTATTATATTCTTTGGAAAAATGTCTGTTCTGATCCTCTGCCTACTTTTAGATCATGTTATTTGTTTTATTGTTGTTGAATTCTTTATGTATTTTGGAGATTAATCCCTTTCAGATATATGGTTTGCAAATACTTTCTCCCCGTTGGTGAGTTGTCTTTTTGTTTTCTTCCTGGTTTCTTTTGCCTTGCAAAAGCTCTTTAGTCTGATAAAGTCCCATTTGTTTATTTTTTCTTTTGTTTCCTTTGCCCGAGTAGACGTGGTATTCGAAAAGATCCTTCTAAGACCGATGTCAAAGAGTGCACTGCCTATATTTTCTTCTAGGACTTTTACGGTTTCACGTCTCACCTTCAAGTTTTTAACCCATTTTGAGTTAACTTTGGTGTATGGCAAAAGACAATAGTCTACTTCCATTCTTTTGTCTGTGGCTATCCAGTTTTCCCAACACCATTTGTTGAAGAGAGTTTCCTTTTTCCATTGTATATTCTTGGCTCCTTTGTTGAAGATTAGCTGTCCGTAAATGGGTGGTTTTATTTCTGGGCTTTCAATTCTGTTCCTTGATCTGTGTGTCTGTTTTTGTTGCTATAGCTTTGTGGTATATTTTGAAGTCAGGGCTTGTGATGCCTTCAGGTTTGTTCTTTTTTCTCAGGATTATTTTATCTATTCAGGATCTTTTCTTGCCTCATACAAATTTTAGGATTCTTTATTCTATTTCTGTGAAGAATGCCATTGGGATTCTGATTGGCATTGCATTGAGTCTGTACATTGCTTTAGGTAGTATAGACATTTTAACTATGTTTATTCTTCCAATCCTTGTGCATGGAATATCTTTCCATTTCTTTGTGTAATCATTGATTTCTTTCAATAATGTCTTATAGTTTTCCTTAGATAGGTCTTTCACCTCCTTGGGTAAATTTATTCTTAGCTATCTTATTCTTTTTGTTGTGATTGTACATAGGATTATATTCTTGAGTTTTCTTTCTGTTAGTTCATTATTAGAGTATAGAAATGCAATTGATTTTTGTAAGTTGTTTTTGTACCCTGCAACTTTGTTGTCGTTGTTGATTATTTCTAATAATTTCCAATTGATTCTTTAGGGCTTTCTATATATAAAATAATGTCATCTGCAAACAGTGAGAGTTTCATTTCTTCCTTGCCAATTTGGAAACCTTTTATTTCCTTTGCTTTCCTAATTGCACTGGCCAAAACCTCTAGTACTATTCTGAATAAGAGTAGTGAGAGTGGGCACGCTTGTTGCATTCCTGTTCTCAGAGGGATGGATTTCAGTTTTTCCCTGTTGAGTATGATGTTGGCTGTGTGTTGTCATATATGACCTTTATTATGTTGAGGTACTTTCCTTCTAACCCCATTTTTATTGACAGTTTTTATCCTAAATGGATATTGGATCTTGGCAAATGCTTTCTCAGCATCTCTTGAGAGATCATGTGGTTTTTATTCTTCATTTTGTTCATGTGGGGTTATCACATGGATTGATTTGTGCATGTTGAACCATCCTGTGTCCCTGGTATAAATCCTATTTGATCAGGGTGTATGATCCTTTTGATGTATGGCGATATTTCGTTTGCTGATATTTTGTTGAGGATTTTCACATCTATGTTCATCAGCAATATTGGCCTGTAGTTTTCCTTCTTTATGTTGTCCTTGTCTGGCTTTGGGATCAGAGTGATGTTGGCCTCATAAAATGTGGCAGGAAGTGTCCATCTTCTTCAATTTTTGGAATAGTTTGAGAAGGATAGGTACTAAGTCTTCTTTGGATGTTTGGTGGAACTCTCCAGAGAAGCCATCTGGTCATGGACTTTTATTTTGGGGGCGGTTTTTGATTACTGTTTCTATCTCTTTATTTGTGAATGGTCTATTCTGATTCTCTATTTCTTCTTGGTTCAGTTTTGGAAGGTTGTACGAGTCTAAGAATTTATCCATTTCTTCTAGATAGTCTGAGTGTTGGCTTATAGATTTTCATATTATTCTCTTATAATCCTTTGTATTTCTGTGGTATCTGTTGTAATTTCTCTTCTTTGACTTCTAATTTTATTTATTTGAGCCTTGTATCTTTTTTCTTAGTGAGTCTGGCTAAAGATTTTTCAATTTTTTTTACCTTCTCAAAGAACTGGTTCTTAGTTTCATTGATCCTTTCTACTGATTTTTTGGTTTCAATTTAATTTATTTCTTGTCTAATTTATTTTTATTTCCCAACTTCTGCTGAATTCGGGCTTTGTTTGTTCTTCTTTTTCTAATTATGTTAAGTGTAGCTTAAGATTGCTTATTTGAGATTTTTCTTGTTTGTTAAGGTGGGCCTGTGTTTCTATGAATTTCCCTCCTAGGACTGCTTTTACCTCATCCCAGTTGAGCTAGTATGGTATATTTTCATTTTCATTTTTCTTCAGATATTTTTTGATATCTCCTTTAATTTCTTCAATGATCCATTGGTTGTTCAGTAGCATATTGTTCAGTCTCCACATTTTTATCACTTTCTTGGCTTTTTCTTATAATTGATTTCTAGTTTCATAGCATTATGGTCAGAAAAGATGCTTGATATTATTTCAATCTTCTTAAATGTATTGAGCTGTGCCTTGTTTCCTAACATATGGTCTATCCTTGAGAATGGTCCATGTGAACTGGAAAAGAATGTGTAATCTTCTTCTTTGGATGGAGTGTTCTACATATATCTATTAAGTTCATCTGGTCTAGTTTTTCATTTAATTCCAAAATTTCATTGTTGACTTTCTGTCTGGATGATCTATCCATTGGTATAAGCAGGGTGCTGAGGTCCCTTACTATTATTGTGTTGTTGTTAATATTTCCTTTTAGATTTGTTAATAGTTGCTGTATGTTCTTTGGTGCTCCTGTGATGGGTACATAAATATTTACGTGTGATGTCTTTTTGGTGGACTGTCCCTTTTATCATTGTATATTGCCCCTCTCTGTCTCTCTTTACCTGTTGTGTCTTGAAGTGTACTCTGTCTTACATAAGTATGGCAACATCTGCTTTCTTTTGTTTGCCATTAGCTTGGAGTATCATCTTCCATCTCTTCACTCTGAGCCTGTGTTTGTCTTTGTAGCTGAGATGTGTTTCCTGGAGGCGGCATATTATTGGGTCTTGTTTTTTAACCCATTCTGTGTCTTTTGATTGGATAATTCAATCTATTTACACTTAGGGTGATTATTGATGTATGAGGGATTAATGCTGTCATTTTATCACTCATTTTCCAATTTTCCTGCTATCGTATCCCATCTCCTGCAGTTCTATATTCTGCTATATGGTCCAGCAATAACAAAACACTTAGTCCTTTTCACACAAGATGCTCTTCCTCATTTCTGTTCCTTTGTCAAGAAGTCTATGTCCATCTAGAAGAAGTCTCTGGGAGATGGAGGCCTTGGGGAATATAATTCCTGGCTATATTTTCAAAAGTATCTGTTGGATCTCAACAGTATGTCGTTCCATGAAAGCCTCTGAAGGAGGACACTGAAAACTTCAATTTCTCAAGATGAAACAGCTCAAAAATAGAGTTCCTTATGCTAATATTTACTGTTAGCATATCACTACACCAAGAAGTATTTATTCTAACGGTCACTCTTCCTACCAAAGGTGAAAGATAAAAGATGTAAAGAGGAATGGTAAAAAAAAAATCCTTGCCACATTTATTAAAGCATATTTTATAATATAATCCTTTCCTCTAAGTTACAATAAGCATGTCAGTGCTTCTGGAAAGATTGCACAGCTCCTTATCTTTGACATTCTGTAAAAGAGGATTTAAGATAGGTCCTTAAAACCCTCCTATAAAGATTCCCCACCCTTCACCACCTCCCTTTTTGTGCCACATTGTCTGCTTAACAACTAATTAAAGTTCAAGAGACCAAGAAAAATGTAAAGATTAGAACTGATTACCTCCTCCTGGGTGACAATCCTGAGTACTTTTTTTTTCTCAGTCACTTCAAGATCTCCAATCTCTACAGAAAATCCTTCATAACCTGGACTATTATTCTCATATATATGTATATATCCGTAACCTGACATAGTTTCTTCCAACCATATCTTCTGGAACTCATAGTATGTCATCAGAAAAATAACCTCTATGCTAAAGCTTTGAATATTTCACCTTCTTACTTTGATGTTTCTCAAGTGGTAGCTGTATGTTTTTCTCTACACCTTAGATACCACATGATCTGAAAGTAGGGCAGCTATTCCACTAATATTTCCCCTTGTTATTCTTTGACCAATGTTATTGGTGACCTCAACATCAATGTAGATGATTCATCCTACCTCTGGTTCTACCAGTTCCTTCAGATCCTCATCTCTTCTATCATATTTTCTACTTAAACTCATCTTAGTAGTCCCATTGTCAAATCCTAAACCAGAGAGTACCAGCCTTTGGCCTATAGCCCAAATTCAGTTCACTACCTTGCTGTGTAAATAAAGTTTATTGCCACTGACATGCTCATTTGTGTATGTATTATCTACGGCTGCTTTTGTACTACAATGACAGAATTAAATAGTCGTGACAGATGCTGTATGACCTGAAAAGTCTAAAGTATTTATTATCTAGCTCTTTATAGAAAAAATTAGAAAACTGTGCCTTAGACTAATGCTTCTCAGATCTTAATGGGGATACAAATTTGCTGGAGATTTTCCTATTTAGTAGATTTATGGTGAGACTTGATGTTATGCATGTACATCAGGCTCCCAGATGATGTTGATGTTATTAATCTATCAACAACAGACTTAGTAGCAAACCCCAAGACCATATTTTTCACCAACTCTACCAAATTGGAGCATCAGTTTTAAGCATCTTTTTGAACACCACCTCTCTTTTTTCTAGATCACTTTTTTGGAATACTTTCTTCAACAGTTATTTGACAACCACCAGAATCTCTAATGTACTGACTCTCATTTGTCTGTTAGCATCACTCTCTTCCCTAGCATCATCTTCTTCTCCTTTCTCATGAATCTTATATTTCGTGGTACAATGATATAATCACTTTTTAACATATACATTAGCATCCCTGTTCCTCTCTTCCCTGCCCAGCTAACCTCAACCTTGCTTAATCTAACTCTATGCTTATTACATATGTGACTTGAGATATTAAATGTATCTGGAGAAAAAAAATGATCTTACTCTAAATTAATGACCACAAATATTAGATAAAACTTTAGGCCTGCCTGCATTGCCTTAAGCAATTCTCTCCTCAACTGCTCTAGATGTTCATTTCACATCTTTTCCTTTATTATCAAATCTCCAACAATTGCCCCCCATTTCCTTTTGGCTAATGACTTGATTCGTCTTTTATTTGGAAGGTGACCACAATCACAAACTAATTTCCTCTACTTATCATCCAACTAGTCCTATAATACACTCTCTTTCCTGAAATAATGATGATAGTCTACAATCACACTCAAAATCAAACCATGTAAAACACACTGAATCTCATCTCCTCTCATCTTCTCAAGGATTTATGAGTACAATTACTACTCCTTCCCAGCATTCTCATTGTTCCCTCTTTGCCAGTACAATACCATCAATTTATAGGTATTCCATAATCAATCTCTTCAAAAATAGATAAAATGTTCTGCTGATCCCATGTTCTCCTTTAGTGATGATTTTCCTTTTTGATTCAATCTTTCTGCTCACACATAAGAAGACTTCTATACATTTTGTCCCTATTTTATTACCTCTCCTAAAGAAACTCTTACCAAAGTTTTATCTTCACTACTCCACTGAAATCTCTTTTGTCAAAGCCATCGTTGAACTCTAGCTTGAAAACTACAATAGTCATGTTTCATTTCTTAACAAAATGAGCCTCTAAGCAGCATTTGGCAAAGATAACTTCTGATCCTTCTTAAAAATTTTTTTTTAAATTTTTTCTGGTTTAACATGCACCTGGTGTTCGTTCAATCTCACTGACTACTCCTAGGTTATTTTGTTTGATTTTACTTTCCCCACTTTTAAAAATTAAAGTGATATTACTCAGTCCTAGGATCCCTTTTCTTCTTTATCTACCTTAAATATCTAGATATCAACAAATTTCTTGGATTAAAATAACATCTTTATGCTAATGAATATGAATTATGTATTTTTTACTTCATCTTCTCCCTTAAACTTAAAATTCATATAACCCCTTGCCAAATCAATATATGTTTTAGAATGTATAATAGACCTATAAAGTTAACATGTCAAATCTCTCATCCCTCAAACCTGCAACTCTTCCCAATGTTCTTCATTTTAGAAAATAGCATCTCCATTCTCAATTGCTTAAGACCAACAAACAAGTGTTATTCTTGTGTTCTTCCTTTCTTTCATGCCCCAGAAACAATCTATCAGTAAATCTGATTTGCTTTAGCTTCAAAAAATACCCAAACCTCCTTCCCCCCACCCCTTTTACTGATAGTATACTCCAAACCCCATTATATCTTACTTGGAAGACTGCAGTTGACCCCCACAGGCTTTCCACTGCCACTGCCTCCGGTCCAACACCATTATGTTATTTGTATAGCAGCCAGAGAGATATATGTAAAACTTAAGCATGGTCATGTTGTGTAACTGCCTACTCAAAATATTCTGGCAACTTCCCATTGTACTTATAACAAAACCCAAAGTCCCGGGCCTATGTGATCTGGCTTTGTGTTACCGCTATAAATTCATCTTTCACCACTGTCTCCTGCATGTCTTAGCTTTTATCCCACTGGTCTGTTTACTGTAAAATATGCCAACTAGTCTTTTTCTCAGTCCTTTGCATTTGCCTTTCCCTCTGCATAAAATACTCTTCCCTCAAATATTAACTTGATTCAACTTGATTTACTTCATTAGTTAATGTCTCTGCTCAAATATCATTTCAAGGATGTCCTTGATATTCATCCTATTTAAAATAGGCTATCCACTATCACCACTGACTTACTTCAGTCCCATCTCTCTCTTCTTTACACTGATTCTTACTACATATTGTACCTTATATTGTTTTGGATATTGATTTGTTCATAAACTGTTTTTATTTTGTGTCTCCATCTTATGTGAACACCATGAAGGCAGGTTTGGTAGAACGATATCCTGCCACAGTATGTAGTACATATTCAGTGCTCAATAAATATCATTGAATGAATGGAAGGGTGAATAAATGAATGGACCTTACTTTAAGTAGCCTGCACATCTCCATTAGCCATCAAACTCAGGGTTCAGATTTTAGATTCATATAGTTTCTGCTGTGGCACTAATCAAAAAAGCTTCTGAGTAAGCACTCTTAGAGCACTGTGGTGTCAGTTTGGGTTTTCCAAAATCAGATCCTGAAACAAAAATTTAAGAGGAATTAGTTTATTGGGGAAGGTTTGAAAAACATGGGTGTGTGGGAACACTGACAGTATCTGCTATGGTATGCCACAACTGTCCTTGTCATCAAATTTGTCTGAGCAAATATCAATCAATCAAATATTCATCCTAGCCCTCCAAATTATTATAGAATCATAAACAAATTTAAGGAAGATCTGATATGTAGTCCGAGTTTAATAAGTCTTAAAATTCAGACAGGTATATGAAATATAGCTGGATAATTGAAAGAAATATTTTGAGAGGCAGAAAATAAAATAAAAGAACACTGGTGATAATAAAAATATTAACTTGTATGTTACCTCCTAATATGTGCTGCACACTGTGTCAGGTGCTTTACATTCCTTGGCTCTTTAAACTCAAATATTGTACTTCAAAGTTGTTATTTTCCCCAGTCTATGAATGAAAAACTGAGGACCAAAGAGGTAAGTAATTTTTCAAGGGCAGAGTCAAGAATCAACACTGATAGCTTTCATCATCAAAAGTCACAATCTAGCCTTGACTTTGTGTGCATCATTGGCACCTACCCTCCCTCTCCTCATCCCTGCCCTCCTCACTTACTCTTATATCGTTATGAGTTCTGTTACTACTCATCAGCATTACTTCCCTGATGTAACTAAACTTCTCGTTCTTGATTTTTAAAATTAAACTAGAATATTGACACATACGCATGAAAGATGAAGACATTGGCCCACCCAAACTTCTTTCCTTTGGGAAAACATGGATAACAAATACAAACATAGAAAATATGGTTATAGATACAGTCCTCCCTTGGTATCTGCAAGGAATTGCTTCCAGGACCACCTGCAGATACTAAAACCCATGGATACTCAAGTTCCTTATAGAAAATGTTGTAGATTTGCATGTAAACTTTCATACAATGCACATCCACTGGTATACTTTAAATTGTCTCTAGATTACTTATAATACCTAATACAATGTAAATGCTATGTTAATAAATGGTATGCTGTAATGTTTAGGGAATAATGACAAGAAAAAAGAGTCTGTACACATTGGTAGATGTAGCCATCCTAGGCCTTTTGGTCCATGGTTGGTTGACTCTGCAGATGCTGAAGCCGGGCATAGAAGGATGAATGTATGTCTCTATTCCTAGCACAGATTTACTGACTTACTTTTGGAAACCATTAATTGTTCATTCTGCCACTCTACTTTCAATGGCATTATAATTCATTCCCAGATTGCTAGAGAAATGATCTGTTAACTGCCATTTCTATGAAATGACTGCAAAACATAACTGAGAAGTCATAAATAGCCACATACCAAGTAATAAATGGTTTGTTTTCAAAACAAGATTCTGATTACTTGGATTAAAAAAAGTGAAATGAAATATTAAAGCATAAAAATGCTGTAATCTTTTGAGAGATGTGGTAGTATTTTGTGCCTTGGTGATATTATATGCAGGTTGAGTTTTCCTATTTTCAATTAAAATGGGATCATTCCTGGAAACATCTATTTAATTGTATTTCGTACTATAATTTTTCAATTCTTATTCATAATTTTCACCAGAAACAAATAAAAAATCAATCTCAAAATGATTTAAACTATTTGTTTTTATCTTCCTTCACTCTAGGAAATATATTACTTTGCAATTACTAATGAAAGGCACAAAATAAAATATTTGCTTGTCACTTATTAGCCATTACTTATAGTTGATGAACACGTATTGGAATTTACAATATTTCAAAATTGTTGTCAAGGAATAGAACAGGGAAATTAATTTTAGTTACTAATGTACACCTCAACTGAACTTCAGACCAAGAGCTGTGGGACACATAAATATGATAAATATATTTGCAGTTGATTCCAAAGGCATCAAATAAAACCAAGCATAATTATGATCCTTGGAAGTGCATTGCTCTTCTCTCAGCATCAGTCAGAATGGTTGAATTTGAAAATATTTGCTATCAAGATTGAGAGATAGCCTTAGGACAGATCTGGCTTAAGTTGAGTTGAAGTAGTTATCTCGATGCTATTCCTGATATTTGAGAAAAGGAGATTTTGAAGGCAAAATGAGCTCTGGAGTTCAAGTTTCTTCCGTTTCAGTAAAGTGCTCCTTTGTTTTTAATGTGTTTCCCCTTCTCCATCTCCTTTTCAAATGTGACCTTATATAAGCCACTGTACATTGTGAATCGATGTTTATTCTTTTGAAGAAATTCTTTTGAGGTGAGACTAATTGCCCGCAAATGTCAAATTCCATTCCAAATCTGAAGGACATAAATCTATAAGAATTCCTCCTTCAGTGTAAACTATTGAATGACCCTTGGTTGATACAGGAAAAAAATAACATTGTTCAAAAATACTCTTTGCTGGGGCTGGCCCCGTGGCCGAGCGGTCAAGTTCTCGCGCTCCGCTGCAGGTGGCCTGGTGTTTCGTCAGTTCGAATCCTGGGCGCGGACATGGCACTGCTCATCAAACCATGCCGAGGCAGCGTCCCACATGCCACAACTAGAAGGACCCACAACGAAGAATATACAACTATGTACCGGGGGCCTTTGGGGAGAAAAAGGAAAAAATAAAATCTTAAAAAAAAAAATACTCTTTGCTATTTACTTGCTGACCATAATTAAAGTTTTTCTCAGACTTCTCTCTGATAAGCTAAAAGCCCAAACCACACAAATCAAGAACAAACAAAAACCAAATCCAAACAAAATCAAGATCAAACATATCCCTAAAACATTTTTTTCTGGACTCATTTTACTTCTCTCAGATGGGTCAATAGTCTCCTTTCCCAAAGAGCAGTGACTGAAACTGGACCCCGCACTCTGGCAATGGCTGGAGGAAGGCCAACAAAAGCAGAGAGCTTTCAGATGAATATGTTCTTTTGTCGTTAAGTTTCCACTTAACCTAACTAATCTCCATATGGTAAAAGAAACTGAAGATAGGGAGGTCTCTAAGTACAATTGTGAACCATTGACAATGATCTTGATCATCTTCCCAACTCCTTTCTCTGTTGTTCTTCATTGATATACCTTCTCACCAAACTTCTGAGACATTCCTCAGAAGGGTCAGAGTTTCTGAAGGATCAGTCCTACCAATTCCTTTTTTTTTTTTCGCTGAGGAAGATTTTCCCTGAGCTAACATACAAAAATCTTCCTCCATTTTCTATGTGGGTCACCGCCACAGCATGGTCACCAATGAGTGGTGTAGGTCCACGCACAGGAACTGAACCCTGGCTGCCAGAACAGAGTGCACTGAACTTAATCGGGGGCCATGGGACCAGCCCCCCACCAATTCTTGATAGAAGTTTTGCTCTCTCTTTTACCTCTTTAGGCCTCTTCCAAAGCTACACCACTTACTTGTCTCTTGAGAAAGGACCAGGAAATTTATTTCATACTAAGGAGTAACTAAGAGTAGCTTCTTTTTAAGAAGGAGAAAATAGGATACATTAGAAAAATCTAAAAACCTTCAAGAAGAGATCTAGATAAAATTTGCAGAGTCTATGTAGCTATTTTAGGAAGCGATTAGGATGCTTGGTGCTTTGCAAATATGCTGTGGCAAAGAAGTATAGTATATTTTAAGTCCAATGAATTCCTTTGATATAAGTGGCTCTTGCTCTCTTTTTATTGTTTTTCTTCATTAGTGATAGAAACTACCTTATTTTACAAATGATTATTGCTTTCCTTAATAAAAATATAAATTTCACAGTATAATTATAATTTGAAATTTAAATTCAAAGTATTCATACTAAAAATAATAATAAAAGTGCAATTTTCAAAGTGTTGATAATGTACATCCCTAATAAAGTGAACACACATCAAAGATTTAAATCATTAGTGAAGGAAACAACAGAATGATAAAAAGAACTGATGAGTGAGTAGGCACTTAAAAAGATGCTGAAATAACATTACTAAATTAGATATAAAATGAGTTAAGGTCCTAAAGGACATGAAAACTATAACCTTTTGAATATCTTTCCTAATGAGAAAAGATAATTTGCATCTACATGGTAATATGTAACTTCACAGAATTTTGGAGCCCTAATTAATAGGAAATACTACGTCAAACAAAAATATATCCTCCCTAAAAAATTAAATTACCCTTTTAATTGGCCTATTGGACAATGTCCATGATGAATCTGAAAAACATGCAGGCTTCCTTTGGCCTTATTTTCAAGTTTTGAATAATTTTTCTTAACACCTTCATTACTGCTATAATACAATTTCCTCCTTATAAAAAATAACCCCCCCGAAAAAAAAAACAAAAAAAGAACACTCACTACATTGTCAGTTTGCGTTATTTTCTTTTAAGATACATCAGTTGTCTCTGTACTCCAGTAGATTTTTAGTTACACACTCCAAACATTCTGCAATACAAAGTTGAAATAATGTTCTATAAATATCTTGTTCAATTTATAGGCTTCTGTCTTGTTTTACGAATTTACCAGCCATTGTTCTCACAAATGAGGATACTTGGTAATTGGAAATGTCAGAAGACCAAGGAAAGGACATTTTCTCATTCTCAAATATTTTGGTGGAGGTGGGGAAAGGCAGAAACAATTAAATAAGACAAAATATGCTAGTACAAAATGAAAGAAAATAATTACAAATATATTAGTCAGTAACTGATTACTGTCATGTAAAATATCCTGCTGAATTTTCAGAGTGAGAATTAATAAAGAAATGTTCTATGTCTGATGGATTGGGTAATAATTTGCCTGGTGGTTTTTAAAGGGCTGATTTCCATATCGTTCTGCATTGATTGAGCTAAAGATTAGAGCACGCACAGCCTCCTTTGCAATATACAATTGTGGATGCCCTCTCATAAATTAAATTGTTAACCTGGTGACATTATCCTCACTCCCAACAGTGCTATGTCTCTTTTAAAGATGGAAAAGATCAGTGGTTTTTTAAAAGAGGTTTATACACATTAATTCTTTCTCTTTGATATTTACCACTTGTGTTTTCAAAAAGAAAATGATCACAAGGCATCGTTGGAATAAAGGCATAGACAGATGTTTTGAAGTCAATGCCAAAATGCTTTTCAATTGTCATATTTTCACTTTATGAAAGGCTTTGGATTCAGTAAAAGATTATGAATTTCACACGAGTCATTGAAGTGCATCAGAGAATGAAGATATCCTGTAGCCATAAATCCAATTACTTAGTTTCAGGGAAATTAGCAGAGTTTAAGTTGATTTGCTTCCTGCTGGGGAGCCATGACGTTTTTCTTTACTAGGTCTCATGAACATTCTCAGTATCATTCTCTGTTTCTTCCATAGTCAGGCGGGTAGAGTGAGTGGGGAGATGAGTTCAGCACCAGAACTTACAGAGAAAAGTTAGCTTAATGCTAGAAGAAATGTAGTTAGAAGAAGTGTGGCTCAGTGCTTTTTTTAGTAAGCTCTGTGCCAACACTTTGCATGCTTTTTCTCCTTTAATACTCACAGTATTCCTATAGGGGAAACTCATTGTTCCCATTTTGCAGGTCTGAAAATTGAGACGAAGATGTTAATTTCATTTTCCCACTATCACGCAGCTAGTGAGTTGTGAAGCAGGAATTTGAACACATTTAAGCCAACTGCAGAGGTCACAAACAACTATTCTATATTGCCTTTACTAGATTGAATGACTCAGGTATTAGCTCAGTTAAGCAATAATTAAGTCTTTGGCTATGAGAAATAATAAAAGTCTCTTGGCTTCCTTTTTCTTAATGTGCAAAATAAAGATTTTAAAATCAGTAATACAGAAGTTACCTTTTCCTTGTATGATTCTAGGTCATGTCCTGTGCTGTTTGTCCAAAGAAAAGGGCATACATTTCCTAACCTTATTTAAGATTGAAGATGATATCTTTATGCAGATTCTGTAAACTCAGTGTGATTATTTCTTCAGAAGGTGAAAAATATGTGAAATCCTGTATGACAACTTTTTTTTTAGAATTCATTAATTAATGGCACAGCACTATGATGCATTTAGAAATACTTATAAATGATTTGATATCTTGAAATCACAATATCATCTACATACATTTGAAAATTTGCCATATTGATTTGCACAGAGATTTAGTCTAGAGTTATTGTTTGATATACAAATGAATTCGTAAATTCACTGTATTCAATTTTCTGTCACCTGGTGTATGGTCTATACATTGGGAATCACTGATATAGAAATTTTTATTATAAGAAACTCTAGAGCTGATGTAATTTTTTCCAAAACACTATAAAAGAAATTGTTTGCAATATTTAATATCTGATTGATAATTGTGCCCTACCTGATTCCATATATTAGATAATCACAAACAGTTTGTGGTTTATTCTGAAGGTACATTAGTAGCATTACAGTTTGGAAGGCATATTAGTTTTCTATGACTGCCATAATGAAGTAGCACAGACTGGTGGTTGAACAACAGAAATCTATTTTCTCACAGTTGTGGAGGCTAGACGTTCAAGATCAAAGTGTGGGCAGAGCTTGTTTCTTCTGAGTCCCCTCTTCTTGGCTTGAAGATGGCTGCCTTACCATTGTATCCTCACATGGTATTTCCTCTGTGTGTCTTAATCTCCTTTTATAAGAACACAAGTCACTTATGTGGGTCTATAAGCCCACTGTAATGACTCATTTAACCTTAATTACCTCTTTAAGGACTCTATCCCCAAATACAGTCACATTCTGAGGTACTGGGATTAGGACTTCAACATATAAATGTTGGTAGGGACACAATTAGCCACAATTTACCCACCATTTTGAGGTTTGAGGGTGGAGCCCTCATTCAATTATACATATCCTGCTTATTAAGACTTCTTTACCTATGCTTTATAAAGTATTTACAGACCATATTACTTTATTCTAACATATCTCCACAAAAAGGGAAGTAAGTTAAAGCAATCATTGCAAAGAAATCATGGAATAAAAATAAGAATGCAAGCTTAAGTACACACAAGAAAATGTCAGAGTTGACCAATCCTGTCCTGGTATAACCTTTTTTTCAGTCATGTGATGAAGAAAAAACAATGAAAGATATTAAAAGAGGATCAAGGATAGCTCACAAGTTTTCTTTCTCCTATTACTAAATTGCTTTCTGCTCAATCATGTTGTCTTTGTCATCTACCTATATTCTGTTTAGTACTTTGATGGAGAAATGAGAAAGAATGAAGTTTTAGCACCATTCATGGGAGTGTGTGAGAAAAGCATTTGCTGACCTAGATCTGGGAAGTGGGATGTAGCAAGGGCCCCTAACATTGCCTTTAAGCTCAATGATTCAGTAGAAGGACTCATAGGTCTCATAAGTTTTTATATTTACAGTTACAGTTTATTATGGTGAAAAAATACAGACAATATCAGTAAAGGGAAAAGGCTCATGAAGCAAAGTACAGAGAAAACCAGGCATAAGCTTCTAAGCATCCTTACAGAGGAATAGTACAGAATGAGCTTAATTCCCCCAGCAATGATGTATGGGAACATGTGTGAAGGGATTTCAACCAAGGAAGTTCAACTGAGCCTGGTTGTCCAGGATTTATTGGGGGTTAGTCACAGTCATGTAGTCTTACAGTACCTGTGTGACTCACTCAGTTACTAAAGCTCCAGACCCTCAGATTGAAAGCAGATGCTCACTGTAAATAATGTTATCAGTATAAACTATCTAGATAAACTAGTACAGCACATCACAAGGCCTCAGGTATACACAAACAACCTTAGGAAACAGAACATTCTAAGAGCGCAGTTACAGAAATTAAAACAAGCCTTTCTGGGGAACATGCAGGGGTAGGGCAAAACAGTCCTGCTGAGTTAACCCTTTCCTCAATCAGAGAGGCCTGAGCTCATGTTCCAGAGAATGAGTCCAAGTGGTAGTCCTAGTAATAATCCAGAGTGAATCAGGGAAAATGAGTGAGGTGACCATTTTGAAGATTGAATCAAGTCTATAAATTAAAAAAATGTGACAGTCCAAAGCTGGAAAAACTGGGAACATAGCAACCAGGGAAGAAAGTCTTAATGAAGATCTAGAAAAATGAGAAAGTTCTAGATACCATTGTTACCTGATACCAGTTGTGCGACATATGGAATGTGTGAAATGGCTCACAGAAATCACCTAATAATGAAGATAACTTTCAGAAGAAACCTCTGGTGGCTTACAACAATATGTCTAAGCAAGAGTGCACAGACTCAAATATATTCTTCTATGTGTGTTTAGAAAAATATTTACATGCATCACATTTATAATATAAAAGTACATGCCATCTCAAGTGTTTCTTTCATTGACCTCATTCTTGTTCAGTTGTTGAAATAATTAACAAACTTTGCCTCAGACCTTCCTCATGGAGAAGTTACTATGGCAAATATGGCCTTGTCTCTAATTATGGCTTAATTAAATTGCATTTGCAGAGTGACTTCAGCAGCATGACAGAGTGAGCTCTCCCTTTAGAATCTCCCCACTAAGATAAAACGAAAAGGACATTCATACACAAACAGAGGACATTCACACAAGACAAAAGACGTCTGAGAGGCCCATACAGCCATACATCTGAAAGCAGAGGTGCTGGACCCCCCAGAGAAAGTGGAAAGAGGTAAAGGGATCTTCTCTTCCTCCCTCACAGCAGCAGCCCTGGGCTCTGGACTGCCTGGCTCTGAGAGGAGAGGAGGGAGGGGCAGTGCACCATGGGAACACCTTTGCTTTAGAAGTTTCCTCATAACCCATGGGAAAACCCCACTCAGAGGTGATTAAGCTACTGTGGGGGTGTCTTCATCAAGCTAGCACCCTAGGAGAGCAGATAGTGAGGGCAGAGTGAGAATGGTCCCCGGGTTCATGCAGGAGAAAGAAAGCACCCCTCCCCAACCTGGCGCTCCAGCTCAACCAGTTGGCCAGAGTGCCTACACAGATAGAAAAGCAGCAGCTGTGAGCAAGTAAGCCATTGATTGCAGTAGGCTCAGAATACACAGCTCTTGACCCTCACCCCATAGCAGCAGATGGAAGCTGTGATCAGATACTATCACTATATGGAGACACAAATCCATATCATTAAACAGTATGACAAAAATATATTAAATCTACAGACCAGAAGGAAAATGATAAGCACCCAGAAATCAATCCTGAAGGCACAGTAATTTATAATGTAAATGACAGAGAATTCAAGTAGCTATCACAAAAAACTCAATGTTTTACAAGAAAAGAGAGACAGACAGTTAAATGAAATTGGGAACTTCTTCACAAATGAGATTGAAACTGTAAAGAAGAACCAATAAGAAATGTTGGAGATGAAAAACTCAATGGATTAGATAAAGAAAAATCTGGACTCACTAATTAATAAGATTTTATTACGGAGGAGCAAATCAGCAGTCTTGAGGACAGAAATATAGAAATGCTTAAGATGGAAGAGGAGAGAGAACGAAGGCTAAAAAGAACTGAAGAAATTCTCTGAGAGATATATGACTCAATTAGAAAATGCACCATGAGGATTATAGATATTCTAGAAGGAGAAAAGAAGGAGAACGGAGGAGAAAGCTTATTCAAAGAAATTGCATTTGGAGTCTTTACTGTAACATCACCATCATTGATGAGAGAGGTATCCTATGGCCAAGGCTACTTGGAGTCTTATGTGGGGAATATGACCAAGACTGAGACCACTAATTCTATGTGGTTAAATTTTCACCATGGTTTAGAATCCCACCTCTCTTTAAGTTAGAAGAATGCAAACAATTCTACCCTTATTTCTGTTTGGGTTTCTCTCTTCCTTCTTCTTCTCTCTGTTTACAAGGTATGCTTATTTCTCATGTGTGTACCAGTTTAATGACTTGAAACCTTTCCTCCTTTCTTCCAGTAGTTTCCTGCGGCTGCTTTAGCAAATTACCACAAACTACATGGCTTTAAAAGATACAAATTTATTTTTTTCTCATATTGAAAGCCAGAAGTCTGAAATGGATTGTACTGGACCCAAATCAAAGCATCAGAAAGGTTGTGCTCTCTAGGGAAACTCTAAGCAAGAGTGCATTTCCTTGCCTTTTCCATCTTATGGAGACTGACTTCATTTCATTGGCTTATGGTCCAGAATGACATTGTTGCCTTTTCTGCCCCTACTTTCACTATCACATCACCTTCTCCTCCTCTCTCTGTCTGTCAACTCTCCCTCTGTCTGCCTCTTATCTAAATACTTGTGATTGCATGTAGGGTCCACCCTGATAATAGGAGATAATCTCCACATTTCAAGATCCTTAACTTAATCCTAACTGCAAAGTCTTTTATGCAATATTCACGGGTTCTAAGGATTGGAACCTGGATTCTTTCGCATCCCATTATTCAGACTACCATAGTTCTGTAGAATAGATGTCTACTCTGATCTGTTCCTTTGACCGGTAACTATTATTCTAAAAATACTTCCTGCTTCATCTTTATGTTTCCTTGGTGTTTAATAAATTGCTAGGCAATGAATCTGAGATTCTTAATTGTATCAAGTATCCAGTCAGCTCCATTTTATCATCAGATGATAACCTATTAATGTAGCTGAACTTTTAAAGCACCTAGGATTTTCAGGTAATACAAGTGTTCAAACTGAAGGAAATTTGCAGTTGGCATTGCAGTAGGAATTTAACGGGATTTGAAATGACCACATTAAACAACACTACACAACAATTTCTTACTTTAGAATTTTTGATAAATGATAGATGAATGCCTTAGATGAAAAGGTAAACAGTGTTATTCCACTGAAAGAATATGTAGTTTGTGCATATCTGTTGTAAGAATAAAGCTGAATATTATCTGATATATAATGAATATTTTTTTTCATTCCTGGAAGCTGTTGTATAAGTGTTTAACTGAAGTATAAAATATAATTGAAAAAGTACAAAAACCAGGAGTGTAGTGCTTCATAAACTTTTCCAAAAGTGGACACACCAATGTAATAAACCCACAGGTCAAGAAGTAAAATGTTACCAATGAATTGGTAAGGGTTCGCTGAAGGAAGTGGACTCAATATGAGAAGTGTGTGAATAAAAAATGTATTCTGAGATTATACCTCACAGATAATGTGGGAGAAGTTGGGAAAATGAAGGTTTGGGATAAAGAGTCAGAAGATCATAAAAAGAGTTACCAGTCAACCTGGCTAAGACACTAGTGAGAATAGACTACTTGGAGTTTGTGGGGAAATAAAAAAAATCCAACATCTGTTGCTGCCGAAGTGCGATTGAGAAAGGGGATCTTGTAAAGAGGTTTATGAGATGCTGTTGCTTTGATGCGGCTATCACTCTGTGGTCTATTGCCAAGTATTGGGGTAGTTAGCCTACAGTCTCTGTTGGTTATTAGGATGAGAAGTCAGAAGGATGATCTGCATGTAAAGTAGACAATAGAAAAAATATTCTAGACCTTTGGGTCACAAGTATGTCTGTCCATCACCATATCCAACTCTGATGACTTTCCAATAATAATGACTACTGTTTGTGTTCAAGTTCCTCTTTTGTTTACTTCTGTTTAATTTTACTAAATACTGCCATATAGCTTTTCAAAGTGAGTCAGCTGATTAACCTCTCAAAACAACTTTTCTAGCTTACAAATGAAGATAATAAGATTCTCATTCTAGTAGCGTTATTGTATTCAATCATATAATAAATGTCAAAACACTTGTGTGCCTGGTACATAATGAGTCCTCAACATACAATGGTTCACTATTATTTACTATATCTTTATAGTTTGATGATCATGAAGCAGTCAGAGTTCATTTGCTCAGGCAAAATTTCCTAGTCATATACAAGATGCCCAACACTGCATTAGGTACTCCAGTCAATGATAAATAATACCTAAACTTGATCCTCAGTTGTCTCCTACAACCACAAAGAAAATTAATAGGACTGGATGGGAGTGTGCCCCAAAGCATCAAATAGTAAGTCTCCTGTTTGCACAGGGTTTGAATGATACCCCTTGTAACATGGGACGGTTAGGTTGCAAGGAGAAGTGTACTTTACTCTGAAAGTCTGGATGCTGAATTCATGTCTAGCAGATGTGAATTTTGACTAGCAGCTCAAATTTAGTTTTCAATCCCAATGTTCTAAAATCTTACCTTAGATCACAATTAAAATAATAATGACACACACTAGCTTAATGAAGATTCATAGAGGAATGCAGGCTTTTACTTATTAATTCAACAAGTGTTTAATGAGCACCTAGAAACTGGTAAAAAAGAGCCAAAGTGCCTACCCCTCATAGATTTGGTATTCTATACATGATACACACGTCTTATGTATACATAATAGATAATGTGAAATAAGGAAAAGTTCTGTAGAGAACAAAAAGGGGCAGAGCAGCAAATGGAGAGAAAGACCTTACCAAACAGTACTATTTTAGGTAATTTGGCCAAGGAAACATTTGAGAATACCTTCTAAAACACGTACGTGTATGTCATCAAAAGGAAAGGATAGCAGACTGTATTTCAAGCACAGTCTAACACATGAGCACATATCATTACCATAATAATGTGAGACTACTGCCCACATTTGACAATTTAAAAAAAAACAAAATTTAGAGAGAAGATACAGTATCTGTCAGACTCTGACAAATTTCAGAGAATGATCATTGACACTTAAAGGTTGACTAAGGAAAATTTAGCTATGACAATTGACTCATATTTTCTTACATTATTACAATTACGAGTTGTCAAAGAGATAAGACGAACTTAAGTCATTAGGACTAGCAGAGAGAGGGAATGCCAGTATAACTGTGTTTTCATTCTTGCTGACTTATTTCCAGGTCACAACTTCTTAACTTTAAGGACAAAATTCTTTATAATGACAGCTCCACCTGCTTTCCAAGACTTTAGCTGGGAACCCTGTCTCTAGTGCAATGACTAATTTCTGGATTAATGAAGACATTACTACTCCCACATTATAAGTGCTTACGTTCTCTGCCCTGGATATATGTGATGTGTCATTTTCTCTGACTAATCAGATGATATAATTCTTTTCTCATTATATTCCTCCACTCTAATTCATATCCTTTTAAAAATCATTCTTTTCCAAGAATTTTCATCATGAGATTGGTAGGTAGGCACAACATAAAGGAAAAGGATATGAGGTAGAAGTCTGGCCCCACTTCTTGCTGGGTGTAAAATGTTGGCCAAGTCATTGAATTCACTCAATCAAAATTTATAAAATTTCTATTATATGCCAAAGTCTCAAGATATTTTAGTTAAAAACAGTACAAAAATATCATCCTGTATGAGATTCTCTCTGAATTATTGGATTTCTAATATGGAGAGAATTACAACAGTGGTTCTGGGACAAGGAGATGGGGGATGGGGATACTCCTCAACCTCAGTCATGAAGGCTGATCCGGCTCCCTTTTTTGGCTCATCTTCATAAAGATAGATTTTAGGCTCTGGGTATAGCCTGATCCCCTCTCTCACAGCAGCAGGTCCTCTGGGGCAAGGTGGGTGTTCTGGAATCCTTGCCCCAACTGTTGAAGGACGGCTGCCACCCTTCCTCCCTCCCCATGGCCGATGAGCAGCTCACATGGGTGTTGAATGGATTAAGTGAGACCATAGAAAGACTTCAATATTAAACAGATCTAGTTATGCCACTTATTTACATGAATTTTAAGCAACTTTTTAACTCAGTTTATTCATATGTAAAATTCAAATATTTGTGATAGAGATGTTACATAAATATATAAACATTTGAAGTTATATCAAATCCTGTAACGCAACAGGTATTCAACAAATTGTTGCAATTGTCATCTGTAAAGTCCTCGCTTAGAAACCATCAATATACAAGATGTAGTCTCTAGTTCAAATGCCCTGGCTGACTTCCAGATTCCAATATATGACAGCATACTAAAGAATTCCCCTTAAGTGTCTCATAATTATCGTAAGCTTAGTATCTCCACTACTGAATATTTTGTGCTAGAGAGCTTCTGCTATTCATGTCCCAGATCCACTCTCCACTCTTAATGACCCCCGGAACATGCCCAAGAAAGTTGACATATATGGACTATGTTAATAAGTGTCAACAGGCTCTCCAATATCTGGTGGAGTTCAGCCAATGAGGAAACCACTAGCGAAAAAAATCAAAGTAAGTAAGAAAGTAAGATTGAGAGATTTCTTCCCTCTACCTCTTGAAACCTTTGTTTCCTTCTTGTGGATTTGCCGTGGGCTGGCTGGTTCTTCGGCCAAAGGTCAATGTTCTTGGCAGGTGATCCTATACACACAGCTCCCTCTTTCTTCTATTTCTCTCAAACTTTTCCTTCTTCTCTTTACTAGCTCCAGGTGACAGCATTGTTTCCAGGAGTTTTTCTACTCACTGTCCATACCTTTAAAATCCTCATTAAGCACTATCCAAAGTAGTTCATTATCCCTCTGTTTAGCTTTGACCCAGAATAGTATATAGTACAGAGTTGGCTATCATATCAATAAATATTTGTTTTCTAATTATCTAATCATCAAAATTGAAAAATTGAAAAACATTCTATACCTGTTCCAATCCTTTTCCTCTATCACCATATCACATAGACTATCTAGTCAGAAACTAAGTCTCATAGATTCCACTTACTTCTTCAAAAACTTCAATATTACTCCCCTTATCCCTACTTCTATTATGATCTGCTCCGTTTATATCTTGATCGCTTGTTGGTTGAAATTTTGCGTTATACCCTTACCTGGCTTCCTTGCTCAAGGCTGGCCCCTCTGCACTTCATATTCACAGTGAGACCAGAATGGTTCATCTAAAACACACATCTTGTTATTTCCTTACCCTACTGGAATCCCTCAATTGCATACCCACACGACGTTTAGCATATTATTACTTCTAACTACCGCCTATCCAGATTACATTGTTTTGCATTTTCTTACAAGACATAGTCTAATATCAATTATCCCATCTGACTTGTGTGTTTAAGACTTTCTATTTAATTCTTCACAACCGTGTTTATGCATACTCATTTTTCTCATTTTCAATAAAAATAAATAAGTACATACATATGTATCTATGTGCATACATACATGCACAGCCCTACTTTGATGCTATGTCTTTCTTCTAGATCCCATAGTGCCATGTTCAAATTTTTGTAGCCAACTTGTTTTAAAGTATATTGTTTATACATACTGTTTTTGTTTTTTTTGCCTTCTTACCCAATACTAAATTCACTACAATTTTGAGTGTATATCATTCATTCACTAAACTCCTCTTAGCACTGCTGTTATTCACCTTCACTGTAGACAGTTCTCATGCTCATGTTGTTTTACTGTGTCCACATTTGACACTTTTGGAAACCTCCCTTGAAACTCTCTTTCTTTGACTTTCATGATACCACCTTACTTATGTTCTGTTCCTCACTTTATACTATCTCATTTTCTCTTACTCATTATTAAATTATAACATTCCTCAGGATTCTGTCTTAAATACTCTTTTCTTCTTATACTGTAGACTCCATCTGGTCCATTTAATTCACTTTCATATCTTAAAGTGCCAATATTATAGGTTGCTGCCTCCAAAATCACTCTCTTGCACAAAATTTTCTTTAAAATGCGCAACAGTATATCATACTGTTTCCCACTCCTTTCAAACTGATATCATATAGATACCTCAAACTAAACACCCATAATACTGAGCTTACTTTCCACTTATCCCACTGAACCTACTTGCTTTTTCAATAAATAATGCAACCATCCTCTCAGTTATTAAACTCAGAAATCTGAGCAGAATCCTCCACTTCTTTATCATCCACAATCAGTGAATAACCAAGTTTTGTCATTAAATTATATCCCCAAATCCCACCCCCTACTCTATCCGTTTTGATTTCACTCATTTCTTTCCCATCCTGCTGTAATAAACTTATGAATGCTCTTCTCATCTTTATTCTGGATCCCATTGAACTCATGATCCACAATGTTAAGAGAGAGACCTGTCTGACAAGAATATGAACACCTTACTGCCTTATTAACAACCTTAAATTACATAAGATAAAGTCCTAATACTTAAATATGACCTTCAAGGTTTGCCAAAAATCTGGACTTGAATTTCTCTCTCCCCTCTTCTTGCTTGTTCATTCTAACCATTCATTCCACCAGCGAGGGAAAAATAAAATCTCCCAGTTTCTGCACAATTTCGCTTACTATTTTCTATCTCTAGAATATGTGTCCATCTTCCCTTTTACTGGATTCATCCTACATGTTCTTTAACTTACAGAGTAAGAGTTTTCTCACCACGGAGGCTTTCCTGATCTTATTGCTGTCTTAAGAGCCCCCGTTACAGACCCATGCTTCCATGAGACACTTTTATCAGGGCAGTCTTTGCATTTCACTATAGTTACCTGTGTAATCAGCTGTGCTTTCTGCTAGTCTGTCAGCTTTGTCAACAACTCTTTATGTTTTCCCAGCAGCAAGTACTATTACTACATTGAACTCACTCAGTACATATTTATGTAAAGAATTTATAAATAAATAATGTCAAACATATTGTAAGTACTTAATTCTTCTATTGAATGAGGGAATGGATTTTGAGTTATTATTATCTATTGTTCTATCAAATAACTTTTCTAATTTTCTTGTTGTATTGGTCCCAGTAGACTTACAATTACTAACTAATTATCATAACTTTAATTTTTCCCTTCTGGAAACACAAAACGAGCAATTTTTTTTGTTTATCAGTAAGACAATTCTTTGAGACTTTTGTCAACAGACCTTTTCCTTATCCTTTCAAATTAAATGACAGCTTAGAAACAAATCATTAAAATATTTAACCTAGATCTAAAAGAGACCAATAAAAATGTTTTGACTAAATTTCCTAATCAATGGAGATCTCAAAGGAATTGTTTTTTTTATGGCTCTAATTTTACAGATACGATTGATTATCATTTTTATGGAACACATAATTTAAGAGGGTTAATTATATATTTGCAGTTGGAACTGAGAGATATTTAAACCGAGATGGTAAGAAAGAAGAGGAGATCTGAGTGAAGTGTGAACTTGATGGCAGATAGTTGTAGTGTGTTGTTGGACGCCCTGCTGTGAGGACATTGAGGCCTCCTTAAGCTGTCCAGCTAAGTTTTAACCGGATAGAGATAAAGTTGAACATTTGTGCCATATTTCAGTGGCTGACTTATAGGATGGCATTGCTAACTCATTGAAAGGGACATTGAGAAATTAACTGATTTAATCATTTACCTTCAGGATGTTGAATAGCTGAATTACATCAGGAAAGTGGTTCAGCTGTTTCTTGAGTAATTTTTACAAATGAAGGTAACTCTAAATAAACTTTGAATGTGACTATAAATCATACATTTAGTTACAAGAGATAAAATATGGAGATTAATCAGAGATAACGTTTCTACCTGAATACCAGAATTCTCTGAGTTAAAAAATATGCTTAAATCATAAATATTTTCTTTTCTAAAGATAGAAACAAATATACCTTGTGAAAAGTAACTAAAGGTGGCATTATATTTTCTAAAAAATAAAGTGTTAAATTTTATCAGTGAAAATGTATTACAAGACATTTTTATCCTCTTAAAAGTCACAAAAATGACAATATTTAATCTGTGTGTAGACCGTTTTTAAATAACATGAGAGATCAGACAGAGAACTTAAGACAAAAAATGGAAGTACACTTTAATTAGTTAAACCTTCTTTGCCAGTTTTATAAACAATTTTAAAAGAGAATGCTTGCAGAAACACCGACACTCTTGCTGGTTTTGCTTCTAGTATGACTATAGTCTACAAGTTTTCAGATAGAGTGATAGTGGCTTACAGAATGTTGCCTTTATTTTACTCACTACTAAAGAATAATTCTCTGCCTTGAAGTAAAGAATTCTCGTTCAGATAAGTGTGCTTACTGTTTCCTGAGTAGGAGCAGAATGTGCTTCCATTGCCAAGACTTTCCTCCAGATGCTCAGGTTGCTTTAGGTTATAAGACCATTTATAATTAACGAATGCAGTCTATTAAAGAGAAGAATAAATTAACAGGGAATGTTGGAACCAATTCTTCCTGTATGATCATGTACTTTTTATCTCTTCTTTTAATCTCAGCCAGACCCTAAATTGAAGAGACTGTCAAAGTCAAAATGATTGTTGCAGTTGCTCTTTTTTTCGGTATTCTGCATTCAATAGACATAATATTATTTCCTCACAACTTCATCCTGGGAAAGCAGCATGACCGAGGAAAGACAGCCTTTCAATTTGTGGAACCCAGTCTGCCAGTATCAAGAATTGCAGATCACTGCAAGTGATGAAGCACATATTGGATCCTAAGAGATTTTCCAACCTCTTTTGAGTTTGTTTTTTATTTAAGAAGAGTAAAATTAAAACCAATCTTTAACTGTTTGTGCTATTTTTTTTTCATTCAATGCAGCATATGGAATTCCCTTGGGCAAAAATAATTTGTCATTCTCTACTATTAAGTAAATGAGATGTTTTGGTGCACTTACATTTTATCAGTTTCCTATTCCACAGTTTATTAGGTCCTGTTTCAACATTCCTACTAGAATTTAAGCAGCCCCACAAATAGCTTTTAACTATCCTTACAATTTATTTCAACAAAATTTTATTTTCCTTATTCAAGTTTCATTATCTCAACACTCTTTAAGCAAAGAAATATATTTTCCTGCCTTGGAATTTAGAACATTTTCTATTACCATCTGTAGCACTGGGCAAAAGAATATAAGAAACCTAAAAATTTGCACCTAATCCAACATTGGGTGCACAGCACTGTTAAAGTATAATTTGCAAGAAGTTAAACACTGGTGACTTCCATGTGAATAAATGAAATATATGCCAAATAATTTATTCAAATCATTAATTAATATAAGAAATAAAATTTTAAGGCTGATACAAAGAGCATTTGAAGATATAGATATTTTTAGGCAATTCATGAATTAATATCAGACTAAGATTGTTGAATGAGATGCAAAACTAGTTACTGGTTGTCCTACAAAACTGGTTGTTTTACGAGGCAGTAAAATGTAACCTTTGTAGTTATCTGGACAGAAAGCAGCAGCATCATTATAGATAAAAATCTATGAGTTAAAATATAATTTTGCCAAGTCTCATACTTTTAATCGATGGGAAGGAGTCATTAGAGCAAAGTATATCCTCTTAGATAATCCTCTCCTGAGTTTGGCCCCATAGAACCTTGAAAAGATGCATTAACTTCTAGCCTTATTTCCAAGTTCTTTATACTTTTTTCCCCAACAGCACTCAATAAAATTTCCAACAATCTACTGAATGAACAGTATGAGTAAAAAAATATAAAACTTCCTTCACAAAATCAATATAACCAGCTGATGAGCCTGTGTGTCTTAGCTGATAAATAAAAGATAACATCAAGCCCTCAACCAGATAAGATTTATCAGGCAACTTGCACACATAGAATAGTATGAGAATAAAATTATATCATTCATAATTCTATAAGAGTTCTTTCAGGAAAGATTGGGAAATAAGTGCTGGAGGGACATGCTATTTAAGAAGTCCCTTTAACACATTATGGCATTTAATTCTCATGGCAATTCTCTGGGTTAGGCATTAATATTGATTTTAGAAGTGAAATTACACATGCTTTTAAAGGTTAGATAATGGAAAGAGCTAAGCCATGATATGGGTGTTCAGAGGTGTAGACGGTTTGCTTTTACCAGGAGTAGATAGGGAGGAAAGAGGAAGAGTATCTCATTTTAAGACAACATAGAAACCTAAAATATTCTGTTTACTTCAGTACAGATAATACTTGAATTTCTTCATGCCTTCCTTCTTTTATTCCCTGAGCACAATCATTTTATACTGAGCCAGGGAGTCTTGAAACAATGTAAATCATCACTTATTTGTCAGAAAATTCAATACTCCTTTTCCCCCTCAGGTTTATATTAAGTTTTCTTAAGAAAGTAATGTCAATACTCTGACTGACAGATGATAAATCCCAACAGCAGCCTTATAGATTAACAATTATTCTTGCATATAACTACCCTAAATTTGAGATGTGATAACTTTATGATGATTGTCTAGTATATGGCAATGAATATTTCATCTCTTGTATCTCCTTAATTGGTTGTATATTACCCAGTCAATTGTTCTCATTATGTGACATGGTCTTAAAGACCTTTTGCCCCGATAGTCATTTATTTTTCTTTCTATTTAGACTCATGCTTTTCAAAATAGCTTCCCATATTTCTAAAGCGTTTTTGTCTCTTTAAGAAGCCATTTTGAAATTAATAATACAATTCATCATAATTGTTCTGTAGTACCAATACTCTGTCTCTCAAATATGTTTTTTTGATTCTCTCATTTTATTTCCTTTAAAAATGTTGTGATTTTTGGTGTCTCTATTGTTCCACAGGCATACTTGTGAAAGAAACTGGAATGTGACAGCCAATACAGACTTCATAACTATAGCTTTTGAAAAGTTTGAATACAAAGATTGAATTCTGAAGGCATAGAGAAATATGTCTTCATTTTCTTTGCCTTGAATTATTTCCATTCAACATTTTGCTAGAGTGACAGCTGGTGGACCATTCCAGAGTTTTTGAGGGTGGTAAGACTAGGAGGTCTCAGTTATGAAATAGGAAAGTGACATCTGTAATGCCTTAATCCATACTCTCTCTTTCTCAACATCCCTCTTGACCCTTAACTACATTTCTCTTCTTCCAAATCGTTCACCCATCTCGCTTGTCAAATCATTTATACTGTATTAGCCTAGTATTTAAACCATACAAAAAGAGACTTCTTTTTTCACTCCAATTGTTCTTTTAAACTCATAATCATAATATATTTAACCTTTTAACAAACAGAATGCTGATAAAAGTAATAATAATAATGATAATAATAGCTAACATTTATTGGGCTCCTAGTATAGCTATGTTCAGGTATTTTAAATTATCTCATTTAATTTTCATAATAATTCTTTGAGATACATAATATTATTAAACCCATTGTCTAGCTGAGGTTTATGGAAGTTAAATCAAAAAGTCATATCGATGGAAGGTATTTTGATAAAGATAAAGGTATTTTGGAGGAGCATTAAAGAAAACTTGGAGGTAGAAGGAATGTCAATCTATAAGTGACCCCAGAACAATGATACATCCATGAATTGACTCTTTCATTTTGAGTTGATTATAGGAAAGTCAAATCATTTATCCAGAGTTTATGAAAGACCTATGGCAGTCCAGGGATGAGGTAAGAAGCAGGGAAGCTTTGTTTTATCCTTCTTGCTCTACTTTTTCTGTCAGATCACCTTTCCCCTATCCTTGGTCCCACTCCTACCCTTCTTTCCTTTCCCTTTTCAGTCCTGAACACCTGCCTTAGATTCCACACTATTTGTTCTCAAGTGCCTATTCAATACAGTCAATGTCATCAGTTTTACATAAAATCCTTAACAATTCCCTAGGATGTTTTCAAGTTAAAAACATCATTTTAAGGACTGGAACACTTTACGATCCAAATTAACTAAACCCTTGATGCAATTTCAGATATGTGTAACATGAGAAAACAGAAGTGTTACCCAGGCATAATTTATACTACAACTTGTTAATAACTGCCTACCCCAATCTTTCATTGAATATATCTACTCTTTACCATATACCACAAACCAAATAGGCCTGCCCACTCCATGCTGTCATGGGAAATCTAGTCAGGCAGGGAAGCTAGATCATTTAAAGCATAGAGAATATGACAGGTGAGGAGAGTCAAGACAAAGAGTGAAGAGAGATACATGCCTTTTTCTTCATACTACAAACATAAAGAAAAAAGAAAAGAAAGTAGGACACAGGCAGAGATAAAGGGAAAAAGTAGGAACAGTAAAGCCATTTTGGTGAGTTAGGAGAATTGCCAACTGCTAACCTCACCACCATAACTTCCTTGATCTTCTCTTCTCTGCAAGATAGTGTAAAACACAGAGGTTGCTGTTGTTCGATTTTTGGAGGGGGGCACAAAAAGGGGAACCCTCTACAGTTTCTGTGTGTGTATGTTGAATATGAGTATGAGTATCAGAACTTATATGAGGTGAGAGTAGGTGAAAGATGCAGCAATATATATTTTACAATTCTGCTCATTTTATCTTTTCCTGAAGTGTTTAAATTCCCTCCACAACTTAATTGCACTCATGTGTTGCTTAATGTTGGGGATACATTTTTGAGAAATGCGTCGTCAGGTGATTTCATCGTTGTGCAAACATCATAGAGTGTGACTACACAAACCTAGATGGTATAGCCTACTACGCACCTAGGCTATGTGGTACTAATCTTATGGGACCATTGTCGTATATGCAGTCTCTTGTTGACCAAAACATCACTATGTGGTGCAGGAACGTACATTACAGAAAAAAAGAACATGTTAAAGTGAACTGTATTTGTAAAATCTCAATACTGCATAGAGAAAAAGTTATGAAGGTAAGGAGAAATGATTAAGAATTCTGCCTCTTCACTTATTTGCAACTGGGGATTTGACAATTATAGCAAAACAGCTTGGGGGTTCACATATCTTCCTCCAGACTTTTATTTTTCCACCTCTCATTTGTCTTCTTCAGGCCTACATACTTTTAAGACTTGCTGAGTACTGTATTCCCCTTTGGTTGCGAAGATTCAGTCACTTGTATTTTCAAAGGCATTATACTGTCTTGCCTCCAAAAATTCTGTCAAGGTGGGGATATTACCACAAGAACAGATGACTCAGAAATATAGATATTTAAAAAAACCCTCTCCTACTTTATATCATGCAAAATAGGTTTTTGTGATGGCCCAATCTGAGTTCATGAAACACTCTTTGAAATGAGCTTGAAATGTCACAATGGAATCTGTAGGCTTTGCAAAATTGAGAAAATTTTCCAAGTTACTACAAAGCAACTCTGTCCTTAATTTTCTAGGAGAAAGGATCCCCATGCCTTCCATATCCAAACTTTTCCTAGTATTATATTATTATAATCTCGAATAGATTATAACAAATTACTTTAGAAAATCAATTTTGTAAACATTTTTGGAAGAGCATTCCAAAGAGTAAACAAATCATAAAGCTCTTGCCTTACAAATGTTAACGATCTAAACCCATACTTGTTTAAGTGTAGATAACCAAATATAACCCAAAATTGAAGCTATTGGAGTGACTGGACGCCACTTCAATCAGAATTACCTATTTTCTCTTTGAGATACCAAATCAATCCTGGTAATGACAGAAATAATCTGTATTCTTAAAATCTAGTGATATGTGGTAGAAAGACCATGATTATTTTTCCTATGCAAAACTTAAAGTAGAAGATGATTTTTTCTTAACTATTACCTACTCACTTAACAATTACATAATTTGAATTACTAACAAATTTTTTAGTAAATGTTTGTGAACAGGAAGCTTCATCAGACTCTCATAATTTTTAAATCCAACTATAACAAGGAAGATACATCCAAATAATTTGTTATGCATTTTGTAAGATCAATGGAATATAAAATTTGTTCTAGTGTTTCTCATAAGGATAATCTGTTGTTTAGCAAAATTGTTCTAGGATAAAATGTAAAGAGAAGAAAATAAACCATTTGAAAATAAGTAACAGAATTATCTTTCTTCCCTGGTCTAATTATAATCAATCACTAACATGATTGAGTCACATTTAATGATTGACATCACATAGGAGATTTAAATCCCCATGTAGTTTTGGCCTTCATTCCAGAGGATTTACGCAATCCGAAATAGGACTTAGTTTCCTGTGTGTTTTACTCAGAGAAGTATATATCCTCTCTCCTTGCTAGAGGATTTGGAACAGTCCTTAAAGATTGGGATTTTTTTAAAGGTAAGTTTCTTGTGATCACAATCGCCATGTATGGTTGTGCTGGTTGAGTACCACACAATTCTAGGGACATCATTTATAGGCTAGTAGCCTTTCTCTAACTTTATACTTCCATATATACAAAATATTTTCTCCTAATTGCAATCTTTAGCTCACATTTTATTCTTACAGAGGAGAATTGAAAAAGTTCAGATTTCCTTTTCCATTGTCATTTTTATTCTTCAGGATTCTAACACAACCTTAAAATATAGATTGCTTCCATTTTAGCTCTCTGCCATGCATGTTAATCAGAAAAGTTCTTGTCAATTCTGAAGAAAAGCTTGGGGGTGTAGGGAGGATTGAGGGATTGACAGATTACATCTATCCAAAAGCTCTAGATAAGCCTTAATTTTTGAAAAATTCATAATCAGGGGTTGGAAGTTTATTACAAATTTTAAAAATACCAAATTTTTTATTTAATTCTTTTAATTTCACTCCATTAAACTTTTCCAACCATAATTAGAATTATGTCACATTGATAATATTAAACTAACTAATTTTTATATATTGCCACTGTAACATCTTTCTAATAGAATCATAACTATTGTGGGAATTGAAGATAAGCCAATCCAAACGCATGCAAACAGACCTTTATAAAATAAACCTATGTTTATGGGATTATAGATTCTTTTATTGCAAATCACTGTATACTTACCTTAATTTCGCTTCTATATACTCATAACAGACATTGTACTAAAAACTCAGAGTCAACACATTTCAACTGGTAAAAAATATTTCAAAAGCACAGAATCTTGTGATTCAAGTTTCCAACTTTGACATTTATTTCATTTACAAAACATTTCTCAAATACATACATGAACAGAAACAACTTTTCAGGTCTTTCCCTAAACTCTTAAGATTATACGTTGGGACATGGAAGAGAGAGGGAAATTAATAGTGATTTCTCGATCCCAGTAGAAAGAGAATGCTGTGGAGTTTCTGAAGACTTAAAATTGTCTTTTCTACTGCACTAAAAATTATGATTCTCCAAGACACCCAATGGAAGTTTCATCTCCACAGGAGGAAAATCAGCAGGATCCTGAAGTTGTAACCCTAATCTCTTTATATTCTCCAAGAAGCCTCCCGATAATTTCCCTTGTCCCTACATCAAAAACATCTTAGTGTGAAAAATAAATGTCCCCTTCATGACTATCTTCTTCAAAATATGTAGCACATCTGAGATAAACTTGATATAGTGAAAGAGCTAATAAAATCACGAATAAAAAGTCAGAAAGACATTTACAAATGATAATTGTAAATCAGGTAATTCAGAACAATTGTCCTGCTGAATATAGCTAAAACATATAAATAAAATATTTTAATCATCATCATAGAAGCATAAAAATATTAATAAGATACTGGGGCATTGCTAAGACAAACTTAGTATACCAGACTAGAACTCAGAAAAATAACGCTAACATTCAGAACTCCTTTTGCTCTGAAGACATTTGCTGATAAGAAAAAAGAAAAAAGCCTTCAAAGCTAAACTGACTTGGAAGGCATTACAGAACAAGAGGACAAATCAAAGTCAAGTTCCCATTAAAAAACTTCCAATAAAGCTGGAATATCAAGGGCAAAACCCAAATGATAACTGTCACAGGGAGATAAAACAGCCCTTGAGTGAACTTGAGGCTTAGCTTCCCATAATCTTGCTAATGTAGAGAACTGAAAGCTTTGCATTTAGATTAAGATGTTCTCTCACTGATTGTATTTGAATTGCTTGGGAGAAGTAAACAACAATCTCCTTAGAGGATAATACCATTATCCTAGGCTTTGCATTATATTTACAATTAATTTTTCTATTAAAAAGTATAAAAGAAAGAGACAGTAGAACATAAGACACAACGAATGAGAGTCAGTTGATAAAACATAAATAGAAACAGCCCACATGTTTGGGTATATTGGGATTATCAGACACAGAATGTAAAACAACTAGTCAGGTAATTAGAAACTATAAGAGTAGCATAGCAAATATAATAAAATAAAATACTATAACAAGAAAGTATAATAGTATTTCTAAATCAACAGAATGATTTAACTGCATATTTGATATATAAAAAAGAATTAGAGAAGTAGAAAATATTGTCAAAATAATTATATGGAATGTAGCACAAAAATGCAAAATTATGGGATAAAAGGAAAAAATATGAAAGACATAGAAGATACAATAAAAATATTCAATATAATTGGAGTCCCGGTGGGAATGTAAGGAGAAAATGGAGCAGAGGTGATATTGGATGAGAGACTTTCACAAGAGACAACAATCCACAGACTAAAGAAATCAACCCAGGGATTGAATAAATCAAAACCATACCAAAGACAGAAAGTAAAATAAAATCAGCATCAACGTATCGTAGTGAAACTCTGGAAATCAAAGACAAAGGGGAATTATTAAAAGTAGTCAGAGAAAAATACAGATTATCCTCAGAGAAACAGTGTTTTGACTGGCAAACAACCTCTTAATAAATCATGGGAAGCCAGAATATACTAAAAGGACATACTGGATTAGCTGAAGAAAAATAACTGCCAACGTCAGAAAAATATCCTTTAGAGGGAAGTCAAAATAAAGTCATTTTCACAGACACGCACATACATACACCTATCGGAAGAGTCACCACAACAGACCCAAGGTAATGCAGATTCTGAAGGATGTTCTTCAGGCAGAAGAAAAAATGATTCCAGATATGAAGTCACAGAAATAAGGAAAATTAAGAGAAAAAAATTAGTAAAAACTCACATAATAAAAATAAACAATGACTTCATAAAATATTAAGAAAGTCTTATGACTCTGTGTGTGTATATGTGTGTGTGTTGCATGATAAACAATAACATATAAATTATGAGAGGAAACAATAGAAGCTTTGTATTTTAAAGTCCTTATGTTATCTGGAATAGGATAAAATTATAGATAGAATTATACTTTGATAACTTGATGATGCATTTTTTTAAATACTTAGGGCAACTATAGAAGAGTTTAAATAGAAGGAATAAATTCCAAAATAGTAGAGGAGAAAATAAATTAATATTTACATCTAATTAATCTAAGTAAAAAAGAGTAGAAATAAAGAAGCAAAGAACAGACAGAATGAATAATTTTTATTTATGTATAATATATTATATAATACAATATATTATATTATAAGATAAGAATATTCATATTACATACCCATAATGACATTAAATATTAATGACCAGTTAATACAAAAGTATCAGGCTGGATGTTTTATGTGTGTGTGTGAGCAAGAGTCACCCTGAGCTAAAATCTGTGCCAGTCTTCCTATATTTCGTATGTGGGGTTGCTGCCACACCATGGCTGGTGAGTGGTGTAGGTGCTTGCCCAGGATCCAAACCCACAAATCTGAGCAGCCGAAGCACAACACACCGAAGCCAACCACCATGCCATGGGGCTGGTCCAAGACTAGATTTCTTAAAAATCTTTATGGTCTTTACCGAAGACACAAATAAAATATTAGAATAAGAGAGAGTTTTGAAAAAATTTGTAGCTATACTAACTGGACAAAAATACTATATAAAAGAAGAGAGGCTAGATTATCATCTCTTCCAAAAGCTCAATGACATTCAGGAAAATAAAGAAAAAGTTCTCATTCGTGCTATATGTCCATTTAGTTCAATGGAGAGTTCGGCTCTTTATAGTCACTAAGGAAATCAGGAGGAGGGATGATTTCTCTCAACACCTTCCACTGTCACTGCAACAGTTGGAAAAACACATGGCAAATCATGTACCATGCACTGCCCCTTAGAACTTCTAACCCGAAGGGGCACACATAACTTCTGCTTATATTTATTGGCCCAAAAAAATCACATAGCCACACTTACATTCCATAGAGTTGAGTAACATTAATCCTTCCATGCATGATTCTAAATTGTTATATACCAAATAGCATAGTCTCTAAATAAATAAATATTTTATATAATATAGCTTATTTATCTAGCCCAGTGTTTATTTGCATAATACCTTCCTCCTTAGCTCCCAGGATGTCTCTATGTGGGAGATATATCATTTTAAACTATCAAGCATAAGAACTTCCAGAGAGAGACCCTTTTCTACTTACTACTCTCTACGTTTGCCAAGTGATTGATATTTGAGTGAAGGCCTATTTAAATGGCCTTGGCTATTTCAGTACGACTACTTTGCCATATTCCAACAAAATAAATCTAACCTTCATTTCAAGAACTCCACACATACAGTAACAAAGGAATCCTAGTGTGGTTAAAAGTGAGAGATAAGGCGATTAGAAATATTAACAACTTAAGTGATCAAATATATAAGGCTATAGAGTCTATAATTCGATCTAAGTACACCACTTGTGTATTTTTAGTTTAAGGTCATGGAAAAAGTACTTATTCCTGGTTGAGGCTTTCATTTATCTAAAAAATGACCCTAAAGTTTAAAGTTTTGTTAGGAGAATAGACTGCAATATAACCCAAGCTTATATGTAACACTGACAACTCAATAAGAAGCCGTGACCTGTTAATTTTAGCTTCAATAACCAAAGAGGATGTGGGTTTAAAACAAAACAAAACAAAAAAACAGAAGCACAGCTACATTTATCCTAAACATGACTTCAAGGAGCCCATAGGTTTTGTAAGTGTTTTTAACTGAAACTTTATGAATTTGTTCCACATTAAACTTGTTTACTAGTTGATTACCTGAAATGGAATAATTATCTATGCTTTCCTTAAGTTGTATTTTTGTTATTTTAATTTATTAAAATATGAATTCAAAGTGTGAAATTGGAATGCCAGATAAGGCTGGATACAGATAACTAAAGATATCCTTGACTTTAGATTGTTTCAATCAAATCATTGATTTCATACATTAACTTGATCCACACTTTAGTTTAAATGCTTAACTAACTTAAAAATAAGCTCTCTAAAATAGACTTGAGAGTAGAAACTTCATTTCCAGCAGAAATACTTAATTAGAAGGTCTAATTTAGCCTTTGATGCCTTTTTAGGGATAGTGGCTGGTATGTAATTACAGTGATTTATAATTTTTTAAAGTGAATCGAATGTAAAAAGAGGAAGAAGAAAATTAACAAGATACCAACTAAAAGTTAGGCCTTTATTTTAAGTGAACAGTAACCTTGATAATTATCATGCTATTTATTTTAAAACCAATAATGTTTACTAACCAGTAAATATGTGTTCAATGAGAATGAGTTCAATAGTTAAACATGAATGGAACCTGTTTTACACCATCCCATGTCATTTGGTAATTCACAATATTCACTAATTGCTTAATACATCCTTCAATAAAGAAATGTGTTTAACTAGAGTTTCTCAAAAGTGTTTGATAACAAAATGATTTGTTGCACCAGAAAATCTATTGACATTTTGCAGAACACAAGGTTCTGGAAAACACTAAGCAAGATCAAACCTCTTAATAATTAGGATATTATTTCCCATTTTCACAAAATGCTATCCCCATATTCACTCAAATGACTATAAAGAATATCCTGTAACTTTCTAAATATTCATGTTATTTCATTATTCCATACCTTTGTAGATGTTTTTTCTCTCTGTTTTGAGAAACTTAAATGCAAGCATTCTCTTTTGAAGGAAGAGGAATTTGGAAAATTCTTCAAAATTCTATGTATCTTTGTATAATTCTTTATATGGACTGGGTACTACACTAGGCATTGTAATAAAAATTGACTCCATGAGAGTTCTGATCTCATGGAGTTTAGAGTTTGGTTGAAAAGAAAGGCATTAAATAGATATTTACACAAATATTTATAAAATGCTAAAAATGAATATTAAATAGGATATAAGAAATATTAATTATTCAAATTTAGATCGGAAATGGAGGAAAATCTTCCCTGAGGAAGTAACATTTAAGCTGAAATGAAGAAATATTCAAAATAAGTTGGAGGAAGAAGGCTGGCATTACTGAAATATAATAATGGATAAAAATTACTGTCAAAATTACCAAGTATACCTGTTTTCTCACTTTTAGAGACAACTATTTACATCACCTCTTTCATACACAAACTGAACATATGTCTACCTTTATTTTATCTGTCTTTTCATGTTTCTCAATAGATGACTGGACTTCATAATTCATGAGAAAACACTAGTACATATGCAGTGACAGGAAAACTCCTTGTCTTTTTACCACCAAATCTATTAGTTTGCCCCAAAAGCTCAAGAAACATTGAGAAAAAGAAATGCAAAGAAAAACATACCAAGGCACATTATAAGCCATTTCTTAAAACAAATGATAAAAAGAAAATTGAAAACTCAGCCAGAGAAAAAGGATACATTATATACACAGGGACAAAGGTAAGGATGGAAACAGATTTTTCATCAAAAAGATTTCAAGAGAGAAGTCAGTGGAACAACATTTTTTAAATGTTGAAAAAAAAAACACTCTGTCAACTTAAATTCTATACACAGTGAAAATATGTTTCAAAGATAAAGGCAAAATAAATAGAAAAAAGAAAATCCACAAAAATAATATAAAATACACTAAAATAAACAGATGATAGATTAGACGGATAGATAGGTAGATAGATATGTACATAGAGATAGATAATAGACAGATCTGTTAGAATTCATCACTAGCAGATTGTCAGGATGAGAAACATTAAAGAAAATCCTTTAGCTAATTTGTCTGGATAAGAAACAAGACCTAATTATATATAGTTGTATTAGTTTTCTAAGACTGCTGTAACAAAGTACCACAAACTAGAGAGCTTAAAACAACAGAAAATTTATTTCACAGATCTGGAGACAAGAAGTCCTAAATCAGTGTGTAAGAAGGACTATAGATCCTTCCATGCCTCTTCCTAGCTTCTGGTGGTTGCAGACAACCCTTGGGTTCCTTAGCTTGTAGCTGCATCACTCCAATCTCTGCCTCTGTCTTCACATGGTGTTCTCCCCTCTATATCTTTACCTATGTGTTCAAATTTCCTCTTCTTATAAAAATACCAGTCCTTTTTAAGACTTCGTCTTAACTTGATTACATCTGCAAAGACCCTATTTCCAAATAAGGTCATATCCATAGGTACCAAGGATTAGGACTTCAGCATATATTTTTGAGAACACAATTCAACACATAACAGAAGTCTACAAGAAATGAATTTAAATATAAAGATAAAAATTGGTTAAAAATAAAAATATGGAAAATAATATAACACTAGTCAAAAGAAAGTTGGAGTGCCTATATTAATGTAAGAAAAAGTAAATTCAGAGAAATATGTAACAATAATAAAGGGTCAATTCATCAAGAGCATTATCAATTCTGAACACTTATGTTCCTAATAACATAGCTGTAAAAAAGCTACTAAAATCAAAAAAAGAGAAAAATCCAGAGGTACAGGGGGAAATTTCAACACCCTCTCTTAATAAGTGATATAATAAGTAGGTAAAAATCAGCTAGAATGTAGAAGACGTGAACATCACCATCAGTCAACTTGACATAATTCACCTTTATGAAACATTCCACTCAAAAGCAGTCGAATGAGTATTCATTTCAAGTGCACATAGAAGCACAGTCTTGCCATAAAACAACTCTCGTAAAATTAAAAAAGATTTGAGTTGTGACCAGAATTCAACTAAATTTGTCACAACTATAAAATTCTTCTCTTCCAAAGGCATTGATAAAAGAATTAAAAACAATCTTCAGACTGGAGAAAATATTTTCAGAGCATATATAATATAAATGACTTCTATCCAAAATATATTTAAAACTCTCAAACTGTAAAAATATCCCAAAAATAAAAAAGGAGAAATTATTTGAGTAGACACTTCACGGAGAAGATATATAGATGGAAAATAAGCAGATGAGAAGACGCTTGCTATCATTAATCATTAGAGAAATGTGAATTAATATTCCAACAAGATATTACTACACACTTAAAAGAATGTATACAGTGAACAACAACAACAAATAACCAAACCAACTGCCATCTGTTTGCAATGTGAAATGGCGTAACCACTTTGGGAAACAATGTGGCATTTTCTTGAAACATCGAATATATGCATGCCATATAATCCATGCATTCCACACCTAGGTGTTTACTGAAGAGAATAGAAAGCACATATTCATACAAAGAATGATGCATGAAAGATTATGGCAGATTTATTTGTAATATTCAAAACCTGCAATGAATCCAAATGGTTATCAACTGGTACATGAATAAACAAAATGTAGTATATTCATACAATGGAATACTACTCAACAGTTTGCTTGTTTGTTTGTTTATATATACTTAATTTTATTGGGGTATGATTTACATATCATGAAAAGAACCCATTGACAAAGAGAACAGATTAGTGGTTACCAGGAGGAAGAGGGGTGAGAGGTGGGCACCAAGGGTGAAGGGGCACACGTCTAAGATGACTGACAAATAATAATGTACAACTGAAATGTCACAATATTGTAAACTATCATCACCTCAATAAAACAAACAAAAGAACCCATTAAAAAATGTAAAATGCAATTTTTTTAGTAAATTTATGTAGTTGTACAACCAACGGCATGATTCCATGCTAGCATAATTCCATAACAAATGTTTCTCCCATTTGCCAGTTGATCCCTACTCCACTCCCAGTCTCAGGCAACCACCTTCTGTTTCTATGCTTTTGTTTTTTCTAGAAATGTGATCTTTCTAGAAGTTTAAGCTTTTCTAGAAATTTTGTGTAAATTTAGCCATGTAATATGTAGCCTTTTGTGTCTACCTTCTTTTCTTAGGGTGCTTTGAGACTGCACTATGTTTTTTCACAAGTCAGTAATTCATTCTTTTATTGTTGTCCTAGCTATCAATGACCTTCCTATTGCCCTTACAATGGCTGTTTTTCTGTGCTATTTTTCCTTACTCACATTTCACCATTTTTATAGTTGATCATCGATCATGGTTTCTTACTACAACGTTCTTGGATTCCATTTTTTATCCTATTTTACTGGTTGATTCTCTTCAATCTTCTTTCCAAAATCTTTTCAATTGAATTCTCAGTGTTGGAATATCCACGACTAAATTCTTGGCCTCTCGCATCTTTTTATTAAAGTCTCATGACTTAAACATTACCTCTAGAGATATTTCAAAAATGTAAATATTTGCTCATTATTAGAGATATGACTATTTTAAAAGTTCTATTGATGTCTGAGAAATATTGCAAATCTAATATTACTAAATCATAAATCTTTGTTCCCAGTCCCCAAAATGTTTTCCTTATTCAAACTTCAAAATCTCAGCAAGCCCCAAAACCAGGCATGATGTAAAATTTCCAGTTATGAAAAAAATATTTCTTGGAGCTGGCTCAGCCACATAGTGGTTGGGTTCATGCACTCTGCTTTGGCAGCCCAGGGTTAGCTACATACTGCTCCTCAGGCCTTGCTGTGGCAGCGTCCCATATACATATTGGCATGGATGTTAGCTCAGGGACCATCTTCCTCAAGCAAAAAGAGGAAGATTGGCAACAGATATTAGCTCAGGGCCAATCTTCCTCACCAAAAAATATATATATATATTTCTCAAAAATATTCCAAATATATTGCTTTCCATATATTTGAGGGTACTTCTAATGTCTCCACATTCCAAGAGACCAATATTTTTTCACTTGTCCTCTGCTTTGAATCTTTCTCTAAATAATCCATTCTGCACACATACCCAGAGAAATTTTTTTATTTAGATGTTAATGTTATATTTAAAATTATTGAAAATCTTTTCATCACACTGCAATAAAATTCAGCCTTCTTACTCTTCCCTGTAAGGACATAACTTGACCCGTGAATACATCTCTGCCTTCCCCTTATACAACCTTCCCTTGGCTCTGCACACTCCAGCCATACTAGGTCTCTTTCTATTCCCCAACCATGAAAAGATAACCTGAATGTCAATGCCTTTGTACTAAATATGACCCACAATGGAGAATGTGTCTTCTCTAAACCTCAGCATGGCCCCATCATTCTACATGTTCATGTCTCTTCATAAATCACTTCTCACATCAGTAAATCTAAAAGAACTTCCAGTTACTCTCTAAAGTTACCTTAGTATTTATTTACTTGTATCATTCCTTTCACTCTTGTGTAAGGTTCTTGTGAATCCCCATATCTCTCTTACAATTGTTGAGAACTGTCTCTGGCACATAGTAGATGTTCAACATACAATTAAATAAATGATGAATTAACGTAGTCATATTCAAGAATATTTAGAGCCTTATGGGACTATGCTTATGCATTTGAAGCTCATTCTCAGTGTAATGAGAGATTTTAAGCACAGATATTTATCATCGTGTATGCATTTAAAACATTTCACTCTGAAACCAGTTTAAAGAAAGAATTGATAGGTGTGTCATAAAGAATTTAGCCTTGCCCAAAGAGATGTCTGCCCATTGCCCTTGGCTTCTTGGAAGTAAACTATGTCATATGTGATAGAGTTGTCTAGGGTCGGGGCTAGCTACATTGGATCTTAGGGTGGGGCTAAAAGTCTTAGTATGGGGTTGACCATGCCAGAAAGACCACCCATGTGATGTAAGATGGGGGTTTTGGGTTGCAAGATATCAGTGTCTGAAGGCTGAGATCAACCTCGTGAGAAATCAGTCATGCCTACATACTGGAGACTCAATAGATAACTGGATACCAAAGCTCAGGAAAGCTTCCCTTGTTGGCAATACTCCATAGGTATGTCACGCATTGATTTCAGGTGGGTAATGTGTTCTGAGGAAAACAGAAACTTCACATTTAAAACTCTCTGAGACTTGGTCCTATGCATCTCTTCCTTTGGCTGACTTAAATTGGTTTCCATTCCCTGTGTATTAAACTATCACCATGGATAGAATACCTTTCATTGATCTCTGTGCATCCTTCTAGCAGATAATAGAATCTGAGGATGATTTTCGGGACTCTTCAAGCTTGCAGTTGATGTCAGAAGTAAGGGTGGTCTTCTGGAGAACTGTGTGCCCTATACACTTGATAATTGGTGCTAAACTTTGCAATTTGATTAGTTTGGGGTAGTAAAGAACAAAATCTGATTCCTATATTCAGATGGATAGCTATTATATCTGTCTAAGCAAGAGATACTGGTGACTCAGATTTTAATGGTTTGGATTCAAATGGAAAAATGTGAGTGGATTTAAGAGGTATATGGAATTTGATTCAATAATGATCTATTGAAGGGTTAGATACGGGAAGTGAAAGAGAGAGAAATTTGTAACAATTTTATCAAGATGGTGAATTAAGCTGTTACAAACACACAGAAATGCTGGATAAAATACAATAGCAAAGGCATTAAAGTTTGAAAGCAAGTAGTTGTCCAAGTATCAGAAGCAAAGAGATATTAAAGCCAAAACAGGAAACAAGCTAATGGTGTTTGTAGGTATTTGCTTCCTGGTTAGAGCCCCCAAGGATTGGGACTAGGAACGTTTTAGAAAATCCTCTATGAGAAGTTTAGAAACACTCTCATGTGTTAAGCTTGGGCGTGGCAATCAGAGAAATATAAAATGAATGTATAAAATACAATATGTTCCAGGACAATTAAAAACTCTGGAGCCAGGGAAGAATAAAATTCCTTATTCCTCTTTTAGAAAAGTTACATTTACCTCTGTGGAAGGTGACTACAAAATGGAGTCACATAGTCAATGGTACAGAAAATAGATTTTTCTTTAACTTCGAGCAAATGGTAATATATCTATTACTGCTGCTTATATTTAACCTTACACTAAAGGTTCCAGCGAATGCATAATAAGAAAAGAAATGAAAGACAGAGAGAGAAGAGAAATGAAGAAAGAGAGAGAGCTGTTTTAAGTATGAGAGTTAGAAAAAAAACAAAAGCAGAAAAATAATTTGTATTGATGAAATTCTTAAAACCAATAACAATATAGCAATTTTATCAAAGATATAAACATGTTCAAATAGTATTCCTATCCACAGCATCAATGATTAGAAAATTGAATTCTAAATCAAGAAAAATTCCACAACTACAACAGCAACAGGGAAATAGAAACTAAAATATCTGTCAATTAATCTAGCAATTGACATAGACGTGTATGAGGAAAATTTTAAAGAGCATAAAATTTATTTTAAAAATACTAGACAGGGGCCAGCCTGGTGGTACAGCAGTTAAATTCGCATGTTCCCCTTCAGCAGACAGGGGTTCACCAGTTCAGATCCCGGGTGCAAACTTACTGTCAAGCCATGCTGTGGCAGGTGTCCCACATATAAAGTAGAGGAAGATGGGCATGAATCTTAGCTCAGGGCCGGTCTTCCTCAGCAAAAATGAGGAGGATTGGAGACAGATTTTAGCTCAGGGCTAATCTTCCTCAAAAAATAAAATAAAATAAAATAAATAAAAATACTAGACAAAGCATTTTCATGGATGAGAAGGATCAATATCACAAAGAAGTCATTTTTCCTACGTCTATTCACTTAATGAAGTTTGAATTAAAATAACAAAACAACTTATACACGACTTGATACTTTATGGTGAAGTTTGTTATGACATCTCAATGAACCAATGATAGCAGTGAACAGTCTGAAGAAAGATAAGAAACAACCCTGGTGGACTGGAGTTTGATATTTCAATCATCTATGCTTACCATATGCTGTTCCCTAAAATCGGACTTTTTCTACAGTTTACCTGACCTAGAACTGTTATTTCTTTATCATTTTATGACTTTCTGAAAGTCTATACTCTATTAGGAGTTCTTAACTTTGTTAGTGTCACAGACGTTTTTCAAAATATGGCGAATATGGGCCTCTTCTTAAAATAATGAATTTGAATATGTAAAATATCTTGCACAGAATAAAAAAGTAAATCAATTATCTTAAAATTGAAGAATATTGCTTGTACCATATGTAGTTGCTAAAAGAGAAAAAGTAGGTGAGCTTAGTCTACTATTGGTCTCAACATTATTTGATGTATTTTTCTCTCCACCTCTTATACAAAATTAATCTCTACAGGACTTTTTTAAAGTTATGTAACTGATATTCTATTGATGAAAGTAAAGATAATAAGAAAAAACTCTGAAAAGTAATGCTTCTTAAGCTGAAAATTAAATGTGGAATATTCTTTGTCTATGAAATAGTTAATTTTCATAGAAGTAAGAAATATCTTATTTCAAGCTTACTTCATTTTTTATCATAGAAATGATATTCACAAATTTATGGATGGTAAAGGAAAGTTCAGGCTACATGTCACATATGTCCAAGTAATAATGTAAATATCTACTTTCCCAGTAAACCCAATAAACTATGAATGCTTTGAGGACAGAAATGACTCCTTTATCTCTAAATCTCATAGCACATAACATGTGGTTCACTGTTTGTCCTTTTGTTTGTTGAGTCTATGAATCAATGCACAAATAAATAGATTGCCTCACAAAATATCATTGTTTGAAAATATCTTTTAAATATAAATACTCTTGGAAATCATGTGTATATATATTTTTAATTTAAAATTAAATATTTTACGTATAAAAAATATTATTTACTATAGTCATGATGTTGTACATTAGATTCTCAGAACTTATTCATCTTATAACTGAAAGTTTGTGCTGTTTGACCAATATTCCCACTTTTACCCCAGCTCTCAGCCTCTGGCAACCACCATTCTGCTCCCTGGTTCAGTAAGTTCTACTTCTTTAGATTCCACATATAAGTGAGATCATATGGTACTTTTCTTTCTCTGTCTGGTTTATTTCACTTAGCATAACGTCCTCTGGGTTCTTCCATGTTGTTGTAAATGGCAAGATTTCCTTCTTTTTTATGGTTGAGTAATATTCATATATATATATACATATATAATCTTACATTTTCTTTATTCATTCATCTGTTGAGAGACTGTTTTGGTGAGGAAGATTGACCTTGAGCTAACGTCTGTTGCTAGTCTTCTGTTTTTTGGCTTGAGGAAGATTGGCCCTGAGCTAATATCTGTGCCAGTCTTCCTCTATTTTGTACATGGGATGCTGCCACAGCATGGCTTGATGAGTGGTATGTAGGTCTACACCCAGGAACTGAACCCACAAACCCCAGGCCACCAAAGTGGAGTGCACAAACTTAACCACTATGCCCCTGGGCCAACCCCTAGGTTGGTTCTATATCTTGGCTATTATGAATAACGCTACAGTGAACATGAGAGTGAAGATGTATCTTTAATATCCTATTTTCATTTCCTTAGTATACGTACCCAGAAGTGGGAGCACTGGATCATGTGGCAGTTCTATTTTTAATTTTTTGAGAAAGCACTATACTGTTTTCCATGATGGATGAACCAATCTACATTCTCACTAACAATGCTCAGGGATCTCCTTTTCTCCACATTCTTGCCAGCATTTGTTATCTCTTGTTTTTCTGATTATAGACATCCTAACAGGGGTGAGGGGATATCTCCTTGCATTTTTGGTTTGCATTTCCCTGATGATTAGTGATGTTGAGCACATTTTCATATACCTGTTGGCCATTTGTAAGTCTTCTTTGGAGAAATGAATTTGCTAAGAGAGTAGATCTTAAATGTCCTCACCACATACAAAAAAGAAAGGTAACTATGTGAGATGATGGATATAGCTTAATTAGCTTGATTGTGGCAATCACTTCACAATGTATATAAATATTAAGTAATTACATGCACTTTAAATATACAATTTTTATTTGCCAATTATACCTCAATAAAGTTGAAATAATAAATATTTGTAATGGCTTTTTATATGTGTTAGATATAATTAGGTGAGAATATATTGCCTTTCTACAAATGATACTTGGTTTTGACAACAATGATGAAACTATGAGAAAAGGTCATGGTGATTTCCTCAGAAATTTAAATTTGTCACCATGAAATTAAACACACAGGGATTCTCAACTATTAAAAGCTAGTATTGCCTTGGGACATAATCTTTTACAATTCTTGGGATGTGTAATTCTTTTTCTCCCCTGTATTGTCACATATGAGAAGAAGACAAATATTTGATTATAATTCGTGATTTATATTCTCATATTTTTTAAACAGAATGACTTAGAGCTTTTTATTCTAAGAACATTCTAAGGTTTTTAAATGTGCTTGCATAACTATGCCCTGATAAATGAAATCAACCAGTCCTGTAGGAAATACAGCATCTACAATCGGAAACTTAGATAAGCTTTCTGAAAGAGAATTTGGCTGTAGCTTATGAGGAGTAAAAAATGCACAGTCATTTTGACCAAGGAGGATCATATTTAAAAATTAAACTAGAGAAAAACGTAAGGTGTGCTAAGGTATATGTATCTGGTAGACAGAATTGTAGGATGGTCCTCCCAAAATTCCAAACACCCGATGTTCCCACACTTTCTTTCAGTTATTCAATGGAATGCTAATTGAGGCACTGTTGTGAAGGGATTTTGCAGATGTAACTAAGCAAATACAATTTAGTTGATGCAATAGTTAATTTTATGTATAAACTTGACCGGGCCAAGGGATGGGCAGATATCTGGTTAAACATTTTTTCTGAGTGTATCTGTGAGAGTGTTTCTGGAAGAGATTACCAATTGAATTGGTAGACTGAGTTAAACAGATGGCCCTCCCCAGTGTGGGTGGTCATCGTCTTATCCTTTGAGGGCCTGAAGAGACCAAAAGGCAGAGGAAAGTTAAGTTTGGTCTCCGTGCCTGATTATTGAACAGGCATATTGATCTTCTCTTGCCCTAAGCACTCCTGGCTCTTAGGCTTTCAGAGTTGGACTGAAATCTACACCATTGGCTGGCTGTCTCTGAGGCCTTCAGACTACATCACTAGCTTTTCTTTTATCTCCATCTTGCAGAAGGCAGATAATGAGACTTCTCAGCCTCTATAATCATGTAAGCCAATACCTTACAATAAATTACATGTATGTATATATCTGCTATTGGTTCTGTTTCTCTGGAGAACCCTGACTGATACAGTTGACCTTAAAATAGGGAGATTATTCTAGGTGGGCCTGACTTAATCACACGAGCCCTTTAAAAGCAGAGATATTTTTCTGTATGATGCCAGAAAGTGAAATTTGAGAGATGTGCCCTGGCTTCCCTGGAAGAAAGCAAACATTCACGTTGTGAATTGCTTGTGGGGACTAATGGCAAGGAACTGCGGGAGGTCTCTAGGAAAGAGTGATTCCCCAGCCAACGGCTAGTATATAAACAAGGACCTTCATGCGGCAACCTCAAGGGAGTGGACTCTGCCAAAACCCAGTAACCTTAAAAAAAAGACCCTGATCAGATGAGAAGGCAGGCTGGCCAGCATGTTGGTTTCAGCCTGGTGAGACCCTGAACAGAGAATGCAATCACGCAGTGGATTCTGACCTACAGAAATGTGCACTGATAAATGTGTGCTGTTTGAAGCCACTAAGTTTGTGATAATTTGATAGGTAGGAGTAGAAGATCAATACAGTATATAGGACGTTTGTTTCTTTATTATTTGGTAATAGTAAAAATCTGAAAAAAAAACCTCACTGATGAATGAATGAAAAAGATTATGGAATAAGAAGGGATTTCTACTTTTCATTGCATGATAATAATAACAACATTAAATAGTGAATAAAACAATGAAATGAATTTAAAATATCTTCCTATTTGATTTGCCTCCTCTTCATCCACTGGTGAGACAGTGAGTGCCAACCTAGGTTTCTGGAGATGCTTTAAAACACAACACCCAACACTGGACAGATGAGACTGATAGCAGTTTATTTGTCACATAAGCTCAGAACCTGGGGGAGAACATCACATATCATACAGGGCCACACGATGTTGCACCAGGGAGCAGAGTGAACCTGGAGGGAATCTTGGAAGGAGACTTCACGTTGACAAGATTGGGTGATGGCTGGTTCCAACGAGAGGATGTGATTGGCTTGTTTAAATAATTCTACAGGCTGGCAGGGAAGTTAGGATCTGGACCGATTGCAGTAGCTAGTCCAGTGTTGGAGGAGGTCATTGAGAGGACAGAACCGTGGGTTGACCCATGAGCTGGATCTGGGCAACGGGAAGCTCCACATTCCCTCCGCTCTCCTTGAAATGTGCATTCTGGTCCCTTTCACCACAACAGAAGCTGCCTTAAGGACACAGCCTTGAGATAGTAATGTGTTGTTCAGATCATCCGGATAGTACAAGTGATTGAACCCAAGTAAGGCCTTTATATAAACTTTTAAGATTCTAGCAGGTGAGTGTGGAAATCTACTTGTCTTGCAATTGCCCGAGGCAAACCTTGTATGTAAGTTGCTTATTAAACTGATACCTATGACTGTGGAGTGGTAGCCTCTTTTTTGGTCTCTCCTTGTCCTCTGTGTATGGGGGCCAGTTTCAGATTTCACCTGGGAAGGTCCTGAGGTTGTGAACCAACACCAGCTAATAGAGAAACAAGCTGAGTGAAAAATCTTTCCCCCTGGGTGACACACATATGTGGCAAGAGCTGAGAAATTCATGATTTGGCCTTTGGGGACATGTGAGGCTCAAAGATGTCAAGGAATCACTTAATGTTGCATCTTGATTTCAGGCCTTCCACCATACTTTCCAAATTTCTTTCCTGAATGAAGTACAAGTGCTATACGTTTTTTGTACCTTTGAAATTTATGGACAAGCATATTTTTTTCATTTTACTGAAAACCATTGAAAGTTCATCAGCTCTTATTGTTTTTTAACTGTTAACATAAATTATGACTCAATGGACAGTTATTCCATAAATTCAAGAATGTAGAATTTTCATGTTTTTTGTTAACACTTGTGATGATATTTCAAATTTGTTTCTTCTAAGTCAATTTTCTTAGCATTGTGTGAGGCAACTTAGCCATGTTGTGTCTTATTTTTTTAAGGCACCTAGCTAATGCTTTCTTTTTAGATTTAAAATTCATATTATGGCGTAAACTCCACTGATTTCTTCTGTATGTAGCAAGTGTCTATTTGCTACATAATCTAGTGAATTTTACTGTTTTTTTACAATATCATTGCCTCTGGGATAAAGTTTATTGCTTTCTTTCTTCCTGAGAGAATCTGTCTTGTCAATAGGACTATAGTTAACCTATCTCATCTTTAATTATGCTGTGAAACAATCCTATAACAACAGGAGACATTTATCCATCACATTCTACTTACAAAACACTATTCTATGTACTGCAGGTATTTTCAATCCATTTTATACTTACAAAACCCCTATTTTATGGAGAGAAAACTGAGGCACTGAGGAAATAAATAATGTGTCCAAGATAAAGATGAGATATGCACCCAGGCAGTGTGGATCCAGAATCCATGATCTCACATACTACAATATGGTACCTCTAAAAATAACCCCTTCCTTCATATATGACTTACTTGGAAGCATAGGATATCCACATAGATAAAACTAGAAAAAAAAACAAAACACTACATGAGCCATTCATTCATCATTTGTTAGAAGATTCCTTCAACAAAATCTTATTTGCCAAGTATTTTCAAAGTAGAATGCTGAGTGTTGGCAATCTATCAATAACTTGATTCAAAGTATCCCTCCTCATGGATGTTATAATTTGTTAAGAAAAAAAAAAATAAAAACCTTTTTAAAATATGTTTTAAAAACATGATACACATATTTATAAGTCAAGAACAAGGCTCTCTGGGATCCTACAGGAAGGCTTTCTCCTCTGGACTTTGGTTGGGAGGCAGGCTCCTCACTATAGTCAAGGAATTCATTTATCCAGGTATAATTTGAATGCAGGAACACCTGGTGCATAAATTCAGTATCCACATCTTAAATGATGTAAGTATTGCCAGCACTAGGAATTACCCTAGAATAAGGCAGAGTGGCAGGGGGCTTGATTAATGCTGGCAGATTCAGTTCTCCCTTCTGCAAGAACTAAAGCTTTGAAATTGTGCAAAAGGAAATAATGCAGAAAATAGCTGCTGCGTTCATGTTCCTCTGTGTGCAAAATGGAAAAAAAAGGTAAAAGGTGCCTTGAATAATTTAAAATAGAAAAATACTTCTAAGTTAGTATTTTGGGAGCCTGAGGTAAAGCAGTATTTTTCCCCCCTTGGTAGTAAGAGTGGGAAGAAAAGAAGAGCAGTCTCAGAGCAGCTCTCAACATTGTCTGAGGATTTTGTAACATAAATCTCTCACATAAGGGTGTCTGCATACCTGCTCCTATCCATCATATGCTGCATGAATACACAATCCCTTCCAACACCCTTGTCCTAAATCTAAAAAACATTTGCTTGCTGACCCTGAGAATTTCAATCATTACAGTCACTGAGCTATCTGGCACTCAGGATCTACGGTGAAAGGTTTCTTTTATTTCAGTGATACATTCATTTATTCAATGAAATTAGTCTTTTGTAGAAATACTATACATATCATCTTGACAGCTATTATAAATTCACTGTTGCTTATTGAAATATTTTGAGCAATCAGTGCCTGATTATTGAAAGCATCTTGAAAAAAATCTCCAATACGTACTCATAACTTCAAATAAAATATATAAAACTCAAGACAACATTGTGGTTCTGTTTTCAGTTTTGGAGAAAGTAAAACTGCGTTAGGGAAAAAAGAGACTGATCTATTTCAACAAACATTTTTGGAAGAAAAAGTTCTATGTTCCAGATTCTGTACTAAAGTGTTATATATAGATACTTATATAGGAAAAGAAATAGAAAATCTCTGTAGATGGTATTAAACTCACAATTTAGTGGGAATCTATCTATCTATCACCTATCTATCTATCTATCATCTATCTATCTATCTATCTATATCTATCTGTCTATCTATCTATCTATCTATCTATTATCTATCCATCCATCTATATAAAATAGCATAATAAGAGAAAATGAACATATATGGAATGTCTATTATTTGTTAAACACTCTGATTTATTCTTTCACATAGAACAGCTCATAAACCCTCACAACAAAAATCACGCAAGTTAAGAAAAACATGTTAGAATCATAACCAATACTAAGTAATCTTGCTTTGTCACTTTGGGTAAGTCAGCCTCTGCCCCTCAATTTTTATATGTATAAACATAAGGATAATAATCACCTTGATGTAACAGGGGATTAAACAAACATCTTTAAAACATGAGTCCTGGGCAGCTAAAGTATAATTTTAATAATTCTTTGTTTATGTTGGAAAACCTCCAATAATGAGGTGATGTTCTACCTAGTTATTGAAAAATAATGAGAATTTTCCACTCAGTGCTCTATCTGACATTCCAGATAAAGAAACAGCATCTAACAAGCATGATTCTTAAGGATATAAAAGATTTATTGTGGCTTAAACATATAGTTATTTGGTGGAAAGGGAAAAATATAAAGTTGGAAATTCAGGTTTGCCTTGAGTCTGTAATACCTTCGGCAAGTTAGTGATCCTCAGTAAGCACCAGTTTCTGTAAAACTGGGATAGTATGGGACTAAATTGGATGAGGATGATACCACAGGTAGTTCATCCTTTCAACGCTGGTGCAAGGTGACGACTCATGGGGTTGCCATTGTTGTGGTGCTGGCAGTGTGATTGTAATTACTTTACAATTCCACATACTTCAGCTTTCATCTTTGTGATGAGTCGTAAAAATGGAAGTGCGATATTGGTACTTTAAGAAGATCACTGTCACATTGGCAGTAATTTGGAGAATGCAATGAAAAGAAAGAGATCATGATCAGAGACAAGAAGGAAGTAGCTGAAATATTCCAGGTAAACAACGAAGACAAGTTTATTTTTGATGATTACAGGAAGAATAGAGAAGTGTTGAACAATTTAAACAATATTTAGGAGGTAAAGTAAACCAAACTTTCGACTAATTAAACCCATGTATGTGGAGGGATAGGAATGGTCAGGAGGGATGGCAAATGAATATGAGCAATCTGCACTGGAGAAGCAGCTGGGTGGCGGAATCATTTACCCATGATGAAAATGCCAGAGGAGTAAGTAGCAACGTTGGGGAGTCAAGTTCTAATGTTTCGTTTGGAATGTCTTAAATGTGAATATTCATGCTCCAATGATTTGGAAAAATTTCATATTTGGAAATATAAAATCTAAATATTCATAGGAACTGCAATAATAGTATAATATTTCTACTCTAATGCAAATTCAGTTATACAATTGACTATACCATATAATTTTCATAAGATGATGCATGAAATATGACTGTAAAATAATTATGCTCATTAGTACTACCTGTAAAATTATTTGCTTAATTCCTCTTTGAATTTATCTTATGTATTTTTATTTAGTATCAACCAAGAATATATTTGACTCTAGACATTTATACAGATGCAATTGGCATTGCAGTCAGGCATCTTTAATACAAAGGAAACAGTACTTTCTTTGGAGTAAAGAGACTTTATTTACACTTCAGGTCTCCTATTTCTTTATGACTTTGGGTTAATTGCTTACATAATCTAAATCTCAAATTTTTCATTTAAAAATGAGAATGATAGCGTCTATCTTACTTAGCAGGCGATATTTTCAAAAAATGGATGTAACAACATTTTCTATCTCACATGCTCTTCCAGAGACTTGCCTTTCTCTCAAGAAGTGCATTCTCTGTCCTCTCCTCTTGAGCCAAGGCAGGCTTTTGAGACTGCCTAGATGGAGTAAAAATAGAAGAGCTGGCATATGACTTCTGAGGCCACATCATCAAAAGCAATAGAGCTTCCACTTGGATCTCTGTGTTGGGATTCTTGCTCTTGAAACCTTGCCACATTCTGTGTGGAAGCCAAGTATCTACATGGAAAACCTTGTGTAGGTATTCCAGCTGACTGCCTCATCCAGCTAAGGTATCAGCCATCATCCAGCGTCAACTGCCGTGCATTAAAAGAGTGGTCTTTCCCATGATTCCAGCCATTGAAGTCTCTCTGGCCACTCCAGCTGATGGCTCATGGAGCTGAGTTAAACAGTTCTCATTGAGCCCTAACCAGACTCTAGATTTATGGGCTCAACAAATGATTGCTTTTGCTTTAGGCTTAAGTTTAGGGGAGGGTAATTACATAATAGGTGATTGGAAGATTCACTATATTTTTAGGAAGATTCAAATGAAATATTATGTGAAAAAGTTTTTAGAGCTCTGAAGTTCTTTACAAATAAAAAGAATGAGTATTATCATTCCTAAAAGTCTTCACTTTAAATACTCTGCCTCTGCCAACATTTATTGGCCACATTATCTTTTACAATAAGGAAAAATAGGCTTTATTTCTAATTTAAACCTGTAAATTAAATACAATTTCCAGCTTGACAACAATCGATGGTTAGAATCTGTTCCCAATCCATCCTTGATCATTCTGTAAAAGTCAAATGGCAAATGGCTGTTGATTACAGATCTGCTTAATATAAAATCTAGTAAGATACATCTAGAAACCTATATATCAGTTGTCCTTCTTGATACTAAATTTCCTAGGATTTTAGGAAAATTCATTTGATCAGATTTTTATTCTTCCTCTTTGACTCTGCTTTTGCTTCTCCTAAATAGAGCATTAGTCGAAGTCTACACTGTCTGTTTACATTCTCATTTTGAATGAGAGATCTAGACTTTCAAATGACAATGAATGTCATGCATTGCTGCATTATGTTCTTTAAGGCAATGCTTACTAATGCAACAAACAGTTAAAATCTTAGTGGCTTAAAACAACACTAATTTATTTCATTCGTAAATCAGATTTATTTCAAGAAATCATCAGGACCCAAGTCATTTCCATCTTTTGGCTCTGCCGTCTTCATTTCATGGCTTCCAAGTCACAAGAAAAAGGGAAAGATCATCAAGGATCTTGTGTGGAAAGTTGCTTTATGGATATGCCTTGGTAATAGTGAACATCTCTTCTACTTATGTACTGTTGATTGGAACTCAGCCACTTGCCTGCATTGCATCTGACTAATGTAGTCTACTTCCATGTCCAAAATGAAAGGAAAGTAGGTTTGATGATTTTCCAGCAGTTACTGCCATCTAGCAATTCCTCCATGAACTGTAAAACTGTATCTCTTAATCTTTGAATTCCCCAGAATTCAATAAATAATTGTTAAATTAACATAGGTTCTAACTTTAGCCATTCTGTAAAGTGTCTTCTTCTCATCATCTAGCACAACCCTCCCCAGCTCAACCATGTTCTTTTAGTATCAAATTAATTACGTTTCTCCTAAAGATCCTGTATTTTCTTGTCTCAGATTTCCATTTACCATGTTTCTTCTGCCTTCAATGATCTTCCTGTGGATATTCTATCCATCATTAAAGGTCCAAAGAAAATGTATTTTCCATGAACACTAAAACTGTATGTCTTCATCTTTGACATCTCAAGATATCAATAAATACTTGTTTATTTTGCATAATCCTTGATGGAAGTTTTTGTGAAGTTGCCATCCATTTAAGAAAAGATATTTTATTCTATTATAAGGGTAATATATTAGTCTTCAAATTCTTATCTGGGAATGCTTTGATATGATTAACTTAACGTTATTATATAGAGACACAGGATGCTAAGGAAATGGACCCAGGGAAGAAATTCAAACACGTCGTAACACAAAACAGCTGGGTGACAACTTAAGAACACAAAGAATGCCAGTAGATAAGTTAACAGATGCTCCAGAAGGATTAAGGAGTATGTGTAGGATAATAACAAAGGCAGATTTTACCTACTGTAAATAAGTTTAACCTACTTATTCTCTGCCCTGAATAACACATATACAATTCCCTAATATAATGGTTATCCTCAATATATATTTGTAACTTTATATTTCTTCTTTAATTCTATCTTTTCCACTCATTTTAATGTCTAGGCATAATATTGGTCTAACTGTAAATGTAGCTTTTCCACATCATGATTTTATATATATATTCATATGATATATTTTCTTATTTTTAGTTTGAAAAGGCTTGAGATTTTTTTTTCCTTTTAATTTAAGAAGAGTGTTCACGTAATTTAAAAATTATCCTAGCTGTCTAATCGCTTTGAAAAATACCATCTGGCTTCGAAGTGTTCTCAATGTATAATCATGGAAATAAAAACACCTGCGTTTATTATATCTTCACTTTGTTTCTGCTCACTCATTGAGACCAGGAACTACATCTGATTGCCTGTTTTTCCTTTTCTTCTAACTTTGCAATTTTCACTCAGACATTTCTTGTTGGCATATTAGCGTCTGTTTATTTTAAAGCATATAATTATGACAAATAAATAAAAACAACTTAGATTCTGTATTGAATCATTCCAAAATAGCTTGAAAAAAAGAGGTAAAGTCAATATAGCCAATGATTTCTTGGGGGAAAAAAAGAAATTAAGAAGCCCCAGCAATCTAGAGAAAACTGCTCAGTGATTGTGCAATAAGTATATTCTGATATTACACATACAAGCAGATAGTCAGAGGGTTGAAACAGCTGGAGTATTGAGGAGTTTTCTTATTGGTCCACCAGGTACTGGCACACTGAATATATACCACTTGAGCACAGACACCATTTGCCAATTGCTATTAATGGTCTATCCTTGAGACAAAATGCACCGGTTCCATCATTTGGTACGTTTTTATCGTTAAGCTATTGCTAAACCAGACCGTAGTTTAAATGTAGCCTGTCTTATTCTATCATTTCAAAAAGATAAGAAATTTTGGAGGTCCTTGGATGTTTCCAAGCTCTATGTGTGTACCATAATGCTAACTTTCATGCTATAGGACAGCTTAAATTGTTTGCATTTTTTTTTGCTACTTTACATTTACCATTAAGAAGCAAATCTCTGAGAATTTTCACACTGTATGCCTATCCTCATTGTTAGTTTTATTTATCTTCATACTCTAATTTTATTTAAACAGGAAAGCTTACATTAAAAAAAAAAAACTCCCCTCATTGCCATATCCCAGAGGTATTTCAGCTGTCCTTTCTTTAACATATTTTTTAATTTATATTTTCAGCTTCATCTTGAGAATCTGAAATACTTTATAAAGAGTAAAGATTTGGTAGAAACTATAAAATACATAAAAATTTTTACTCTATTACCCCTAACACTTTCCTAGTAGTTTTGCATTATAAACATTGATTCTATTCCTTCTTGCAAAGAATGTCCTTCTCAGGTATTTTCAGTTTGATTTCTACTATATATAAAAAGCCATGATGGTTTAATGTAGAGGTAATACCAATATGATATAAGCTTATTTTGATATAAACATATAAGAAGAATAAATCAGTACAATTAAAATAGTAAGAATAACATTTTAGGTGTTTATTTTTTGCAAAATTTTGAATGTTCACATTATTTATGCAATGATATTACACAGCCTGTCTACGAAACTGAACTTCAACCAAATTATCCACAATTATCCATTGTCTTAATTGGATCAAAATATCAATGAACTACATCTCCCTAATAATATAGGAGTAAAAAAACACTTTCTTTCTTTTCTTCCCCCAGGTACCCATTGATATAGTCAAGAATTACTTATTAATTGCCTGGTGGTATGCATTGGGGATATATCAATGAATGACAGAACCACACTTCCTGTCTTCATGTATCTAACAGCCGAAGTGTAAAGAGTTACATAAAACCAGAAATTATAAGTCTACCTACTTGGAAAATTGTGATGTATTTTCATTCAGGGATATCCAGAGCAAGTTTTTAGAGAAGATCAACATTAAAACTGAGGGTAATGAACGCATGACAGTAGTAGCCATGCATTGTTGAGCGCTTGCTGCTAGCTAGGTGCAGTCCTAAGTGCTTTTCGTGCATTAAACTTCTCTTCATAAGCCTCTGTGATAGGTACTGTAAGTGTCTCTACGTTACAGACGAGGAAGCTGGGACGCAGGAAGGGATTCAGTGTCACTTGGGTGAGTAATACACTCCACTCAAAGGCTGTCACTTGTCCCTGACATGAGAAAGAGCATGAAGTTTTCAAGGAATCAAAAACATGGTGGGAATTTAAAGGGCAAGGGACACATATTGCAGAAGCCAGACCTTAAAGGAACTCATAGCCCATATTAATGCTCTTTTCTTCTCTTTTTTTCTTTTCTTGTGTATAATAAAAAGTCTATGGAGTCTTCTAAATAAGAGTGACCTGAAAATAGTAATTTTTATAAGCACAATTCTTCGTTTGTACTTCAGGTGGAGAATGAATTAAATGAGAGAAAGAAAATATCATAAAACTCTCTTAGGCTTTCTAAGCAAAGAAGACAGAATTTCTGCAAATGGTTAAAAACTTTTATTTTCTCAGAACTTAAATAAGACTATTACTCTACATTACTCATGATGGAGGAAAACTGAACACTTAGTAAAACTTCCACAGCCATTATTATAAACACCATTTTCCTCTTTCTTCTTCCTTGAGGTCATTCCACTGTTTAATGGTATTTGTCCCAAAAATGAACATGGAAAAACAGAACAAAAAAGCAATACATTACAATTCATTTAACTTATTATTTCCAAGAAATCATACTATATGGTAAAATGTGAAAAGATAGCAAGGTTGTTGAAAAAATTAAGATTCATAGGTAAAGAACTGGTAATATTTACTTTGGTTATCCATTTTCTTTAACTTGGAATTGTACTCATCCTCAAATGTAACTCAAAAATTATCCCTTCCATGCAGATGTCCTCAGTTATAATGTAAAGAATGAATTCCTTCCCTTTTTTCACTCACAGATCATTACTAGCTATTATTATGTATTGTTAATGATTTTATTTATTTATTCATTTATTAATTAAATTTTTACTTAACATACCAGAAACTTGTTCCAAAACAAGATTTTGATATGACTCACAGAGAGCCATCAATTACAAGATAAAAATACAGCATGAGAAGAAAATTCTAAAATTAAAAAGAGAGAGGAAAATCAATATTAAAGGCAGATGGAACCAAAGTTGATAAATGTACAAAACATGTGCTCCAAACTAATATTTAATGTATTGGTTTATAGTTAATTATTTTTGCTTCTGTTTCTTCTAATAGATTTGAATGTTATTGAAGATAGGGATTGTATCTCCTACATCTTTATATCTGGCTCCTAAGAGGTCCGCAAAAATGTTTGTAGAATCCATGTACATATGAATGAAAAAATGAGTAATGGTTCCCTAATCCTAAGACACTTTAGCTGAAAAGGGTGAGCTACTATAATTAGGTATTGTGAAATTAGATTAGAATAAGAACATTTAACAGCTCTGTCTATAACTCAAAGCTTTGCAATGGGAAATATAAAAGCACCCATGTAACATCTAAATGAATATTATCCATCAGATTTGACATTTATTAAGCAATAGCAGCATGCTGGGCACTGTCGTAAACACAAACTCTTTTCCCAGTGAACTTAGATTTATCTGTGCTGGCTTTTTTCCTGAAAAAGACCGATGCAATTTCATAGCAGATGGTAAAAGAATATAGAAAGATGACTTTAGTTTTCAACTTTTATAGGCACTAGCTTAAATCAACTCCTTATGCTGGGAATCCATCATATTACCTTGTCTAAATATTGCAATTACATTTTCCCCCTTATAAACAGTGAATAGATTTCTTTGATTAAGAATTATTCACCTGGATTGATATTGTCAGTGTTTCTATTGTATTACCGTTATTGAGGCTATTGTTTCTTGCAAGTTTTAAGTTAGCATATAACAGTAGTTCTCAACTTTTTTTTTTTTTAACACTGTGATTGTAATTCACTTTCAAAACATCCTAATGGGCTCAGATAAAACTGCCTCTCCTGAAAGTATTGTATGGAAATAAAGCAAATCTTGGAAAAGACTTTCTTTTGCAGCATAATATTCATAAAAGAATGTTAAAAGATGAGAATAATAAAAATGGTGGTTTAGATATTCCAAAATATTAATTTTGAGAAATATAATATGATAAATATTTTCATGATCTCTATCCTACAGATAGCTTTGATATTGCATGGATAAACTACTGTAGACTAAATTTTAATAAAGTTTCATGGTATTCATAAATTACTGTTACAGATATTTCTAATTTTTAATGTTATAATTTAAAATATACAAATAAATTTTCCTGAATTTTTAAAAAGTTTTGATTTTTAACTTTTTACAATGATTTTTAATATAATAATTAAGGCCTTTGGTGCAAGTAATTGACTCAGACTCTGTGTTGTTCAGAAAAGAAAGAAGTTTACTGGTGGACTCTTGGACTACTTCATGGGAAACAAGATCATGAATTGTTTCTGGAGGCAGGACGAAAATGATGCGGAAGACCCAAAAAGTATTGTCTCTTTCTTTCTTTCCTATTTCCAGCTACATTCTTCTCTATTTCAAGAGAGAAATTTTAATTACCTAGAAGCTTTAATTTTTTTCTTTTCCTATACCCATCTGACATCATATGACTGCCAGAAGCTCTGAGAAAAAAGTTCTTATTTTAATTACTGTCAAAAATAAACAAAGCCAGACACAAGCTAAAGTGGTAAGGACAGATTTTAATCATTAATTCACTATCGCAACAGGGAAAAGAGTCCAGTGTGAACTGAACTCAACTTCGATTTATACAGAATTAGCTGCGTGTTTTAAGAGGAAAATGAAGAAGTAGAGAGTGGAGTGAGCAGCAGCTCAGTAGAACCAGAAAAGTGAAAATTTACAAAAAGTGAAAGCAGGGAGGGTTGCTCCATATGAAACTCTCCTGGATTTGCTAACTGCACTTATCAAAGTCAGACTCCTACTTGCACCCCTAACAGAGACGGGGAGACAGGGGCTCTATCTTTAGATGTTGCCTGGAACAAACACTAAATTCTTTTGGCAGTTCTGAGTCTTCTCAGGCACATTAGAGAGACTAGGGTCATCCAAGGAATGCAGACTTTAGCTTTTAGAAACTATGTTAGTGTTTGTTTATGTCTTCATAGGCCAAGGCTGAGGCCTAGTCTAGAAGAATGGCTCAGAGAAGCCTGGCTAGAATTTGGTCAGGAAGAGAATCTTTGTCATTCATTATCTAGAAGCCTTAATTTTTTTTCTCTTAAGCCATATGGTAGGAAATGGTTTCCAGCATCTCCTCAGTTAAGATAACCTCCATTTTGCTGACAAAGAAACGGATTTCGGTTTTCCTTCCATTAACAAAATCGCAGGCAATCCTTCTGAAAAATTCAACTGTTTTTGAGCAAATCAACCAAGGAAGTGGTGTCAGAGTATTAATTTGGTGGTTTTTATAGTAGAATTATAATATATGAAATAATAATTTCCTCCAAAATAGAAGAGTAACTGGGAGGAAAAACAGGAGACAGAGAGTAGAAATAGTCAACATTTCCCGCATGTGGTGATCAGCTGAGGGGGCTCCTCCCTGGACTGTGCTCACTGGGCTAACAGAGACAGATCTTAGTAACACGTCACTCTCTTTAGCCTGATGGCAATGGAGAGGGCAAGGAGAAACACAAGGAGAAACAACGAGAATCTCATTTGTAGACTTTGATTCTCCCACAGGTAGTACAAGGCTAACCAGTTTTGGTTGGCCCATTATGGTCCCCTTTGTAAATGCTCAAAAAGCATATTTTGTTTCATTGGTTCTGCTATGCCTGGTTCATTTCCTTGTCGGTTATTAGATTGATCTATTCTTTCATATTATAGAGGCCTTGGGTACCCTGTCGATTTCTTACTTCAAAAGTCTCCTTAAAATAATTATTGTCCTTGTTTGAGGTTGAGTTGAATGTATTACATATTTTAAAAGATATATGTAATATATATCCTTTCTGAGCCTGAAATCCTTTTAAAAAATGAAAACAAATGATAATAATAACCCTTAGTGAGTTAATGTGAAGATAAAATTTTATAGCACATGAAATATCACTGAACAGAGTTTCACACCTTGTAGGCAATTAATATATGTGAATTAGCACATCCTTCTTTAATGCAAATACAATTTCCAATCAGACAAATAAACTACATTATTCACATTAACCATAGCTATTTTAAATCATGGCTGTAAATGATAAATATTGATACTGAAAAATCCAATACTTGGATTACCTATATGTCTATTGTTATTGGCTATTTCTCCTCTTGTTTTTTTTGTTTGTTCATTTGGTTTGGTTTTTTTGTTTGTTTTTTCTTTTTTGAGGAAGATTAGCCCTGAGCTAACATCTACCACCAACCCTCCTCTTTTTGTTGAGGAAGACTGGCCCTGAGCTAACATCCATGACCATCTTCTTCCACATTTTATGTGGGACGCCTGCCACAGCATGGCTTGATAAGGGGTGCGTATGTCCACACCTGGGATCTGAACCGGCAAACACCGGGGCACCAAAGCAGAATGTGGATCTTAACCACTGCACCACCAGGCCGGCCCCTCTTCTCCTGTTTTTGTTGATTAGATTTCACTTCAAAGCACGCTATGGAGTATTTGATAGATAAAGTGCATGGAAAATTTTAGTGTTTCTGAATGACACTGTTTTTCCGCAGAGTTTCTTCTGGGTTAGACTAGAGACAAATCACTTTGCACATCAGCATATTTCCACTTAATACTTACTAAAATGATGTAATCTTTTAGGAGTCTCAGTTGAAAGCCTGGGTCAGAACCAGGGTCCCTATGTCTGGACCAGACCTGAATTTCAATTTTTTAAAGTACAGCACCATGAGACTGCTAAAAATTTCTGCTTAGCTCTTCAGCAATTAGCAACTTCTTTCTGCTTGATTTCTCAGCTTCTTACCTCTGGGAATCTTAGGATTTAGCAAACATTCCAAGAGCAAAATCTTGTGGATTTACACGTCCACATTCCTGTTGTTCTGTTGTTCCTTTTTCTCCAGGGTCTTGGCACCTGAGTTCCAATGTTGGTGTCTCCTGTCCCATGAGACTGACAAATGTTCTAGGTTGCGACTTTCTGCAGAGCCTAAATACCAATCTCTGGGAATCATCAAATGTCTCCAAGAAAAAGCTGTAGAGAAGATCAGGTTCAGCTCACTGTATCTCCCTCCATTCTTTCAAGGATGTCTTGGTGGTTAATTTACGTCTTCAAAAATGTGGGTTTTGTTTATTTGTTGTATATTTTTTCGTTGTTCCCCGAGGAGATTAAGCCAGAAGCAGAAGTACTCAACATTATGGACCCTAGAATATCCAGAGATTTCACCCCTGTAAAAGATATCCCTGCAAGACAGGAAATATGTACCCTTTTAAAAAGAATTAGCCATGCAAAATACATATATATCATCTTACATTGTTAGTGGAAATAGTAAGGGATTGTGTGGCCTAATTTACCACTAATTAGAGGTTAACATTGAGATGTTAGCATTGACAAGAAAGTATGAGAGGCTGAAGCAAAGACATTTTAGATCGTAAAATATAAAGCCAACAGAATTTAATTTGTAGTTCTATTAACAGATGATGACATTGTTTTGAAACAATCTCCATCTTATAGGAAAGTTCCAATAAGGAATTCCTCTCTCTGTATTACTATTAACAGAGCTCACAGAAAATATATATAAAACTGAATATAACATGCTACAGTATAATAAGTATTGCAAATGGAAAGTTATGTAAAAACTAAGAAAATTTCTTCTTTATGATCATCTACTAATTTTAACTTACTAATTTAATTTCCTGATTAAATACATCTTGAAAGTAGAATAGTGACTTAAAGTGCAGAATAGAGGGACAAGTTAGCCTCAAATGTGTTACTGTGGAAAGAGATCTTTTAATATTTAACCAGCCTCTTGGGTACAGAGCAATATGATATCCTAAGAAGGTGGAGGACTATTTAAAAGTGAATGGACAAATCCATTTCAACATAGCCTTTAGCATGTACCGAAGTCAACGGGTTCATCTCAAGAATTTTTCCGCTACAACTTGAGGAAATTTAGTTATCTATAGTTCTCTTTTATTGCCGTCCCTAAAGATATATTCTTCACAGGAAGAGCTTTTTTTGAGAGCAATAACTTTACAGGAGGAAGTCACTCTCTCTCTCAGATGGCTGGAAAGTACCAGTTTTACAGATCCATGGCTATACCGAGGTGATGGAGAAGCGTAAATTGAAAACAAACAACTTGTAGGAAATAACCTCTTTCTTGCTTTGAATGTTGAGCATTGAAAATATTTTGTATCCTTCTAGGGGAGGAGAAATAATGAAACGTTGCAATGTGGATTTGAAAAGGAGTTGTTTTGATGGCATAAATGTTAAGAAGTCTCATATTTCAATTTGGCGACTCATATACGATATGGAGAAAAAAGCTGTTAGTGGAGAGTGAGGCTGGATGTCAGAATTTCATAGGCACTATTGAAATAATACTGAGTACTTCAAACTGTAAACACAGTGATTACTATTTTGTACTAATATTTGTCTGAGACATTCACTAGCTTCACTAGCATCCTTTCATTTCTGTTAATAACAATAGTTATTAATAGTTTTAAATTAAAATACATATAGATTGTGTATTTCAGTCAACAAACTCTATTCAGAGAGCCATTATCCATGTTTTTTTCCTGTTCCCATGTTTTCACTCCTCTCTCCCCCTAGTAGGATATGATCCTACTAGAATAGGAGCTCGTTAGCTTAATGGCTAGCAAAGACAGGCTCCAATAGAGGTTAAAGTATTGAGTAGTCAATCGAGTATATTCTCAACTACCTTTAGGCATTACCAATAATCTTAGTCTAATGGTTTATTTTAAGATTGGCACCTGAGCTAACAACTGTTGCCAATCTTCCTTTTTTTTTTCAGCTTTTTCTCCCCAAGCTCCCCAGTACATAGTTGGATATTTTAGTTGTGAGTCCTTCTAGTTGTGGCATGTGGGATGCCACCTCAACGTGGTCAGATGACTGGTGCCATGTCCACGCCCAGGATCTGAACTGGCCAAACCCTGGGCTGCCGAAGTGGAGCACACGAACTTAACCACTAGGCCACACGGCCGTCCCCAGTCTAAAGGGTTTTAATTCTCTTGAACCACTGTTTTCCTTGTTCACTAAAATGATGTTGATTACATGCAAGTGATGACAGAGGTAGGAATTTAATTTAAAGCCTCTCCCAGTTGTGGTATTGATAAAGCATTGTCATGACACTATCTCTTCAATAAATTGTCTCAAATCCTCCTGACATAAACATTTAACACTCATTAACATTATTAGGGTGACTAAGATAATTATTAACATTATTATTATTATCATGATATTATTGATTTACAATTTGTTAAAGTCAAAACAAACGGATATCAATCTTGAAAATTCCCTGAGCAGACAAAACCAGTTTAATCATACAAGCAAAGCTTAATTTAGCTTATTTTGCAAGACTGACTTGACCTGGGTCATTTCTCGTTTATGCCTGTGGAAATCCTAAGCAAAACTTAAACTCTTTCCCAAGGTCGATATGACGTGACCACTGAAAATTCTAACGTTATAACGAATCACTGAGAAGAATAAACAGTCACTGCATCCTCACTCTGTAAGTAGCTTTGTAACAATATGCCTCGGAGCCTCATTCCATGTTTTGGTTTGAGGGCTCCTGGTTTGCAAACTGTCTTTCAGGTACGTGCACGGTAAATTTTTATTAATTACTGCTTCAGTGATTCATTGGTTTTACTTCTGTTATTTCTGAACTTTTGACAAATTATTAACATTTAACATTTAATGTAATTTTTATTTAGGTAGAAAATAATAGAGAAAAGTATACAAAATAGTGTATGGCCAGTGAATTTTTTCCTTATGACTATAACTACATAACCACCACCCACATCAAGAAATAGAGCATTATTAAGACCCAAAGGCACTGTTTTGCCACCTGTCCTTGTCTCTATCCCCCTTACCTAAGGTTACCACTATTCTGATTCACCTTTTTTAGTGTACAATTCTATGAATTTTGTCAAATGCACAAGGACGTGTAACAATCGTCACAATCAGAAGCAGATCCATCAACCCCCAAGGTCTCTGATGGAATGGTCTGCACTCTAGACTGTTTCCTGCCTCACCCACAGAGGTAGAAGCTTTTGTCTTTTCCCCTTTCTCCAGCAGCAGTAAGACTTCCCCTGGGCCCTCAGAGGCTTAACACATTCATTCTATTCGAGAAAGCACTTTCTGCCTTTCCCAAGGCTGGTATCCACACCCCAGCTACCCTCTTAAACATTCTCCTGAGCTCCCCGTAAAAGTCCATGGAGTAAAGCTTGTGAGTGGGTGCGAACTATCCTTGTATCTGTGGTTCCCAGGGAATTAACTTCCTTACTACCCGCACTCAGCCCTCAGTCACTCATTTAAAACTTAGAACCCCTATGTTCATTGCAGCATTGTTTGCAATGGCCAAGACGTGGAAGCAAGCTAAGTGCCCATCAAGGGATGAATGGATAAAGAGGTTTCAATATATATACATAATGGAATACTATTCAGGCATAAAAAAGATGAAATCATGCCATTTGCAACAGCCTGGATGGACCTGGAAGGTATTATGCTAAGCAAAATAAGTCAGATAAAGACAAGTACCATATGACTTCACTTGTACGTGGAAGATAAACAAACAAACACATAGATGTGGAGAATAGATTGGTGGTGACTCAAGGGGAGGGGGTGGGAGGAGGGAGAAAGGGGTAAAGGGGCATGTATGTTTGGTGGTGAATGGAAACTACACTTTTGATGGTGAACACTATGCAGTCTATACAGAAATTGAAATATAGTGTGCGCCTGAAATTTGTATAATGCTATAAACCAACACAACCTCAGTAAACTAAAATAAAACGTAGCTGAATTCTTTTTACCTGCTTGTATGGCAACTTGTCTTCATCCTGTGCTCTGTCCCACGTGTGTCACCACCTTCATCCTCTCTCTCTCCTTGTAAGCATCTGTCTTTAGCTTCCGGGCTTGATGATTGCTTCTGCCACCTCAGCACCCCTATGCGTTCATAAAAATTATGATTTTAGATTATTTAGCTCTTTCCTTTTTGTATAGATAACAGCTACACTCTTTCTAGCTTTCTATAGCCTAAGCAGTAGCAGGAAGCCTTAGTTTATTTTTAGTATAATCTGTTTTTACTGTTGAGGGACATTTGGGTTCTTTCTGAGGTTTTGCTTTTATGAATAATGCTTCTATGACAATTTTGACATGACTTTTGGTGTCCGTAAACATGTACTTCTACTACACTCCTGAACCTAGGAGTGGAATTGCTGGGTAATAGAGTATGCATAATTTCATCTTTAGTAGGTACTATCAGTTTTCCAAAGTAGTTGGTAACTTTTAACTTTTCACTCCACAAATGTGAACTTACTCCATTACACTCCAGGGCTTTTAAAAAGCCACTTTAAAATTTTATCTAAGTTTATATAATTTTTCCTGGTAGGAAAGTTGGTCTGACATAAGCTACACCTTTTTAGGGAGAAATAGATATTTTGTAATGTTAGTTTTAAATTTACAATACAATGTTAACTATAATATTAAACAAAATTGACACACAGAAATAATGCAAAAATTTAAAATTTGCAATCTTTGTCACTATATCGCAATCTTTATCATACTATTAATAAAAATTAATTTAATATTTTGCATTGAAATATTTTAGTACCATCACTTTTATTTAAAAAGTATAATTTACACAGTTCTGCAACATAATATATAATCTCAATCTCTGTTTCTCACTCTGTCTCTCTCTGTCTCCCTGTCTCTCTGTATCTCTTTGTCTGCCTCTCTTTCATCCTATTCTTTTCAATATTTCCAAGGTATTCCATTTTGGTTATGTTCCTTATCCTATCTCACCAATAATATACCACTGGTCAATTGGATTATTTCAAATGTTTCCCAGTCATAAACAATTTTCTACTAAACATATTTGTGTGTGTGTATAATTTTTAAACACTAGTGAAATTGTTTCTTTGGTATAAATTATTTGCTGTGAAATTAAAAAGTTGAAGTATATAAACATTTACTTTTTAAATTTTAAAACAACTTAAAGTTTTAAATCAAATTTTCAGAAAAGTTACAGGAAGATGACAAAGAACTTTGTTTTCCTAAACCATTTGAGAATCAGTTACTTACTTGATGTCAATCACTCCCAAATATTTTCGCGTATATTTCCTACAAACAAGGTCATTCGCCAACATAATCATAGTACAACCCTGAAAACAGGGATAGTAGCCTTGACACATTACTACCATCTAAACGTCAGACTCTCTACAAGATTTGCCAATTGTCCCTTTAAAGTCCTTTATACAACCAAAGCATCCAGATCAGAATTCTGCTTAACATTTATTTCTCATTTCTCTTTAGTTTCCTTCAGCCTAAAATATTTCCTTCGACGTCTTTCAATTTTCATGACCTTGACACTTTTGAAAATAGCCAGTTGGTATGTTGTAGAAGGGCCTTCCGTCTGTTTTGTCTGAGGTTTTCTCATGATTAGATTCAGGTCATGTGTCTTTGTTAGTAATTTTACCGAGGCCGTGCTGTTTCTTCTCAGTGCATCCTGTCAGTTGACAAACATTTTAATTTGTCCACTTATTGATAATATTCACTTTAATGATTTGATGTGTTCTTCTAGGCATCTCCATTGTACTTTTATTTTTTCCTTTGTACTTTGCATTCCGTAGGGAGGTTCTTTGATACTCTTTAATTATTCTATTCCTCACCAAACTTTTTGTTTGTGTATTTATTATTTTAGTTTGGGTTCAGTGTTTCTTATTTTACTCAAGAGCTTATAATCTGTAACTATTATTTTAACGTGCAAATTGTCCCATATTTGGCTAGTGGGAGCCCTGCAAACTTCCTTCTCTGTCCTTATGACTGGCCCCATCATTTTTCCAGCCTTTCCCTGCTTTCTTGCACCAAGAGGTTCTAAGCTTTTATTGTATCTTCCCTTTATATCTCTAGTATTAGGCCTTTTGCCAAAGAATCCTAATTCCTCTTACTAGAGATTAGTAGATAAAAGCCAAAATATGGGGCTAGGTGTCATCATTGCTGTTGAGATATCACGGCTTCCCAGCCTCTCAAAGGGCAGAGCCAGGTTATAAATGCTTGTTTATATATTTATCTATTTCTAGCTAAGTCTTTTACACTATATTTATTTCTATATTTACCCACGTATATTTATTTCTACATATGTATATATTGAAAACTATGAATTCATACCAATACAAGGAATTTCAATCCAATCACAACAAATTTCCTTCTATTTTTCTCCCTTTTTATATGTGTAACTTATTTTGCTGGCTCCATCATTCCTAATATGTTTACTCCCCTCTTCCTCCAGGCAGTTGCCTTACTCATCTGCACCTGAGCTTTGACACCAAGTAAAGATCTGCTATGAGTGACTCTTCTGTAGAGATGTCCTCCTCATCCCACTTTGGTTGTCATCTCTCCCTGGGCCAAAACAAACCTCCCATCCCCTGTTTGGATATCTGACTTGTTCTGTCTCATCTCAAAACTTTAGGACTAAATAGTTTATAAAAGGTTGGCATTGGGAGAAGGGAAAAAGGGAGAGGTGAATGAACTGGTTCAATTTTAATACAATACACAATTGCTCTTCTATTTTCCCATGAGTGCGTGATATCAATCTTGTTATGCTTGGTAAATGATAGGAAATAAATAACAATTCTTTTTGCAGCATATTGATTTATTTAATTATGTCTGAGGTTGAGAATTCTTTAATATTAGTCATGTGTTCTTTTTTCTATAGAGGTTTTATATCATTTTTTCTTCTTTGCCCTGTTCTTTCTTGTTTGCTGGTTATTTCATTCATTCATTCATCCAACAAATAATTATTGCATGTATGTTATTGGGCCTGAATATTTCTCTCTAATTAGGTATTTTTCATTTTTAGGAGCTCTTTATTGGAATTCTAGTAATGAGTTCCTCAAAGTCAGGAATCGAGCTTCATATTTATCCTGGATCGATTTCACCACACAGCACAATGCCATATATTCATCATTTACAACTTCCTTTTAATTACTTATTTGAAGATAATTATTTAACCTGAAGTTCATGAACAAGTTTCAGAACATTTATGAACTTGAAAATATATGAGTTTGTAAGTGTGTCTGTGTGTGTATATTTTTCTTGAGAGAGTGACTAAAATTTCCATGGGAACACTGAAACAGCTTATTTGGCCCCAATATTTTGTTATAAAATAAGAGAGGATGTGCTAAACATTAACAATAGTGAAGAATTATTTATATTAGAGACTATGGCTACCCTTATAAAATTATTCCACACAGATTATCTCACGATCAGGACAATAACCTTTGACTTCAAATCCTTATAGCACATAATCTAACGAGAATTTTCAATACTGACTGGTAATAACTGCATCCATGTGATGATGGATCATCCAAAAGAAAATTGTTCTTTTATTTAGAGATATGATTGTTTTGTTTCTGTAGGAAAAATGTATTCAAAGTAAATCAAAGGCAAATAAAGAGCATTCTTCAATGCTTGATAGAAATACTCCTAAGTGGGACATATTTTCCTCAAAACGAACTTCTCTAAACATTTTACATTTCAAATATAAATTAAAATACATATTCCATAGTTTAAACTACATTTTTTAAAAATTGTGAATGGTGGGGCCGGCCCCATGGCAGAGTGGTTAAGTTCCCAGGCTCCGCTATGGTGGCCCAGGGTTTCACTGGTTCAGATCCTGGGCATGGACATGGCACCGCTCATCAGGCCACATTGAGGTGGTGTTCCACATGCTACAACTAGAAGGACCCACAACTAAAAAAATATACATACAACTATGTACTGGGTGGATTTGGGGAGAAAAGGCAGAAAGAAAAAAAAAAAGAATGAAGAAGCTTGGCAGCAATTGTTAGCTCAGGTGCCAATCCTAAAAAAAAAAACTGTGAATAGCATTTTTTAATAAAGGTAACAGAATTTAACCACTTCTAAATTACTTCGATAAAGAAAATAATTTTTTTTAAGTTGTAAACTATGAAATGAATATCACTAAAGGATAGTAAAGTAATATTCTTGGGAGATCCTAAAAGCATGCCAATTGGTAATTGACTTTGTGAACTATAAATTACCTAGTGCATATCATCCCACAATACAACTAGTAGCTATTAAATTTTTTTTAATACATACAAGCCAAGTATAATAGAAATTTGTATCAATAGTAGGTCACTTTTGTTCTGTGGTTGGGAGTACACAGATCCGTAATAACATACTAAAAATAACTTAATCATAGTGCCAATACCATCTCAATGAATGCTGGAATCTTAGAGCTTTAAAATTATTTATCATAATCCACAAGTCTTACATTCAGTCCCATCTTTATGTATTCATTTAGTGAACATTTATAGAGTGTCTGTAACACTAGAAATTAAGTATATGGGATTCAATAGAATAGTGCTGTCATTTAGAATGTCACATTACATTGAATGTGAGGGGAATATGGTCACTAAAACAGTGGGGGAAAGGAGGTCTGAAGAAGATGGGTTAAGATCAAGTACTTGCCAGGGGCAGAATTCAGAACCCAAACTGCATACCTGTGCCAAAAACTTCTTTGGTTTTGTTGATACAGCAGGAAATACCTCCTTTTAATATCTTTCTGATATTCTTGGAACATGTAAGTCATATTCAAATATCACTAATCTTTTCTTGTGAAAAAGTAAAAGTCAAGAAAATAGCATAGGATTGGGTAGATGGCAGGATGCACAAGAAGAGTGTCAGCATAACGGTATTATTTTGTTTGGCTTTATCTCCATCCTCAGTTGACTCCTATCAAAACTCAAATTCAAATTCTAGCCACGACACCTACTAGCATTGTGACAGAGAGATGGTTATTCATCTCTTAAAACTGAGTGCTGTCATACATAGAATGAGGGTGATAATATCTGCTCTGAGTTGTTGCTAAAATTAAAGTATAATGTACATAAAATACATTGCATAGTGTCTGACTTATAATAAGCATCCACCAGACATTTTAATATCCTGAATATAGTTCCAACTCTCCAAAGCCAGAATGGCCCTTACATATGCTCACAATAAATTCCTATCACCAAATGCAGCATGAGCCTTCCATGTAGCTTACTGAAATCTGAAACAGGTTAAATAACCCATGTTCTTGTAGTGTGCTCTGTACTGTACCACCTGAGCAATGGGCATATCATAGTACTACAGTCGAACTTATAGCCAGACCATAAAATCAATATATACTTCATAAAGTTCCTGTTGGCTTTAGTCAAACACAGCAATCAGTACAAGAGTGATCGTGTTATTCTATCTGAGAATCACTAGTTATTCTATCTGGGAATAGGGGAAGTTCACTTGTCATCAATCCAGTTTGACTGCATAGACATGGTTTAAGACTTTTCCAGCGAATTTCAAATTTAGGCAACAATAAAAACAAAATTATTTCAGGAAGAAGTAACTCAAGAGGGCTGTAAATACAGCATTGGATTAAAAAAAAAAAAAGGTCAGAGCATTGACTTCAACTGGGCATCCAGATAACATCATAATTGAAAACAGATGCACGAAACAGAAAGCAGCTTTTGGGCTTCTGGTTCCTGAACACTAATGAAATTGTCCAGTTGTGAAGTCATGCTAATGACTCAACATGCATGTTTAGTACCTCTCTCAGACATTTAGCTAATGACAGATTATAAATCACTTTGCTACCTGAAATGTAAGACTAGATCTATATTATGTTAATGAATCAGATGCTACCTTGAAGATAGCAGCGTGAATCATCAGGGCTTATTAAAACTGTACTGGTGATGAGCAGCAGTTTGTGTCAGTGGACAAACCTAGATTTAGAACCTGGCATACTACCATTTTTTAGCCAAGAGAAGGTGGCTTTACTTCTTTGAACTTCAGGTGCTTTTCCTGTATTATTACTTCTCACAGGTTACCTCTCACAGAGAACAAATTATGATCACATATATGAAAGTATTTTGTATATAGAAAAACACGGTATTTTTTATGATTATGTGACTTCTTTTAAAAACCAGATTTTAAACATTTATTTAGCATTTAATTTAAGTACTTAGCATTTAATTATAGAAAACTAATTTAAGATAAATCTATTGAGATATTTAATAGGATGGAGAAAAACTGATTAAGGAAAAATTCATTTCTCCATTTCATTCAAATACTCTGTGATAGTATTCAGTGATATGTTACTCATATTATAAAATTGTTTCAATTGTATTTCAATAGTGCTTTAAAATTTTGAAATTAATCAACAATTTTAAGATTAACAAACCAGGTAGATTAAGTCACAAAAACGTTTAGATAGTAATATTCTAGAATTCAAAGTTCAAGATGCATGCTAATTTCATATTCAGTGAATAGTTTTGAGGATATTCTGTATGCTAAGTTATGCCAACTTTTAATGTAGATATCTCTTTAAGTTATTATTATAACCATAGAAGCAAGTAGGATCATGTCAGCTTATGGATAAAGAGACCGAGGTTCAGAGAAGCTTTGCATAGCCTAAAGTCGCATGGCTAATCCACTAGCATGCTGGCATTTTATCTATTTTTTTTTTATTCCACAGCCAGTGCTTTCACCTTTATATTGTATTTTGCCAACTAGCCTTATGTTTACATTCACTTTGCCTAGTTAAATACCAAAGGACAAAATACACGGACATAAGAAAAGGATCAAATACTATATACACGTGATCCTTCCTTGCTATAAATTATGAACTAGGTGGCCACACAGCTTGTGTTCAGTCTTTTATGTAATCTCAAGAAAATTATTTGACTTTAATTCACCTCGATTTCCTCATCTGTTAAAAAGTGATAATCCTTGCTCATAGGATTTCTGTGATCAGATAAAAAGTTTACATATAAAAGAGTTTACATATAAAAAGTACTTAGAACAGTACCTGGCACTGAATAAGCACTTCATAAACGTTAGGCATTACTGTTGGCCTTCTATTTTCTGTTACTATCCAGATCACTTTCTATCTAGATTCCCCATTCCAAAATCAAGAAAAGGTAAGTTTTTGGTGAAGACACTTAAGAGTCGAAACACTAGTTTATTTGCAATTCATGCCTATCTCAAATGTAACAGTCAATCTATTATGCTATTTATCATTTTCACATGATTCATTATCTAATTAGTTATAATGTCATTTTTCACTGCAAAGCCTTCAGGAAAATAAATCTCAATTGCTTGCCTTTGCTTGTAGGAAGAGAACAGGACAGGTCATTACTACCCCTGGGGAGAATGGCACATCCAATTTGAAGGAGGAGAAGTTCATAATTCAACTATCACAACAAAATTATAATAATCAAATTTGTTAATCATTTAGAAGGAAATATCCTTTCAAAATATGTTATAATAGCAGTTACAATTTATTTTTAACAGCCTGTTATGTACAAGATTCTTTGCAAAGGATGTTATATGCTTGCCTTCTAATCCTCACATCAGCTTTCTATGGGGACATAGGTGCTCCCACTTGACAGATGGGGAAACAAAGTCAGGGAGTTTGGGTAATTTGGAAAGATGTAGAGCACAGATGTTGTGAATACAAATTTTATAGTTTAACAGACCTGTGCTTAAAGTCAGTTTTATTTTTTCCTCACTGTCTAATACATAACCTTTTTCTGTGTCATTTTTATTATCTGTGAAATGCCTCATCACATTACTATGTTATTTATGCATGATGATATCCAAAAGATCTTTGGACACACTGCAAGAATTTATACATGGTTGCTCATATTATGATTAAACTCATGCATCAATATTACATGAATCTATATATATATATATATTTTTTAAGGAAGATTAGCCCTGAGCTAACTGCTGCCAATCCTCCTCTTTTTGCTGAGGAAGACTGACCCTGAGCTAACATCCATGCCCATCTTCCTCTACTTTATATGTGGGACGCCTACCACAGCATGGCATGCCAAGGGGTGCCATGTCTGCACCCAGGATCTGAACCAGTGAACCCAGTGCCGCCAAAGCAGAACATGCAAACCTAACTGCTGTGCCACCGGGCCGGCCCCTGTGAATCTATATTAAAACACATACTTGTCTGTCTCCAACGATCACCATCACTTACAATCATATTTATCTACTCTTTAAAAAAAGATACTGAAATGAAACATTTTGATCAACTGTTTCTTAATTAAGATGTAATTATCTAGATATGAAAGTCATATGTGTGTCTCTATATTTGTATCATCTGGCTAAATTGAAGAACCTATCAAACCTTCTTACTCTTCTAGTGTTTCCCTTTGCAAAATACGAGTTTAAATAGGAGCTGAGGTGATGGCCTTGACTCTGTTCTCACATGGAGAGCAGGTGTCCGCAGAGCACTTTAGCTTTATGTTTTTCTTTCTAGAGTAGAAATGGCTGGAGAAAGAGCTCTGATTGCAATTTTTGATGTACTATGAAGCACTCTTTTATACGCTGGGTAGACTATTACCCACAGGAGATTAATACATTATAACACCAAATCAAGAATGACATATTCATTTTCACACCAAAAGCATACCACCAGTATTTACCATAAAGAAATGATTGATTTACACTGAGTAGAAGCAATTTACATTTTTATACACACACGCACACATTCTCATATAAACTTTCAAAGCTTTAACATAATTATCTTCTGACGTATGTCCAATGAAAAATATTCTTAAAAAGCAAAACTAATAGGGACTGTAACTATAAAATGTTTTATTTTGTTCTATTAATTAATGAGTTATGAAAATATCCTTCAAGTGAATTTAAGTCAAAAAATGATGTTTCAAAGAAGTCATTCCACAATCTTCTGGAACACTGCAGTCTACTATGACTCATGCTAAAAATCACTCAGCATGTGACATGCCAATACCATTTTATTTATAGTGGCACATCTCCATGATTCCTCCCACCAGGGACTTCAATTCAAAATACTCAAATAAGGATTTATGACTCAATAGTTTAGTCTTGGAGAATTTGTTTGTACATTATAATTGATAACACACTTTTGTAAAGGAATTAATCTGTTTTAGTCACAGGTGCACCATCTTTTTCAATAACATTCTACCTCTTGAAAAATTCAAGGACTTTCCTTTCCACTCATCAGTAAATTCTATACCTTCTTGGGTAAATATTAAACATGGAAATGCTACATAGTGATGAGTGATATTGGACGATCTTTTCCTATTTGTCATCATTTTCTATTTTATTTCAATCACGACAGAAGAATAAAGCTAAAATCAGGACTACACTTTTTTAATTCAATGAGTGTTTCTATATTTCAAGTACTACGTTGTGCTGAAAATTTCAAAACAAATAATCCACTTTTCTCAACCCTAATTTTTCTATTTAAATCAGCTATAACATCAGAAAGAGGAATAGAAAAACCAATAAATTCAAAACATACTCTTACTAGTAGAATAAAAATTTACACCTGTAAGTGCATGTTGCTTCCAATTAAGTAAATCAGATTATTCAGTGAAATGAGAGAAGGGCAAAAAGCATAAGAGGATTGAGGACAGAATGCTCAAATTCTTTTGCACACCTGCAAATGGTCTCAAGATCCCAGATGAATCTACAGCTGCAAAATTTGTGTCCATCATAGACCAAACAGAACAGCTAGTCTTTCATAAATCATACTGTCAAGGTAGATATTTTAATCCAATTTCCAAAATATTTTGAAATGATATGACATATTGACTTGTCAACTATCTGAAATTATTGCACTTAATTTTGCAGCTTCATTGACTCTCTTACTTTCTTACCTCATAATTTGCATTCCAGTTTCTCTTCTGACATTGAAAGGCCCGAACTACAATGAAAAGCACAGTGGGTATACATGTTCTTCATTTAAGAACATTAAGAATACAAGAATGGCCTCAAAGCAAATACTGGAAAGGAAAATAGGCAAGACAACATATAGTTGGTATTCTGAAGAACTAATGACTAGAAAATGTCTAAAGGATTCCACAGCCATGTTGAGGAAATTAGGCCATGATATTTGTTCTTAAGTAACTCACTTGCAGTTAAAAAGTAAAGGAGATTTTTCTATTAAAAGATACAATTTTAACAGTAGAGAAATAAAAGGGAGAGAAATGTCTAACCCTAGCCAAGAACTTAAAATATTTAGTTTTTGAAAAAGATAACTATAATTTTGAAGTTTCCACAAATACTATTTCAAATGAAATTGGAAAATGATGTACGCATACATAGTTTTCAATAAAACTTTAATATTTCCTATGGACCAATGAACTTTGGTCAGGAGGAGATGTCTTCTCTGATGAAAGAGGCACACTAAGAAAAAGTTGCGTTTCCTAAATATGAGAACTGTGGCAGATGACTTTTCAAGTCGGTCAACACATTGGATCAGTCAGGAAAAAGTACTGTAAAGATTTATTTGAGCAACTTTTTCCCCTAAACTGATAAAATGTTTAATATATCATAACAATAGCATCGTAGCTCCCAAATAGCCCTCCAACTTAAACTCTAAAAATGGGCTTAATATTCAGATACATTTAAGAACACTGTATGTTAAACCCCCTGGAAAGAGTACATTGCACATTAGCATATTAAAGATCTGAGTAGCTCATCTGTATGAACATATTTTTAATTGCATTGGATGTTATCATACTTGACTATTGAACATTCTTTAAGTTAAATGATTAATATACTATAGAACCAGCATTCTATGAAACTTTCTAAGATATGATGTTCCAAACACAATCATCCCACAGATAAAAAGAGGTGTGCTATGCTTGACATTTTCCATTCTCCTCTTCAGACCTGTTCCACTCTTTTCACACTGCTTCCCCAAGTGGCTGACCAGTTCTCCACAAAAGAGTTTTCTGCCCTCTTACTTTAAGTTAGCTGAAGGTTGTCACCAACAGGAATTCAAAGAATGGGTAAGAGATCCAGTACTTATTATCCTAACTGTATCCCTGAAAAATCACTACAAGTTGACTGTGCCCCTACACCAAAGACCAAAACTCCCATCAGGTATCATTTTCCTATAGACACTTTCCCCAGGTTGTCATGATCACAGCTCCCCTTCTCTCTTTAGACCTATGAATAGTTGACTTCTCTCCACTGTTGCTAGATTTAGGATATTTCACCACTATTTCCATTGAAACTGCTCATACCTGTATAAACAATTCCCTCTGACTGAGCCATCTCTTTTCTGCTGGATCCATGAGTAGCCCCAAGAACTGGAAATAGATACTCCAAATGAGATTCTGGGATTAAGTTGCTCACATATTGAAGGAATCCATGAATAATCCTTTACAAACAAGAAATAAGACACTGGTATCTCTTCAGGTTGTATCACAACTAATGAAATCATCACTAATTTTATAAAATACTAAATGTAATGTATTTTACAACATATTAAATGCATTAGACGAAGTGCAGACAGACATTGGGATATCAGTTGGCTGTGATCCTCAGGCACTGTGGAATGTAAATCTGATTATTTATTCCTCTGCTTGAACTTTCTGTTTTTTCCCATCCCACACACCCTGGCCCAGGATTAAGTACAAGATCCTAACTTAATGCTCAAAGATTCTGGTCTATGTGTACAGCCTCATTCCCTGTCCCTTCCCTGTCACTTCACATACTTTCTTAGTATGCTCTTGGATGGGCAAATTGCCCTTGAAAAAGTCACCATATTGTTTCCCAATCCATGCTTCACACATGCTCTTCTCTGTCTAGATTGTCCTTCCATAGTCAGCCTAGCTATCTATGTTTATTTCACAATGTTCAGCAACCTAGCTAATGCCATTTCCTCTTCCTTGTATCTCCCAATCTGCTATGTATCTTTCTCTTTTGTGCTCACTAAGCACTCATGAATACCTTCAATAATGCAATTCTGACATTCTACTACTAGGCAATCGTCACTTTCAGGCTTCCCTACCAGATTGAATGATCACTGGTTAAGACTGTCCTGTGAATTTTTTAAAAACAATATTTTTGGTGCCAATCACATTCTCAAGCACATAGGAGGAAATCTAGAAAAAAATGTTGATTTAAATAATTAAAATAATTTCCTTTTCTGATGTGTTAAAATCAATATATGTACTCTTTCTTTCTACAATGTTTCTAAATGGATAAATTCTCATTGGATTTAAACATTCAAAAATACACAAAGAAATGTATGAAAACCAACCTTTGCCTTTCTCCATTCTTCTACACATTTCCTCAAAGTTAACTTACATTAACAATAAAGTGAAACTTTGTCTAATACGCTTTTCAGGAAATTTGCTACCAAACAAAATAGAATGCACTTTTTGAAAACAGATACTTTGGGTATTTTTGCTTGGCTGGTGGAAAATCATGGGCATATCAACACTAATTGTGTTTTGAGTTTAACATTGCCATAGAGTATGGTTTTCTTTACCACAATAGACCAAAATATGTATGAGATAAATGATTCACATCAAGTTTTGCTACCTGGCTGGATGCTGTCTTTGTTTTGTGGCTAATTCTAAATATATTGTGGTTCTTTGTACACTACTGCATTTGCTGGCTCTTTAACTGCCTAAGAATATAACTGAAAATGTTAAACTGTTCTAGAAGCAGATGTTCCACATTTCCCCTGGTTCTCCAAAAATATACCATTAAATTTAGAAACTACTACATGTAAGCATGTTTTCATATATTTTTGAGTGGTTAAATGTGTTACAAAAACCAAAGAAATTTTTTAAGTCCGTAAAGATATGGTGGATAAAAACACATACCACAAGTCATGTTTTTTGCTTTGCCCACCATACCACATATTAAATATGAAAGGAATAAGATAGGCAAGAGATTTTGAATTTATTTTTAGTGGGGCTTTAATGCACATTTTGCTGCAGAATACGTAAATGCTGAAAATCCCTCCTTTAACCATGACAAAATAAAGGAGAACACTTTTGAAAAGTATTTCCCAAGATCAAGCAGGAATGTGGCATATTCACGTTTGAATACTGTGATTGGCACTGTTACTCTAATAGAAAGCAATGGAACAGAAGTTCTATTAATGATTGTGGCTTGAAATTCTGATTTATGTTTCATGTTCTAATTAAAATCCAAGACCCCTAAAGCTGAGATATATTATATATAAATTTACTTTAGCAATGAGATGTTTATTAGATGATGTAAATGTCACAGTGAAATTGGAAGACCTTTTCTTCAACATGAAAAACGGAAATAATTTTCAGCACAGAGAGATCCAAACCATTTCCAAAGCACAGACAGGAGGAACTAAGAAGTTAGAGCACCTTAGTCAGCAGCCTGTGACTGGGTTTCATGTCTTGTTACTAGGTGGGGAGCCAGCAAAAAATATAAATTTTCTCCCTCAAGCCCTAGTTAAGAAAAGGAGGCAAGCTAATGTTCTGGTGATAATGCATTGGTTACACTAAAATCGCGAGAACTGAATCCGCTTTAATTCAACACATTCACCAAGTCCACTGCTGTATTTAATAATGTATTAGAACTATATGGAACTTAATTTATTTAAATAAAGGTTTTTGGCAAAGTCTTTAAATGGGAAAAGAAATATGAGTCACAGAGAAGTTACTTTTAGAGTTAAATTCTAAACCCCAATCTCTAAATTGTTTTATTTCTAACTTAAGATCAGGACAATAAAACTTATTACTTTAAAACAGGAATCTCAGTTCTCTTTTCTTAAGGAGTCCCACAAGGAGCTTAGCTATAATTATATATGGAAATACAAAGGGAGATGGAAGGTCAAAGGGAAACTCAAGAACAGAAAGAAATTGGGTGAAAACCAAAATAAGAGGTTTGTCTTCACACCTGCAGCTCCTTTGTATAAATTCCATGCAGCTCACCATATTCTGCTGTACTCTCTGAGTGCAAGACTACTCAGAGACTGAGAGATTGCTGGTATGTTCATTATCAAAATCATTGCTCTTTCTCCATCTTAAAAAAAATTCATTAATATATAAATAATACAAAATTAATTACTACATAAATCAATAAACATAAACAAGTACAATGTATAAATACATGCAATGCTATTGTGTTTTTTCAGCTGCCTTGAAAGAGGCAGAAAAGGAAAGCATAGGGCTCTGAAAGGCAAAAAAGACATCACAAAGTTGACATTTCACAGCTTGTATATATCATCTGATAGAATTGTTTGGATCCTCAATCAGGGACAATTTATTTTGGACACTTGAATCTTACACATAGTGGAAGTTTAATAAATATTTATAGACTCACGGATTCATTCAAGTCTTGATTGTAATTTCTTTGTTGTAATGAACTTTATCTTGACTGTTTTATGTTTACTACACTGTCTAGCATTCATACAGAGATATCATGACTAGCATTTCTTAGCAATTTAGTATTTCAAAAACAATTTTATTTAAATTATTTTATATGACTTGCACTAACTTGGTGAATTAGCCAACATTATTGTCATTTTGTAGAATAAGTCACCTAGAGTAAAAAGGATGGGCTTACCTGACTATAGTTATTAAATTCCAAAACATAGTATCAAATAAAGTGTTTCAGACTATTAATGTCATTATCTTCCCCATACTATATCCATCAAAAAAGGATTATTGAATGAAAAAAGATTGGGTTTTGTTTGATGTCATTTTCTGAAAATTTACCAAACACAGAGTGTATCCAAGTCATGCAATTAGATACTAGACATATGAAAATAGTGAAGATGCAGTTTTTCCACTCAATAAACTTCAAGTCTAGAAACGGTTCTATCAGAGGTTCACAGAATCCATATTTTCAATCTACTGTCCCTCCCCCACTTCACCTCCAACGACTACCAGGTTATCACATGAGGCCATGTACCATGGCATGACTTTCTCACATGCTAAATCTTATTTCATGAATATAAAGTGCAAATATAATAAAGGCTGATCTTTATGTAAGGTAAACAAAAACAAACGCCTTGAGATATCTTGTGAGGTTGCAAAGGACCAACAAGAGTTGTTTTTTGCATAAATATATCTAACTATCTGAAAGATAATTATATAATTATACGATGACCTCAGGGAACAGATCTCACTACTTTTTATATATTTTAATAGCTATATTTTGATTAGAAAACAGAAATAAGAAGTTAGGCTCACAGTTGAAAGGAGAGTCTTATTTGATCCCAAGAAGCATCTGAAAATCCTCATACTTAATTTGATTCTCATGAATTTTATGTCTATACCTTCAACCTGAGCTGTGTTTTCCTTGTTGCTGAACTTTGTGACAAAAGACAAACTGAATGTCTGAGTTTAGCTTCTGACATATTCAAATACACTCCTATAAACTCTAAACGAAGAAACAAACAAGCAAAAATCAAACACAAAACAAAACCAAACAAATTGCCTAGGGGTTCTGGGGTATACACAGAGCAGGGAAGTTTTCTGATGGAGAGGGGAGTGCTGGAAAAAAAATAGATTAAAATGAGTTTTCCCATGGCTTTCTGCCAGAGGATAGAACACAGTCAGCTCCTCAGAGAGCGGCTGAAACTCAGAAAGCAAACGCAAAGTCTTCTAGCCTAAAGTAAAAAAAGTCAGTATTCAAGGCAACCACTGTCATTAGAAAGTGAGGGGTTAATCGTGCGGGCGACAGGTTTATAGAAGGAGAACTCCAAATTCTAAGCATATACTCTTCTCAAATATCTGAATAGAACCGGAAACACACAAGTAGGGGGTAGACTGCCAACAACCCCACTAAAGAGAAAAGAACTAAATGGAGACAGCTACTGTTCAAGAAAACAGGTTTGTGAATTGAATCAAACATTGTAACTGCCTGCTACAAGAAAAATACCAAAACTCTAGGGGAATAATACAGAATCTGGAGTCTGCACAACATAATATTTATAATTCCAGAAAGCAATCCAAAATTAACGAGTGTATGAAGAACATGGAAAATGTGACCTATTCTCCAGGAAAAAAACAATCAAGAGAGACAAAATTGAGATAACCCAGATGTTAACATTTTTAGTCAAGGACTTTAAAGCAGATGTTATAACTATGCTTGATTGGAAATAAGGAAAATAAGCTTATAATGAATGAAAAGATAGGAGAAGTCAAAAAAGAAATACAATCAATGAAAAATTCCAAATGGAAATTTTAGAACTGAAAAAATACGAAATCTGACATAAGTGCCCGGGATGGTCTTAGAAGAAGAATGGTGAGGACTTTTTCAAAAGAGTCACTAAACAGAAAGGGAGATTAATAAAAGATATCTAGGGGCTGGCCTGGTGGTGTAGTGGTTAAGTTTGCGTGCTCCCCTTTGGTGTCCCGGGGTTTGTGGATTTGGATCCTGGGCACGGACCTAGGACCACTCGTCAGTCCATGCTGTGGCAGCATCCCACATAAAATAGAGGAAGATTGGCACAGATGTTAGCTCAGTGGCAATCTTCCTCACAAAAAAATTTAAAAAAATAAAATATATCTAATCTTAAGAAAAAGAGAGGAAAAAAATGGAAAAGAATGAACAGAGCTTCAGGCATGAGTGGGATAATAAATATAAAAAGCTCTTACGTATGTGTGATTAGAATCCCAGAGAACTGATAGATAATTGACCAGGAAAATACTTGAAGAAATATTGACCTGGAAACTTTCCAGATTTGGTGAAACACATACATTTACAAATTCAAAGGCTCGGTCAAATTCAAGCAAGATAAATATGTGGAAAACATTAACTAGATACTGTATCATCAATTGCTGAAAACCAGGGATAAATAGAAAATTCTGAAAGCAGCCAGAGAAAAATAACTTACATACAGGGGAAAAATTAATTAGAATGGACAAAACTTCTAATCAGAAATTACAGAAACCAGAAGACAGCAAAAACAAGATTTTTAAAGTGCTGAAAGTAAAACACTGCCCTGCTAGAATTTCATATCTATACAAATATCTTTCAAGAACGATAGTGTGACATTTTCAGAGAAAGAAAAAAGAAGAGAATCGTCTGCAGACCCCTACTATAAGGAATGTTAAAAGATTTTCTTCCAACTGAAGGGAGACAGCATGATGTGGAAAAGGAGCCTCAGGAATGAATGAAGAAGATCAGAAATGGTAAATATTGGAATAAATATAAAATACTATTTTTCTTCCTCAGTTTTAAACTGCATATGGCACTTGACAAAAGTTGTAACATTGAATTCTGGTTTTTCTAATGTATGTATAATACACATGACACAATAGCATAAAAGTCAAAGGATATAAACAGTTACGAGGTTTCTGCATTTCATATGACCTGATAAAATGTTAATTCTAAGTAGACTGATACGTTTAGGACGTGTGATCCCTAGAGTAACCAGTAAAAAGAGGCAAAAATTAGCAATCCAATGCATAAATTAAAATGGAATACTAAAAAATATCTAAATAATACAAAAGAAGGCAAGAAATAAAAAACAGAACAAAAACTAACAGAGACAAGGAGAAAACAAAAAATGTTAGACCTAAGCCCAACTATATGAATAATTATATTAAATCTTAATAAACTAAATGTTCCAATTAAAAGATCACAAATGTCAGAATTGATTAAAATATCAACTCTACGCTATATATGAGATGAACAAAGGTAGAAAATAAATGGATGAAGAAATGTGTATCATGCACACAGTAAGTATTAGAAGGCTAATGT